>NC_045778.1:38213903-38526403 GCF_008692025.1 Phocoena sinus
ACCCAGAAGCGCATTACTCCTATCGTTCTCATTTCTGCCGCCAGAGTAGACACGCCCACTGCCAGAATGAGCTCGGCCACCGGCACCAGCCCGTTCCCTCCAGGATGAGCGCAGGCACAAACCTCACCACCAAGGCCGTCACCTCCTCTTCTCACCTCCCTGGGGCCCCGCCATCACCTCCTCCAGTGCAGCCAAGCTTTCTCAGTTCTGTCTTCGTCAAAGGTTCTGGCCCAGAACTGAGACATCCTTCTTCGTGCCCACGATTCAAGAAAGCACGTTACCATGATGTGAGAACTCTCCTGTCATCACGAGTCCTTCTGGTTTGCTCTGCATTTCAGGACCCATGACCATCCACTAGAGAGAATTTTCCAGGTTGTAGAGGGTTGCCTTCTAAAGGGAGTAGCCATTTTTAGTTAGCTCATTTCTGAAATGTGCTCCATACGTCCTTGATTCATTTAGTCACTGATTCATGGATTCTTTATTCACATAGTAGGGGCATTTGCTCAGCCCCTACTAGGTCCTAAGATCTACATGGGAATCCCTTCCTTCAAGATAACACCATCTGGAAGCCCTTGTCCACAATCTGGGCCGACCAGAGTGGTGACCCTACAAGAACCTACAAACACTGTGGATTCAGTTCACTGGTCCTAAGATCTCTAGGGTCCTTTGGGATCACGAGGAATCAGCCCATCTTAGTGTAAAAAGAGACGTGTGAGGATCGCGCATTCTAAGGAACTCACAGCACTTCTTTGGAGAACAGGGACCAAACTCTCTCCCCTGCCTCCACCCACTCAGAGAGCAAGTACGAGGTTCTTAGCCTCTGCCTGTTCATGAAGAGATTCTGTGGTACACCTGCTTGAGAGCACACCATTTCAGTCTTGGGCTCAGCTGCCCACTTCTGAAGTTTCCAAGCTCCCATAAGCTAAAGGTTGATAAGTGGATGTCTGAGCAGGAATGCCGGTTGCGTGGGTGGGTGGATGAATGGTGGGACAGACAGACAAAGGGCACCTCAGAGCCATTCCGTTGGTTCTGGAAGTGCCAATGGATTCATGGGTTTCTACTCAGGATGGACAAGGTTGTGCTCATTGGGAATGGGGTCTCGTGAAATGAGAAGATGAAAATCAGGAAACAAGGCTCTAGACCCAGCTGTGTCTCCAGCAACCTCTTAGGCCCTCAGTTTCACCCTCTGTCTTCATCAATAGAGGTACTTCCTGTACATCCTAACTTGTAGGAAGCAGATGACAGAAAGATGATAGACGTAGTCCAAGATCTACTCAACAAAATGTGGTTCATCATTATCATTTTCTTGGACTACTAAGAGTCTTCTCCCCTAACACACCAGCTGATGACATTAGGGGGCTTACAAGATGGTGTCAGGTGGACAGGAGCCCCAGGCCCACATCCTTCCCATGCTGTTTGTCCTGACCTGCCTGAGGTCACAACTGTCAAGTAGAATTAACTGCCAGGGTTGCAGTTACAGTTCAAGGGAGGATTTGGATGAAATGACACAAGGGCACAGACATATTCGTAAAACTCAGGCTGGGGCACCGCTTAGAGTTAGCAAATCCATGTGCAGATTTACAAGCCTCAGCCACTGGAGGGCTTGCTGTTCTCATAATGTTGCTTATAACTGTTTTGTTGGAAGGGGACCAGTACTGGGCCTGACACACAGATATTTGCACGTCTCTTGGTGTGTCTATTACTGCATTCCTCAAATACCTTAAGGGGCAAGAAAGGAGTTCTTTGAGGGTATTGAGGATATTAAGGTTACTGCATTTGTGTGCAGATGTAATCTGATTTCTGCCTGGAATTCATTTATTTGTCATTTGCAGCAAGGACCAACCCAGTTGAGTCCAATTTATTTTTGGAATCGCTCCATAGATTTGGGCTCAATCTGGTACATAAAAAATGCTTGGGAAAAGCTTGGTTTTGGGATCTGTGCACAAACACAAAATGCACAGAGCTGCCTGCCACCCTGGGACAGCTGGGGCAGCTGAACCACTCCTGCCCTGACTCCGACCAAGTGACTTTGCAGAGACAGACCCAGCTGACGTCTCTCCACCTCACCCTCCAAGAAGCAATTACTGTATGTCCCCAAATACAGTCATTAAAATGACTGAAGTAACAATCATTGAGTTATATTTTTTGAAAAGACGTTCTCTGCATTTAATTATTGGTTGTGGCGTGAGAGGATTTAGATAAGTTGATAATGCCGACTTTATGTAATTTATTTTTACTAGGCAATTATGGGCTGCATTACATTCCTGGCAGCAAGGTATTGTGGGGCATCTTATTAAGCATAAAGCCAGTAAACACTGATGAACAATTTTGCTGAACTAGGCATGCAATTTAGAAAGCAATAATACACAAATCCAATTTGGTACACAATGGATACCGAAGCACGTCAGCACATGTAACTATCACAGCCTGCAAATTAAATTGGGACGCCCTTTTTGCAACAGCACAGACCAAGATTAAATGTATTTTCCCCCTCAATTTAACAAGTTGCTGACCACAAATATAAATATAAATATATGTGTATGTGTTCGTGGCCCTGCGTGTAGATGTACACATGCACGTGTGTGACAATGCTTGGGTTTTCTAACTCCCCTCGCCCACTCCTCACAGGTCACAGGTGGGAGAAGAATCTTGCCCTCTGCAGAGAGCTGGATGTCAGCATTGCCTTGACAGGGAAGCCCAGCAAGGCCAGCTCTGCGGTGACAGCTCTGGCTGTGTCCAGGTAACGACGGGCTGGCTGCTCCCGGCCTCCAGCAGAGGGCGCTGTGCCACCCCCTAGGAAAGCCCTGGCTGTTCTGCCCAGGCCTCCCTGGCCCTGGGAGGTGGCCTCACTACAGGGACCCAGGGGGGGCCAGCATATACAACATAAGGGCGAGGCGGCCGTGCAGGGCCCTAGGAAATGGTTTTTGACACACATATTCTTGCTCTTTCTCTCTCTCACTCTCTTGAATATCTATGAATTCATAAAGAAATCCAGGAGGTAGGGCTTCCCTGGTGGCGCAGTGGTTGAGAGTCCGCCTGCCGATGCAGGGGACACGGGTTCGTGCCCCGATTCGGGAAGATCCCACATGCCGTGGAGCGGCTGGGCCCGTGAGCCATGGCCGCTGAGCCTGCGCGTCCGGAGCCTGTGCTCCGCAACGGGAGAGGCCGCAACAGTGAGAGGCCCGCATACCACAAAAAAAAAGAAATCCAGGAGATAAAAGTATATTGTTTTGTGATTTTATCCTAAAGAGGGACTTTTTTCCTGAGGTCCACTGCCAATTGTTAACATTTGGTATAATGATTATCCTACATTACAGAAATTGCCTTTCAAGGGCTCTAAGCCAATGTGGAATAGACAAGTGTCAGATACTACGTTTGGCTACATTATTTTATTCTTCACAATTACCCAGTGGCGGTGCTTACTGTCATTAGCCCATTCTACGCACTAGGAGTGTAGTCTCGGGGGGCCAGACCTTCAGGAGCCACTGTCCTTCCCTCCCTGCCCTGGAGGGGGCCATTTGGGGTCCGTGGTGGTAGGAATGCTGGGCTGAGGCGGGGTGGCTCAGGCTGGAGTCTGTGGGTAGGGATAGAAGGCCCTGAGCCCTAATTCTTTGCTGGAGAACTTGTCCTTCCTTCTGCCCACCAGCCTGGCTGCGAATCAGCTCGAGGGAGAAGCTCAGGGCCTTGCCCTGCTCCCTGGAGCCCTGCTCTCTGGGAGCGTCCCCTCAGTGCTTTGGGAGCCACAAGCCTCCTAGTTCAAAGCTGTCCCCGGTTCAAAAGACTCTCCGGTGGGTCAGCTCCCCCCGCTTCAGGTGGAGGCCAGGTACAGGCTCCTGGGGTCCTGGACTGCAGCCCCACGTTGTAACGCCATGTGCGCAGGCTGGGGTAAGCAGGATGCACTGGCTTTGCTCTAACACGCTTGTCTGTTCTTTCTCTTCCCAAGAAACCAGACCAAACTCCTGGTCGGCGATGAGAAGGGGAGAATATTCTGCTGGTCCGCAGAGGGTTAGGAGGCGAGAGCTGGTGGAGGCGCTGGCATGGCAGCCGCGTGCCCTGAGGGGCAGCAGCACCAAGCAGAAGGCGCAGACTCAGTGCCAGGGGCGCCAAGGAGCCCCCAGCCTCCCTGCGAAAGGTCCCCAAGGATGTGGCTGCTGGTCGCTAGAGCTACACACCCTGAACTTTGGCCTTGGATTGCACGGAGATGCACTTCTACAAAACAGATACACGCGCCCATCGGGGCCCGTGAGCAGAGCACTGGAAAGCGTGGCATGAGGGTGCCAACCGGCGCACGAAATCACACGTGACTCACTTTTCAGAGGGCTTACTGCACTGGAAAAACACTGGGCCGCTTACTGGAAACTAATGGGAAAGACTGTATTGTTGTTATTTTACTAAAACAGCTATTTTCCAAACACAAGAGGGCTCTTGAGTTTAAAATTTCCACCCTTTCCCACTGAGGTATTTGTAGCTCCACGCTTAGAAAGGCCTCAGGGACGCACAGCCCCCTTTCAGAGTGTTTCTCCGCCCCTCCAGCTCCCCCGGTGGAATCTGGCTCCTCCCGTGGTCTTGCTTGCTGTGCGGGGGACCTTAGCGTCGGGAGCAGGGGCCCACACTCGAGGCTCAGCGGCCGTGGCTGGGCTCAGGCCACGGACGCAATGGCTGCCCACCGCAGGCATAGGCCAGTCAGCTGTGAGGACACACCCTGCCTGGGGTGCCTGCTCCCACTCTGCACCCCACAAGCAGGTGGTGGGTCCCAGCTGGGCTCGGTCTTGGCAGGTTTTTCCAGGGACCTGTCCATACAAGGTCAAGGGCCCCAGTCCACATGCTGGTTTTGAGTTGCAGCTCATCTTGCGAGAATCTGGACTGCCATGTGACTTTGGTTCTCCATCTGAAAGTACATGGCAGGTGGCTAGTTAGCCCCTCTGAGGAATTCCAGTACCTTAAGGTTCAGGCATTGGATACTGAAGGCATCACCCTCATTCTCACGTCTTCTCCTCACCCCCAGCCTTCTGGAAGCCTTGAAAGGAAATTCACCTGCCTCTTCAATGAAATCCAGCTAAGGTGGGCATACAGAGATTTGGGGAGGCAACACTCCATAGCTTTAACTCCCTCCCTGAGATTTTCCTTCTAGAGAATATCAGTCTTTCCCATATTTCTCCAAGCCCTGCAGAGGCCCTGTTGGGTGGCCCATCCCAATTTAGCTCAGGCCTGGGGATGGCAGATAAATGGACTCAGTGTCTTATGGCCCAGGTCCTCTGGTCTCCAGGGGGGTAGTGAGTCAATGTAAAGATAAATATTAAGAAAGTAGAGGCGGGGGCTTCCATGGTGGCGCAGTGGTTGAGAATCTGCCTGCTGGTGCAGGGGACACGGGTTCGAGCCCTGGTCTGGGAGGATCCCCCATGCTGCGGAGCAGCTGGGCCCGTGAGTCACAACTACTGAGCCTGCGCGTCTGGAGCCTGTGCTCCGCAACAAGAGAGGCCGCGATAGTGAGAGGCCCGCGCAACGTGATGAAGAGTGGACCCCGCTTGCCACAACTAGAGAAACCCCCCGGCACAGAAATGAAGACCCAACACAGCAAAAATAAAATAAAAATTAATAAACTCCTACCCCCCAACATCTTCTTTAAAAAAAAAAAAGTAGAGGCGGTATGAACTATGTCAAAAATCGTGAGTGAGTGAGAGATAGTTAGGAAATAGTAATCTATCTGTCAACTTCGAGGTCTTTGCAAAGGGAAAGAAGGAGGAGGGGACTTGTCTCAAGTCCCGAGCACTCCTCCCTGGGTGAGAAGGGCAGGTGTCTGACCCTGGGGCCAAGGATCATGTCACCTCCTGCATTGTCTGCATGTGCTGTTAGCAGACAGCCCATTTGCAATCCCCTAGTCAGTCTGGGGCTGCACCAGAGGACCATAAATTGAAGAGCAGAGTGCACGCCCCCCCGGGAAGGCCAACAAGCCGGGTCATAAATATGAGCCTGCTGTCGTGTTTCAGGACGCAGCTCGGCATTCACCCAGAGCTGAAAGGTCTGCTGGCCCAAAGGCTCTCTTGGACTCATTCGTTCAACGTTTCCTGAGCACCGCCTTTTGGTTCCCCAAATCACAGGAAAAATGGAGGGGGGGGGATGGAGATGGGTCTTGTTGCTGGGGTCTTGGAGCTAAGATGTTTGTGCAAACAAATGTGACCTGAAGTGGAAGGGAGACCTCTCGTGCCCTAGGGGGAACGTCATTCCGGCTGTAGTCATTAGCTAGGGCTGCTGTAACAAAGTACCACAGGCCGGGGGTGGGGGTGGGGGTGGGGGTGGGAGGAGCAGTTTACACAACAGAAGTTTTCTCACAGTTCAGGAGGCCAGAAGTCTGAGAGGACCGTGTCTGCAGAGTTGGTTTATCCCGAGTCCTCCCTCCGTGGCTCACAGATGGTCGCCTTCTCCCTGTGTCTTCACGTGGTTTTCCCTTTGTACCTGTTTATGTCCAAATTTCCTCTTCTTCAAAGAACATAAGTCATATTGGATTACGGCTTATCTATATGGCCTCATTTTACCTTGATTACCACTTTAAAGACGTTATCTCCACATATGGCTAATTCTGAGGGCCTGGGGATGAGGACTTGGATGTGGGGGAAGACGCAGTTCAGCCCACGACACTGGCTGGAGGAAGTGGCCCTGGAGCAAGACTTGGAAGGGCAGGTGGGTCTTGGCCTTGTGGAGGTGGAGAGCAGTGTTTCATAGGGACAGGGGACAGCATGGGCGAAGGGACAGGGTGCGTCGGGCTGGCGGCAGAAAGAACGAGCAGGTGAAGATAGAAGGCAAGGTGGAGGCTGGAGGGAGGGGCGGCCGCCGCTCCGGGGCTGTGAGGCTGCAGGCAGGGGCTGGGGCAGGGCGAGCGGGAGTGAGGAGGCAGAGACGGACCCCCCCACCCCCACCCCCACCCCCACCTCCACCCCCACCCCCACCCCCACCCCCACCCCCACCCCGAGAGCTGCATCCCAGTGCCCAGCTCACGGGGGCGCTTCTCAAGCGCTGCTTCCGCCCGCGCATGTGCGGATGAGTGACTGAGCAGTGGTGGCGGGCGTTTCAGAGTTGGTGGTTCTGGGAGTGAAAAAAACAGCTCTGAGTGACGGCAGGTCCAGGCAGTGGCCCCTTCACGGGCGGGGTGAAGCAACAGGGAGCGAGGACCCTGGATGTGTCTGGGGACGGTGCCAGCGTCCTGGGGTGAAAAGGTCGATGCCCTCCACAGAGCTGGCAGCCGTGGAGCATCCATGGGAGTAGGAGAGGCTGCGGGCAGAATGAACCCCGAGGAGGCGGCAAAGAAGGAGCCAGGGAGGCAGGGTCACCGTCAGGGCGCTGTGTCAGGGAAGGTTCGGGGGACTACCTGGTGGCAGCTCCTTCCTAGTGGCACTGAACTGAGACCCTACGTTCCACCAAGACCAGCTCCCTGTTACCTAGAGGAGGGAAGCTGGGCGCGCAGATCCAGAGGGGAGCAGGGACACCCCGACCCTCGCTGCAGACCTGGCCCCCCGTGGGCTCCAGCGGGGTCAGAAGCAGAGTCTGCTGGGGTAACAAACAGAGTGGGCCCGGGATGGGGGGCAGGGAGAGAAGCCCCAGGCACAGCGGGGGTCCAGGGTCTGAAGATCCTCAGCAACCTGGGTGACAGGAAACTCCTGCTGGCCTCAATATTCCAGAAGTCAGCCAGCCTGGGGTCCCTGACGGTTGTCAGTGATGGAGGGAAGTCCTGGACAGAGGCCCGAGGAGTGGGGAGGGAGAGCGGGCTGGGCACCAGGGCCCCCAACAGAGGGGCAGGCAGGGCAGAGGCCAGGCACACTGGCCAACCGGGCTGAAGTGAGAGGGCCACGCAGATGCAGGCCTGCCAGCACCCCAAATCCAGCAGGGACAAGGGGCCCCCAGTGCAGGAGCTGTGCCAAGCTGTGCAGCGACCGCTCCGTATCCGGAGACCAGAATCTGAGGACGGGCACACACAGTGGAGGTCACAGATAAGAGCTGTGCCCGGGTGCCAGGCAGCCTGAGACCCGTTCCCAGTGTCCCCACTTCCTGCCAACTTCAGCCTCAGTTTCTGTATCTGGAAAATCAGATTCCAGTGTCTACACGATGGCTTGTCGTGAGATTGAAATCTACCTGTTTATTTGATGGAGGGATGAAGCAAACGACAGGCCGCCAGTCCCCGACATGATGTAATCTTTCAACACATCACTTGTTCATTCACTTACCAGTATCTTTTCTTGCTGAGCCAGACCTTGTGCCAGGGCCCTGGGGACAGAGAGCCATTCTGCCCTTCCCCGAGGAGTCCCCTGCCCAGGCTGGGCAGAGGACAGAGAAAACATGTCAGGAAGCACGTTCGCTCTCACTCCCAGAGGTTTATCAGGCTGAAGCCAGGTGCTCACACAGGAATGGCATTTCTTCTGGAACATCCTGGAAGGCAAGTCCGACTCTCAGGCTCTGGGGCTCAGTTAGAGCAGAAGCCGCAGTCTTCGTGTTAAAAAAATAATTGCTTGGATGACGCTGATGTGGGCTGCAGAGTCCCCACTTGGAGGAGATATTCTGGAGTAGACAGAGACAGGACAGGGTGAGGATGGAGGTGTTTGCCCTCTGCTACCCACCCACCAAGAACAGGTGGCTTGTGAGGGGCCTCTGGGGTCAGGGACTCCCGTATTCTACTCACATTCACCACCTCAGCCTGAGACAGCAGCCGTGCCCAGCTCTCACCCAGCTGAGCCTTCTTAATAACTTCTTAATAACTGTGACAACTTCCTAATAACTCCCGTGACAACTTCTTAATAACTGTGAGACCAGCCCCCAGCCCACCTCCACAAGCAATGCTGTAGCCACTGCTCCCGCCCTGGGAAAGTCTCAACTCTGTCACCATTCCCAATAAAAGCTGCTCTCTGAGCCATTCATCATGGCAACACTCCACATTCTCTGAGAGGCAGGGAAGAGGACCCAGTGCAACCAACATCCCTCTAATTGCAGAGAGGAAAGCAGGGCTTTCCAGTGGGGCTGTGAAAGCACCAGATCAGGATGTGCACCCGAGTCCACCCTCAGGGAGATGGTTCTACATACTGTGGCCCCTAGGAAGGCTTAGGACGTGCCCACCTCACCATCTCGACAGGCCTGGGCTCACCTGGACATAGTTGCAAGAAAAAAGTATTCGTTGTTTATTGGAAGTTCACATGTAACTGGGAGTCTTGTATTTGTATTTGTTAAGTCTGGTCACCCTGCTCCCTGGACCCCTTAGAGGCCTGGAAGGATGGTGCCCTGCCCAAGGGCCCAACACAACCTGCTGGTACTCGGTGTGTGACGGGTGAATCCCTTCTCCTGAGCAGACTGAAATTCAACAGTGGAAGCAGGTGGAGGGCTCACATGGAGCTCGCTCTTCATGCCACCAACCAAGTTTCCAGGGCCTCTGGGTCTCTCTGGCCCTCACTTCTGGGGGATAGAGCCTCCTGCCCCATGCTGGCCCTCTGCTCTCATTCCTTTGTGCCCTGGCCTCCAAGGAGAGCAGCCCAGGGCTCTGGAAGCCACTTGTGACAGCAACTGCCTCCCCCAAGCCCAGCCAGTAGCCAGAAGCCAAGTCATGAGAACCCAGTCCTGGGACCTACAGAGGACTTGGAGATTGGATCTGACCACGTTAACATGCAGCCCAGAAGGGCACATTTGGGCAGGAAAACACTCTTCATATGAAAATCCTGATGAAATTTGTTCAGCATAAAATCAAATCTCTCAAACCAAAATCAGTTTTGCTTCAGTAAGTTCTTGGGTACACATCACATGCCCCGATTGGACGGTGTGTGTGTGTGTGTGTGTGTGTGTGTGTGTGTGTGTGTGTGTGTGTGTGTGTGTGTTGCTTCCATTGCCCTCTTGCGGGCTGCTGCCTGCAGCACCTTCACAGCTTCTTAGTAAGTAGAAGGATTCTCCCAATTGTCTCCTTCCTCCAGATCTCTGAAAGCTCAGGGAATACTGTGTTGCCCTGGCTGAGATCTCTGCCCCTAAACTGGTTAATAAAGACACAGCCCTTGAGCAACACCCTTTACCGCCATTTGCCAGGAGCGCATCATTAGAGAAACACCACTGCGCAATGACTTGGAAGTGGTCCATGCCCCCAGTGTGACTGGTGCTCAGCGAAGCTGAGAGGCACAAGTATGGGGTGCAAGCAGCAGGGCCAGTGGTGGGGGGCCTCGCGGGGCTGGAAGCGACCCTCACAGAGGAGCTGCAGCGGCGGAGTCCATGGGGATCAGACCTTGAGGGCACGAGACGCTCCCCGGGCAACTTCTTAAAATAACTGAGGGGTCCCATATGGATGACCCGCCACTGTGCAATGGGGAACACAGCCCATGAAAGTGGGGCATTCCCACTCCTCTTGAACAACAGGCTGAAGAAGCCTGGGGATCTTGGGGTCCCATGGTACATGTGTGAGCACCACCCTCACCAGTGTGAGGGGTCTCGGTTCTTCAGGAGCCTGCAATGACCGGGGGATTGGCCAGTTGTGCATCTGGCCCCTTTAGTCCTCAGGGCAGCCAATAGTGATGCCCCCAGCAGCCTAGGGAAGAGGGCACTCAGACTCCCAGTCTCTATACCGGTGACCTGTGAAGTTTTGAGACCATAGCAAGGTCACAAACTGGTGGTTTGGGGGACCAGGTAGAGTCTGTAGGTGCCTTCAGTTTGAGCCATGCAGTGCTAATCGTTATTTTGAGTTCAAACGCCTTGAAGAGGCTGGTTTAGCATTTCCAGTTTGCAACAGACCCTTCCTCTTCCTATTGCTTTGTTTGTGCAGGCTGCTTCTGGCAGTCACATTATTAGACGGGCCCCGGAACCTGTTTTACTTTACCACCACTGGGCCAGCACTTGGGGGTAGATTCACGGCGTGGGAAATGTACAGACACCCCGTCTCACTGCACGCAGGGCAAAAGAGCACCCCCACACTGTCCCACAGAGCCCAGCGCCTTGGAGGCATTCAGCGGTTTGTAAGAATTTCCAAACAATTCACTGGGGTGACACCCTCTGCCAGGCACTCTCCAATTCATTCCATATTTATTCATAATTATTTATCAAGCTCCTATGCTCCTCAGTGCCAGGGTACGATGTTGAACGAGACAGATAAGGTCCCTGCCCTCAGGGAGTTTACAGTCCACCCAGGGAGGCAGACAAGGACAAAATTGAGAAGATCACAGCTTCTGAGGAAGGCTGTGGAGGAGTGCCGTCCTGTGAGATGGGACATCAGGGGACTCAGGGGGTGGAGCGGTGAGGGACATCCTCCAGGGACCTGGGAGCTGAAGGGTAAAGGATCCAGATCCTGTCTGCATGTAATCCTCACATCTCACACTTAGGGAAACTGAGGCTCAGGAAGCTGAGTGCCCCGTCCCAGCTGAAGCATCCTCTGTGGGAATAAGTCTATCTCTCACACACACCCCCCATCCTCCCACCCCCCACTGCAGGAGAGGCTTGTCGGGGAACCTCTAACAGCACTGAGCCCTGCCAGCTCTCCCCAGCCTCCTTTCCTTGGCTCTAGGATGCGGCCACCCTGTCCCTCCCCTGTCCTTCCAGGACACATCACGGCTGTCTCTCTCCTGTGCTCTCGCTGCCCTCACACAGGCCGCCTGGGAAGCACTTTTCTATTTGCTGTCTGCCTCCCCCTGGGCAGTCCTATCACCAAGACAGGGGCCCCTGACTGCTTCCTCTGAGCGCCAGTGCAAAGCCCACGCCCTGCTGCAGGGGATCAGGGACTCAACACACCAAGCCACCCACAGCTGTACTCTTCCCTTGTCCCTTTTACTCCATGCTGCCTCTATCCCAGCCCAATGCTCTGGATTGAAATGTCCCATTTTCCAGCCAACCTCCAAGCATCTGTGAGGTCCTCAAGATCAGAGATAATATCCTATTTATTTGTCTCTATACTGCCCACAGGGCCAGGAGGGCTGCTCTCACATGGATGCTCCATAAATATGGGAATGAATGAATGAATGAGTGAATGGATGAATGAATGAATGATGAATGGAAAGGAGCTCTCAAAAGTGCTGCAAACGTGTTTTCTCAGTGTCTTGCCAAGGGCATGATAAACGGAGCATTGAGCACCACTGCAGCTGGGAGGGCGGGAGCTGAGCTCGGGCAGGAGAACCGTCTCCGCCTGGGCACCAGCAGACGCTTGGCCTCGAGCTAAAAGAGCGAGGGTTGGAGATGGGAAAACAGAGGCTAAAAGGGAATGAGAGATACAAAGAGAAAGAGTGGGCAATGTGATGGGAGCAGGGGCTGCCGACTGGCCACTTGCATGGGGCCCCTCTCAGGACAGGGCCTGGGCGAGGGGCAGGAGGTCTGTTCAACAGCTAAACAGAGCTGGACCTTCCCAAGATTGGCGGGCTCAGTGCAGCTGCCATCAGCCGGGGACAATGAGCCCTGGTCAAGGTGTGGCTTTGGAGTAAGACAGACTGGGGCCCATAGCCCAGGTCTGCCCAAGCCCAGCTGAGGAACTCGAGGAACATTGCACAACTCTCTGAGCCTCAGTTTCCAAATGTGTAAAATGTCCACAACACCCAATCCTGGCGGAGGGTTAAAATGTATAATGTACAGCAGTAATTAATACAACATTGTAAATCAACCATACTTCAATTTAAAAAAAGTTGTGATAGAATGCTTCATGTACAATGAATGCATTCCCTGAGCCAACTTCCTGGCATAGCCGGTAAGGGGTAAGGCTGGCCTCAGAGCCTGCTTGTCAACCAGCCTAGAGCCATGGGGTGCTCTCTCCATGGACCTTCCAGCCTGGAGCTGGCCTGCTCTCCTGGCCTTCCATCCACTCACTCATTCACTATATACTGAATACTTGTTTTGAATCCGTTACTGTGTGTCTGGTGCTATCAAGGCACACTGAGATGGAGCAGTGACTCCTAAAACCCCCAGCCTGCAAGGAGCTTGCCTTCTACTTTGGGACACAAACAATAGTCATGTAAGAAAAATACCAGTTAAATAAGGTACCTCTCTAAGGAGAAAAAAAAAAAAAACCAACAGCAACCACCAAGTGAGGAAGGGGCCAGGGAGCATGGGAAGAGAAACATGAACCAGGGTGACCAAGACAGCCTCCCCAATAAGATGACACCTGAGAGCTGCAGCAGCAGGGGAGTGAGCACTGGGTGTCGGTGGGAGACGGTGGGGGGAGGATATTCCAGCACATGGATGAGCACGGGCGCATCCCTGAAGAAGAAGCGTGCTGCTCTGAGAAACAGCAGGGAGGTGACTGTGATTTGGGGCACAGTGATGGAGAGTGTCAGGGACAGGGTCAGAGTGGAGATGAAGGGACGGTCATAGGAGCCTGTCACCCTGGGGCCAGGGGCTTTCAGGCTGCCTCTGCTCTGGAGAGTGGAGGGAAGCCTCTAAAAAAATGGCCACAGAAGGTACCAGTCTGGCCAGGTGTGGCCAGGTGATGCTGGCCTCACACCACCCACATCCTGGGAAGGTACCTCCTGCCTTTGCCCTACGAGACAGAGTACCCGCCCCCCACTCCCAGTAGCCCCGGCATCTCACATTCCTGGCAGCTGTGCCTTGGAGTCTAGGCACAGGGCTGTGCCCATTAACCAACTGGGAGGCCCACGTCAAGCCTCCTCCCGGCACTTGGCTGAGGCCAGGCCCCCGGCAGGGACCAGTCCTGTCTGCTCCAGAACACGCAACCTCGGCCGGGGAGAAATTCCAGCTGCCAGACTCCAGGCCGAGCCCGGGGCCGCGCACGGGGATCGCTGTGAAAAATAACAGAGATGGTGAGCTTGGCCATTTCCTGTACAACACATAATTAGGTTAGATAAGAAACTAGCTGTGTCTAAGTGCTATAAATGTCTATATTAAGCTATTTTGAAAGTGCTGAGCACTTTGACATTTGAGAGTTCAGAGTAATTGAGGTATTGAAATAAAATTGCTTCTGTTATTTAAAAGGTCATTATCATCTGCAGCTAGATATATGAGGACTATTTTCCACTCCAGTGAGCCGTTCTCCCTGGCACAATTAGTATCGCTTGAGCAGAGGCCGCTGGGGGACTCCCACCCGCAGCCCCCGCCAGAGGCCCAAGGTAGCTGTTAAGACACATGGAGCACGAGGAAAGCAAAGGAAAGCCTCCGTCACCCAGAATCACCACCGGCCCAGGGAGCGCCGTCACCGTCGACTCAGCACCTACTGTGTACTGGTCTCTGCATGGATGCTTTCTGTGCAATTTTGTCTCATCCTCGCAAAAGGGCCTCAAGGACGCCCTTAGTGTCAGAACATTGCAGGTGAAGACTTGAGGCCATCTGAAGGGAAGGGACAGAGTGGTGGGCCGGGCAGGAGGCTAGCACTGTCCCCCATTCACTGAGCACTTAGCATGCTCTGGGAGGCTGCTAGCCCTTTCCTGTCCTGGCTTCTTTAAGCCTCGTAACCATCTCAGGACGAACCGTCTCCATTTCACAGATGAGAAAACCGAGACTTGGAGAGGTGAAGAAATGAAACAGCAAGAAAGTGGCTGGAAAATGCTTCAAGACTCAAGAATTTTAAGAATGTTGGACTTCCCTGGTGGTCCAGTGGTTAGGACTCCACGCTTCCACTGCAGGGGACACAGGTTTGATCCCCGGTCGGGGAAGCTCTGCATGCTGTGCGGTGCAGCCAGAAAGAAAAAAAATAATAATGTCACCCAGTGCCTAACCCTTCTACACTCCAGCCCCCCACGGCTCAGACGTGTCCTGACCCTCCTTCTGTCATGTCCTGCCCCTCCCCCAGCCTGTTGGATCGCGTGCCTTTAAGGTTCCTCTCAAAGAACAGAAATAAGAGTGGCTCCAGTTGAACTAGTTACATGGACGGATTCAGACCAACAGTTCCTGGGATGGAGACTCTGCTGAATGAGGGTGCTGGCCTATGGGGAGCATGCCACAGGCCTGAGACCTTCACCAGGCCCCTGAGTCTGTCCGTCCTCATCAGTCACATGGTGTTCCTGAGAGGATCCAAATTAGGTACAGACATCCAACTATGCTCAGCAAACATGACTGTCAGAAGGTTCCACCATAAAAAACAAAGATGGGAGCTTTTCTCCAATTCTCACTCAAGACACTTCCCCCCCTCCCCCAAATGTTAAGGTAAATAAACAGAATGTTCTTAACTACAAATTAGATATCTAAGTTAGTACTCAATTATACCCTTGGTTATCGTTGATTGAACATATCACAATTTCTAAATGTCTCTCAAAGAGATCCTCGACTTCCAAAGGCATCTTTGTCTCAATAGCAGGGGACTCACTGCTCCAGGGAATGGATAAACAGCAGTAAGTCAGCACTTACAGGGTACTCCCTCTGTGTGAAGCCCTGTCCTGAGCAGTGGCGATCAGCCTCTTAAAAAAACGCATCCTTTGGAAGCATGGTCTCAAACAGATACTTGGACACTCAAATTCATAGCAGCACCATTCACAGTAGCCCAAAGGTGGAGACAACCCAAATGTCCATCTATGGACGAATGGATAAACAAACTGATCTATACATACTACGGGCTATTATTCAGCCTTAAAAAGGAAGGAAGTTCTGACATATGCCATGATATGGATGAACCTTGAGGACATGATGATGAGTGAAGCAAGCCCGTCGCAATATCCCGGACTCTCCAAATCACCAGCATCACCACTCTTGCACTTTGAGGCCATTATTAAGTGCAATAAGGGTTACTTGAACACAAGCACGGCGATACTGACATTGCAAGAGTTGATCTGACAACCGAGACGGCTACTAAGTGACTTACAGGCAGGATACTCTGGACAAAAGGATGATTCACATCCTGGGTGGGACAGAGCAGGACGGTGTGATGTTTTATCACATTACTCAGAACAGCCTGCAATTTCAAACTTATGAATTGTTTATCTCTGGAATTTTCCATTCGGTATTTCAGGACCGCTGTTGACCACGGGTAACTGAAACTGCAGAAAGTAAAACTGCGGATAAGAGGGGGGATGACTGTAATCCGTTTTACGTTTGCCTTACTTGGGTTCATTAAAAGTTCTGTTTTTCTCTGTTGCAAGATTTTTATGAGCTGCGGACTCCCACTGAATTACTCAGAGGAAAACTGAGCCGGGCTGGACGTTGCAAGCGGCAGGGCAGGTGGTGACGTGGCGTCGCTGGGGTATGAGAGGCAACTTAACAGGGCAAGGAACAGGAGAAGGACGAGTGGGCAGGGGGTACAGGGAAGCAGCAGGAGATAGCCCTTCTTCTGCTAAGTAGCAGGGAAGGGCTAGAGTGGTTGGAAATTAGACCAACCCCTGGGCTTTCCTCAGAGAGGGTACTAGAAAAAAATACGTGTTGAATTTGGGGGAGAAACACAATACACCAGGAACACCCTTTGTAAAAATGTAAGCGACTTAACAAAGATAAGCTACTCTCACAACCTTGCTCCAGAGCTGGGATTTCATCTGGGGAAATAAAATATTGCCGAAGCCTCTATGCATTAGCCTGAAATGGTCTCATACGGAGGCCAGGTATCTTCCTAGGAAGTCGAGGACTTTTCCCCCGGGCCCAAGACCTCTACTGTGGTCTTCTGATGGCGGTAGTTTCAGAGGCTGCTGGAGGAGCCTGAGACTGCCTCCTGGTCCATCCTGGTCCAGTGCTTCTCTGGGAAAATACACCAGCTCCTTCTGGTCCCACAGAAGAGGCACCTCTGCAGGTCCCCGAGGTGGTAGACACCCCAGGGTTCCCGTCAAGCGTCCTCCCTCCCCCTGCTGGGCCGGACCACAGCCAGAGGGTGCTGGCAGCCACTGTGGCCTTGTCACGCCCCCACCCCCAGACAAGTGTGTTATTTCATGCTGTTCTTTGACGGAAATTAGCGGAGGGGGCTGCCAACAGGATAAATATAGCAGTGCCTTTCTGCTGAGCTGTAGAAGCTCTGGACGGTGTGGTCTGAGGCACAGCATCTGGATGCCTTTAGGGAGGAACAAAATTTATAGGAAAAAAAATCCGTTCCACGTGGGTTGTTTTTTAGTTTTCAAAGAGCCTCCCCAGTCCTTGGCTGTTGATACCCTTTCTAAGTACTGAGAAGCAGGTGGGTACCAGGCCCTGCGACAGGCTGCGGGGACAGTGTGGTGACAAGGCACACAGGGGCCTGCGCTTAGTGGCGTTATTTAATTGCTCTGCTCACCAAGGCGCAGCAGCCTGAGGAAGTACGACCGGCAGCCAGAGACCGATCTCAGGGCTCAGGGAAGGCTCTGGAGAGCTCTCTCTGCACGAGGCCTGGCGTTCACACGGGTCATATAAATACTAGCAGATGTTGTTATCCCCAGCTAAGCTGAGAACAAGCTGATGGGAGAGCCAGCCGGGGGCGGGGCGGGGACTAGACCCTCCCAGCTCAGCATAAGCACAAACACCCTCAGTCCTCGGCCTGCTCTCGGGGTGGCTCTCGCTGGGGGGCAGCCGCCTCTCTGTACCCTCCACATGCCTATCCCTCCCCTGCTGTCATCCGAGGTGACCGTGAGCCCATCCCTGCTCTCTCTCCCAGAGAACTTATGCCACATGGGAAGATAGCTCTTGAAATCCTGTTGGCCCTGGCTCTTTTTTCACATGAAGACACTGCAGGTCGGAGGGCGCAGATGGCTTCTCAAAGACACACAGCAATTAAAAGGCAGGCCCGGGATTTGGACCAGATCTGCCTCTAAATCCTATACTCACGCTACTGAGTGAGAAAAGCCAGGATTCCAGCAAAAGAAAAAAAAAAAAAAAAAACTGTGTGGGAAGAGAAAGAACACCAGACACGGAACTCATCTGGAGACTCTGATCCTGACTCTGGCGCCCAAGTCAGAGAGATGGCTTGGACGTATTTGCCTGGTTCATAGCCTGCTTTATGGTACACGACGCAAATGATGACTTTACCTGTAAATGGAATGAAGGGGCAGGGAGAGACGAAAAGAGGGAGATGATGATAAGAAGAGATAGAGAGAGATTTGGGCTAAGGTTGGATGGGGAAGGGCCTGTGTGGGCATGTAGAGGAGAGGCAGAGAAGCTGACAGACGGAGAGGGGAGGGGAGGTCCCTGTGAAGAAGGAGAGCTGGAGGCCGAAGGTCCTCAAGTTCTCAGCGATGGCCACCAGGTGGCACTGTCCACCCCGAGTAGCAGGGCTACGGTCCAGGGCTGGCCTCAAGAGAGACGGAGGTGGGAGAAGAAGCCTGGGGGCGGCCACGGAAGGGGCAAGGAAACTGTCACCACCACAGCCGCGTCTGTTAACTCAGGAAGTCCCTGACCCGGAATGAATCCCTCACAACATCCCCTCTTGACAGTCATATGCCGTCAACAGTCAAGCTGGCCATAAACAGAAGAGTTTGTAAATCAGCAAAGGTCTCTGTATTCACATAGCCATAAACCATGTGGACAGTTGTTTGCATAAATTCCCGATCTGTCAAAATCAGATCGGGAGACAAAAGTAACCAGGCCACCAAGCCCCCTTCATCGGGGATGAGAGTGGAGAAGAATTCCTCAATTAGGGACTTGAAGGTGGAGAACTTCTCCCGGCAGAGTATCTTTTTGCTCTCTCTGCCATCCCTTGGGCATCCCAAACGATCCCTTTTATTGTAGTTTTTCCTCACTTCAGAATGGCCTCAGTTCCTCATGATAAAACAAAGTGATCTCAAGTGCTGGTTGTGAGGGAGGGCATGACGGGGTGGGAAGTTCATGATGGTGGTCAGGATGGGACATTGGCTTCTGAGAAGTGAGAAGGATGCTTCGGGGGGACGGCTGGTGGGTAGACATGGAGCTCGGGAGAGGGGTCCAGTTGGAGCCGTGGATGCGGGGTCCTCAGGCTGCAGCTAAACAGTGGTCAGAGACACAGGTATGCATGCAAAGAGAGAGAGAGGACAGCACCTTAGAGAAAGCCATCCCTGAAGGGCTGAGTGGAGGAGAGGTGATTACGGGGTGGCCTAGGGGGCGCAACCGGGTAAGTCAGGGAAAGGACGCCTGTGTCAAATGCTAGAACACACGCTCCACAGTAGAGCCCGTGCTCAGCCACGATTCCCGAAGGCCTGGGGCAGAGCTGTGTTCAGGGATGGGGATGAAGGCAGCCAGTGGAGGCTGAGAGGCGAGAGGGGCAGAGGAGGAAGCGTAGACTCTGGGTTATGGAGGGAAAGAGTGGAGAAGACCGCATGGGAGGTGGGCCACTCAGCCTGAGAATGCCTGTCACTCTGGAGACTGAGGGAGCAGCTGAAGGTACGAAACAAGAGCGGGGATACCTAGTGAAGGAGACCCCTGAAAAGCCAGGAAACAGAATCCAGAAGACGTGGGAGGACGAGGGGAGCAAGACATTTTAAACGACTCCAAGTTGGCCACAGGCTGGGCCGGGTGCAGTCATGGGGCCCCCAACTGGGGCTCCCTGAGAACTGGGGATGCGTACGGGGGCTGAGGAAGGATAGGGACGGGGTGGGGGGATCCTGAAAGGGGAGGCTGGGCAGCCCTGATCCTTAGCTAGGCCAAAG
This sequence comes from Phocoena sinus, assembly GCF_008692025.1. Classification (NCBI taxonomy): domain Eukaryota; kingdom Metazoa; phylum Chordata; class Mammalia; order Artiodactyla; family Phocoenidae; genus Phocoena; species Phocoena sinus. The sequence goes on from NC_045778.1 coordinate 38,233,349, forward strand.
ACCAGCCCTGCAGCAGGCCAGGGTGGAAACAGGTAGGCTTCCTGGAGACAGAGCTTGACGGTGGGCGTGGGGCTTCTGGGTGGGCTTCATGGATGTCCCTGGGCCGGAAGTCACTGGCTCTGCCACCAAGTAGCAGGTCCTTTTCTGTCTCCTTCATTTCCCCAGCTGCAAAGGGACCAGCTTCATTATGATGCTCTGGGGGACCTGGCAGTTAGGACCGTGGCAGAGAGTCTCTAAACGGTCCATCTTCAGTGGCTCGTGGACCCCTTTAGAAAACGGAAGAGAGCATCAGACTCTCAGATACGCAGTGCAAACTTCTGCATAAAAATCCCTGGGTGTGGGGCTTCCCTGGTGGCGCAGTTGTTGAGAGTCCGCCTGCCGATGCAGGGGACACGGGTTCGTGCCCCGGTCCGGGAAGGTCCCACATGCCGCAGAGCAGCTGGGCCTGTGAGCCATGGCCACTGAGCCTGCGCGTCTGGAGCCTGTGCTCCACAATGGGAGAGGCCACAACAGTGAGAGGCCCGCGTACCGCAAAAAATAAAAATTAAAAAAAAAATCCCTGGGTGTTTGTGGATTCCCTAAGATCCACCCGTACACCCAGGAACCTGAGGTTCTAATCATACTCATAAACAGGAAGCAATCACACCCGATGCCCCACCAGCTAGAAACCTGTAATAAAGGGAAACAGAACACTAGCTCTTTCGGCAGCAGCCACGGCCCGCACACAGACCAGCTCCTAATGAGTCCTCCTGTTTGCTGATGGAGGACACTTGTAATAGAGTTTAATGTGGAAGAACAAGGTGCATTTAACCAAAGCTGTAAACATCTCTAATTCAATTTAAAACTATAGGGTGCAGTACATTAACATTTAACAACCGGACACTCAATCGGCGTGAAGTTGGTTGAGCTGTGTTTATTAGAAAGCAGGCTCCAGGTCATCTTTTATCAATGACAACAGAAGCAGAAACCCTCGTGACAAGCCTCCCGCCCCGCCCTATGCATTAATTAAGTCTTCTCCAAGTCTTCCACCCTGTGGAAACACACCGATTGCTTTGGAAAAAATTCCCCTGAGCAGGGCAGACGTGGCCCAGCACCGAAGTATGTTAGGCTTGTGCACTCGGGGAATTGTTTGCCCCAGCAAAACAAATCTTTTTTAAAAATGTGAAACGAACAATTAATTCAGAACGAGCAGCGGTTTAAACTCCATTCTACTCGACCGCTGAAGAGTTCACGCTGCTGAGCCCCACCTCCTTTCAGAAACTCCCAGACACAGCTTTCTCCGACCATCTCCGACTCCTCTGAGCTTGCTCTGCTCTGGTCCCCGTCAGGCTCCTCGCCTGCTCTCCAGACCAGACCTGCGGGCAGGGGAGTACCCACCGCTCAGGCCTGGTATCTTCCCTCCTGGCTGAACTGCCTCCCTCTAGAGGAATTTGCTCACTGCCAGAGCTTCAGCTGTGACCTATATTCTGAGGACACCCCTACCCGCCCTGGGGTTCCAGATCCGCATTTCCCTACAGTTTACATCCTTGCTACTCCAAGTGTGCTCTGGGGACCAGAAGCATGGGCATCCCCTGGGAGCTTGTTAGAAACACAGACTCCCAGGGCCCACCCAGACTTCCTGAACCGCGAGCCACAGTTTAAGAGAGACCCAGGTGATTCACGCACACGTTAAAGCTTAGGGAAAACTAGTCTATCCTATCCATCTGGACACTTCCCAGAGCCCAAATTCAGCAGCTCCAGGCTGAAGGCAGATCCTGCCTCCAAAACATGAAGTCCCTTCTTTGTTTTCCAACCCAGCGAATAGCTTCTATCTGGTGTACGGGGCGGGGGTGGGGTGTGTTATGCTGGGTTGGGGGGAAGGTCAACATTCCCAGCAAGTGGCTGCCTCACCTTATAACAGGCTCCCTCCTGCCCAGGGATACTGGAAAGACAGCATGTTCTATGTGGAAGCCAGCCTAAACTTCAGGGCCAGCCAACACAAAAAGGCTCCCTCCAAGGTCCACACGACAGGGCTCGCCCTGTCAAGTCTCTACCCTGTGCCCTTCCCCTGTTGCCACCAGCATGGCTCAGTACTGCCAGGGTCCCTACTCCAAAACTGAGAGTCCCTCTCTTAGGAGAGCATCAGGCCTGAACCCTGATGGTCCCTCTCCATGGAGAAGGGCGTCTTCGGAGCCCTGTGAGGGCCCCACTGAGTGAGAAACAGAGGGCAGCAGGAGTTCGTGGCTGCCAGTTCAGCTGCTGGACGTGCTTGGGTGGTACCCTCAGTAAAATTCTTTGCTTCCTGGGCTGGGAAACAGCTTTGATGCATACTGTATTAGTCAGAATTCTCTCCACTGCGATCTGACTAGCTTGAGCAAAACCAGGATTTAGATAGTAGGAGAAGTGGGTGGTTTATTGAATCGAAAGAAGATCTAAGGGAAAAAGAAGAGTCTGGGGGATCTTAGGGGCTGGGAGCTGGGATTCCGTGCTCCCAGGACCCTGTCCTCCCTGCTGCTTTCTCAGCATCTCCTTCATTCGCCAAGCCTTCTCCACTTGGCAGGAGACGTCGCTGTAGTTGGTTCTGATAGGCGGCATCCCAGCTTAGCTGCCCAAGGGAAAGATGCTTTCTTTTTCCTAAGAATTCTGATCCGCCTCGACCCCGGCCTCATGCACGCTTTGGCCTATTTTTTTGTGGCCTGGGGCATGAGTCCCATTCTTGGCCCAGCCTAGGTTGTAGTCATGCGTACCAGGGGCTGAGTGATGAACAAGGCCATGAGTAGTCCCTAAAAGCATCAACTGGTTTAGCGTTCTTATCCCAAGTGAGTCTTTGGGCACATCCATGTGTGGGATGATGGCTAGGCACTAAAAAATATGAAGTGCTCCATGTCATTTTCACACCAACAAATCTGAGGGGGAGGGTTAGGCTTGGCTTTTTCTTCTATGCCCTGTGAGTGAACAGAGACATGATGATTTAATGAAGAGGTGATCTTAAAGAAATCCCAGCCCTGTCCTCCTACCACAGCTGCTTTAGTTCAGGGCCTGGGGCTTTGACTTGGCAAGACGGTTGCATTCGGGGAATACCCCTTTCCCTCTCCTTTCCTCCTGTGAAGACTCTGCCATGCACGGCCTAGGCCGAAATCCACCACCAAATCTGAGAGTACGTGCACTCTGCCTGCAAGCACCGCTGCCTTCCATTCTGCACAATGGGTTCTTTGTTCTGACTTTACTTAAATGCACAGGCCATTTTCCATGTTGAAAACAGCTTGTCTGTAGTTGTTCCCACAGATGCTTTATGGCAAAACAAATTGAAGAACTTTTCCTAATTTCTATTTGAATGACGTGTATTCCTTTACTTATCTTTAGAAATGTCAATACAGACTCAGTGGTGTACTTGATAGAAAACAAATAAGTAGACCCATTTTTAAGTTTATTATGACAATAATATCAAGGTTTATCATCCCGAAGAAGCGTCAGGTGCAAATCATCCATTGCTCCCAGTTCTGAGCAGAGCTTGGACAGTTTGCTTCTAAAAATAATAGTGGGACAAGCTCTGCTTAGATGTTGTCAAGAGCTTCCATGATTCCCTTGGGAAGCATTTTCAGTAGACAGTGATGGTCTTGCCGCTTCCTTCTATACCCTATGTCAGCAGGTCTCCCACTCACGCACCTCAGTGTGGATTTACGCAGCTACGACCAGAGTTTAGGAGAGTCTGAATTGAATCACTGAATAGCAATGACTTGTTGGACTAAACCTACAGTTACCAGCTCTTCCAAGCCTGTGCTCTTCTTGGTGGAATGCATTCACTTCCATATGTGATGGCACGGAGCTCCCACTGAATTTAAGGGGGTGGGTTTGGGGGTGATTGAAGTTCAGCTCTGCAGAGGCCTGGAGATCTCCTACTCCATGGCCCTCTCCCCACCATCGCCTCTTCACACACCCCAACTCTCCACTCCCAACTGGCACTCCCAGGGCCCCACCTGTCCAAATAGGTCCTTGTGCAAATTAGGGAATCATCCTCCTTCCCCAGAACACCATATAACCATGTTCTGCTGGAAGACTGCCATGATAGAAATATGATAGGAGGCCTAGGATAATTATGATACGAATGGTGTACGAACCTTATATCCTCCTGTCCTAAAGAGATGCTCGGGGAAGTTCCTCCTCAAAAGCTGCACAGTTTATTCACTACCTTGGAAATCTGGCAGAGAGGGAGGGAATGAGATGCAGGTACAGGCTAGAGAGAATGACTTCCTCTTTGTAAAGTCAGGTTATTTTTGCTTCTGGAAGATCATTACCTGCTCCCGATTGGTCCCTTTCCAGTAAGCTATCATGGGTCTTTGGGAAAGTTACCGTAGAGCTAAGTTTACGGACAAATATTTACTTTTTAAAGTTATTGCAATGAGAGCCTTAAATAGTAGAGACATTTTCATTTTGAAAATATGGACTGGTTTTAGCATGTACGTTAACATAGTGTACTTGTGTAGCTATTTATAGTGTCCAGAATCTTCCAATAGTCATTATCCCATTACAAGAATTCTATGAGAGGTTAACTCACCTTTGTATAAACATAGAGTCTGAGACAATTAGGGGATGAGAAACTCAACCAGGTTCACATGGCTGCACAGAGGGGCACAACTCACACTCAAGGTTGTGTTTAAAATATATAATTTACCATATATACACGGTCCATTACAAAGCCAAACAACTTCCGTAGTGTGCACTAAAAATCCACCCAGACCACACTCACACATCAAGAAGTGTGTCCTTAACAACACAGCTGATAGGATGACTCTGTACCAGAACGGATCCGCCTTCAGTGAGATCCTGGATGTCATATAGGCCCACAGAGCCACTTCCCCATGGATCTATTTGCCATATGCATCACTGCCTCCCAGCCAAGCTAATTAGAATTCACACGCAAAGCTGAGTCGGGCAAGGCACTTTATAACAGAAGCGTGTTCAGGACACAGTTTTCCAGCCCTGCTTATACTTCCTATTCTCCTACCATTGGGGAACCAGGCAAAAGACTATGCTCTCACACGAGTGGACATTCAATTAGAGTTGGTAACCTCGGCACACTTCCAAGAGGTCCCCTTCTTCCATCTGTCAATTGATGGCAAACCCCCGGCTCCTTTGGAAAAGGGTGAGTGAGAACTTCTTGGAGAATATAAGTCTCTATACCAGGATAAGCACCCCCTGCCAAAGGGGTGGAAGCCCTTCAGAATGAAAGATGTTCTCCTTGTCCAGTGGCCGTGGGTGATAGTGGGTAGAGAAACGGGCACTGGGGTATCTAGATAGTTCACTGTCAGCTTAGATGTCAGACTGCCTCACAGTCTGTCTCTCTGCCCTTGAATCACCAGAGCCAGAGCATCTATTTAAAACAAGAGATGCTATCTTGAGTGACCGCTTGCAATAAGCACGTTGCACCGCTCTGGGTGCCCTGGCAATGTTATCTGATCCTTTGAAAACCAATTAGTACATATCTACCATCTCACACTTGGGCCTATAATGGCATTTCCTCTAGCTATATATTATGAGCTTGATATCACAGATACAGGAAGGGTAGAAGATTAAAATTCAGATTAAAAATTATAAAACCCAGAGAAACAAGAAGAAACATGAAGGGGTTTGGCTCAGCAGAAAATCTCCTTGGATGGTCTCAGAATCAAGAGTCCTCACCGCTCAGGACTCAGACCCAGAAAATCTTGTTCTGGGAGATTTGTCCAAGGGCTGCAGCCCCTGCTCTTTTGCAGAGAGGAGCCTTATACCTCTCTGAAGGCACCTGGGATGCCGTTGGAATGGGGCTCCCACCACACAGAAGGCACAAGTGAAAATACAAAAATAAGGACTTTGTATCCAAGGTTTCATAAATAACTGGGGTGGCGGATATTAAATACGATGCAGAGTTACAGTTTGTTCTCCTCAAAGAGGATCTGGGCATAGACGGTGCTGGTGGGAATGCCTTTGGCAGCCTGGTGGGGCTTGATCAGCTCCAGCTCAGCATAGGTCAAGTTCTCTTCGGCAATCTTTGGCTATAAGACAAAACACAACACAATTTGAGCTGACTGCCGGGAGTTCAACATCACACATACATTCGTCAGGCATGTATTTTCATAGCACTTTGGGGATTCAAAGGGAAACAAACGGACAAAAAATTTAAAAGGAAATGTAAAACCTAAATAACATAAGATAGATCTTGTTATCTTATACAGAACACCATGTCTTGCAAAAAACACTATGATTTATTTTTAAGTTGTCACAGAATACTAACAAAAAATTGATTAAACATGAGGCCACAAAGTAAACTTTAATTCTGAAAAGTAAAAATAATGTAACTACAGTCTCTCATCAAAAGGATAAACTAGAGGTAGAGACAGAGACAAAAAGTCCCCAAAACTGACAACAAAACTAGAATGCTACCATCTAGAAAATGTAAGTGACTTAACCTGTATAAAACTGACATTTCTGCATATCTTGAAAATACTGATGAAGATATTACATGCCAGAACCTAAAGAATGTAGTACTCAGAGAAAAATCATAACCTTAAATATCTATATTAAACGACATGAATTAAATGGACCAAGCATCCAACTGAAGTTAGTAAAAAAAAAGAACAAAATAAAGAAAAGCAGAAGGAAGAAGGAAAAAAATAAACACTAGACTGTATAAGTCAGAAAATAGAAAACAGTAGAATAAACAAAAATATCCAAAAGCTTGTGCTTGAAAAACACCAATGAAACAAACAAAAAAATTAATCAAGATAAAAAGGGAAAAAGCAAAAATGAATCAAATAGGAAATGAGAAAGGAGGTATAATAAAATGAAAGAAGTTTTAAAACTTCAACTTTGTTCAACGTACTGCAAAAACCTTGAAATACAGGATAAAACGAGTACTAGTCCAGAAAAATATAAATTATGAACATTAACTCCAGAAAATGTCAATGTACTAGCTACCATCAAAAATAAAGAATGAAAAGAAAGGACCAGAGGAAGGAAGGCCAGAAGGCAGGCAAGACAATATTGCCCAAAGCACCAGGCACAGGCAGTTTGATAAGAGAATTTCTAAGAGAGATTCCCTTAAGGAACAGACAATTCCAATATAATTAAACTGATCCAGAGCATTACAGAAAAGGAAAAACTTCACATATTTTAGAACAATTTCATGTATTAGTATAAATTAGCATAAATCAGATTTACTCAGAGACTATGAAAAGGCACACTAAAGGTAGATAATCATGTTCAAGTTGACTTTTTTCCAGGAATGCAGAGATGGTTCAATATTAGAAAAATCTATTAATATAATTCACAGTAGTAACAGAGAGAAAAACCATATGGTTATCTCTATAGATGCTGGAGAGGCGTTTAATAAAAAATTTTAAATTTTTGTTAAAAATAATTCTTGATGGGCTTCCCTGGTGGCGCAGCGGTTGAGAGTCCGCCTGCCGATGCAGGGGACACGGGTTCGTGCCCCGGTCCGGGAAGATCCCACATGCCGCGGAGCGGCTGGGCCCGTGAGCCATGGCCGCTGAGCCTGCGCGTCCGGAGCCCGTGCTCCGCAACGGGAGAAACCGCAACAGTGAGAGGCACGCGTAGAAAAAAGAAAAAAAAGAAAAAAAAAAAATTTTTTTATAATATAGTCATAGATTTTTTTTCTTACCATGATTAAGAAACATTATTAAAATAAAGAATAATTGGTGATCCAACTTCAGTCATATTAAAAATAAAGCTGCTATAATTAAAACACTGTGGTATCAACAAATGAATAGACCTCAGTGGGACTGATGAAAACATTCAGAAATTAACCCAAATATTATTTTTCAATAAACGGTGTTGGGATACTCGGGTAGCCATCTGAAAAAAATCATCTCCTTTATGTCATCCTTTACATTAGATAAATTCCAGATGAATTAAAATTTTATTATGGAAACTGAACTCATAAAAGTGTTAGAAGAATACGTGTGGGGAAATTTTCAAAAAAATAATCTCAGCCTATGGAAGGTGTTTCAAAGTCTAACACAAAATCCAGGAGCAACAGAAAAATGATATGTAAATTTTCATGCTGTATATTGCAGAATGTTCTCTAAATAAAGTCAAAGGACAATTGAAAACATGAGCAAAATATTTGCAACTCATATGAAAGGGCCTTACAATTTAACAAAGATAATGGCCAACAGTCCATTAGAAAACTAAGCAAAGAACAAGAGACAGGACCAGAGAGTGCACAGGAAGAGAAACACAAAGGCTCTTATACATATTGTGACTCAACCTCTCTCAAAATAAGACAACAGAGATTTAAAATCACTTAGACATCAGTTTTTGTCTTTCAAGTTGACAAACAAACTAAAAGTTTTCCAAAAGAAACAGAAAGAAACAGGTCCTCTTGTATATTGTTGGTGGAAGTGTTTATTGGTACAAGCAAAACACTGCAAGCACTTCAGTGGACATCAACAGGAGCCTGATGCATTCATAGTGGAGTATCCGGTACAGTCTTTAAAAAGAATGATGGAGGGCTTCCCTGGTGGCGCAGTGGTTGAGAGTCCGCCTGCCAATGCAGGGGACACGGGTTCGTGCCCCGGTCTGGGAGGATCCCACGTGCCGCGGAGCGGCTGGGCCCGTGAGCCATGGCCGCTGGGCCTGCGCGTCCGGAGCCTGTGCTCCGCAGCGGGAGAGGCCACAGCAGTGAGAGGCCCGCATACCGCAAAAAAAAAAAAAAAAAAAAAAAAAGAATGATGGAGCTGTATATGTATACTGTACGTTTTCCTATCATTTGTGTAGTGTATGGGAGTATATATACATGTATATATGTTATATACTCAGAAAACCCTTGGAACTCGCCTGGAAGTCAAGAACCTGGTCTCCAAGGTTCCCTCTGGGGAAGTAAATGGGGTGGCTGGAGAGAGACTCAACCTTTATTGTAGACATTTGTTGGTACCTTTCAAATTTTCTAGATGGTACATTATTTAAACAGCACATTAATTAATTTTAATTCACAATTAGAAAAATAAAAGCTGGTCACTAATTTATAGTCGTAAAAGACACATTACTTTCATTTAAGCAGCCCTGCTTTTGTTTTTTGGCTGCTTTGGCTGTGTTGTCATTGTTTTATTTTTATTTGGGGGGCTATACCTTGGTTAACTCACCAGAATTCAGGACAAATAAATCGTACACATTCGATTTAAGTTTCTTAAAAAGTATGCCAAAAGCAAAAAGCCTCTTTTCTTTTGAGATAAAGCATCACACTAGAGGACAGGGAGCAAGAGACAAAGAGAGAATGTAAAGAACTCCTTACGGTCAGGGGCGACCGCTGAGCGACCTTCAAAATTGTCTGGCCCTTTTTAAATTTCAACGTTAAGGACAATTATAGGGATCAGAGCCTCCTGCTTGTCTTTTGATACCAAAAATCTTTACGTTGTCTCTTAGTCATCCATATCTTACCAGCCAACAAAAATACCATTTACATCTTGCCTTTCGGTTTAATTACATTTCACATTATAATGATTCCATTTAGAAATGCCATGTGTCCTCAAATAAGCACACAAAAGCCAACTCATGTAAATTTTAGAACCAAGATTTATGAAATCATATTGTCCAGGTGTTTTATTGCATTACTTTGAAATTGCATTGTTTTCTAGCCTAGATTATCTGTTTATTCTTAAGTTATTCCATTACGTTTGGATATGAAAAATAACACTAGCTTTCTCAATACAGGTCACCAGGCTGGCTTGGCTGATGTGTTGTTTTCATACATTTTTATGATGTTCCTATAGTAAACATAATTTAATAAAGCCAAAGCACACTAAATAAATAATTGCATCTAGAAAAGCAATAAAAACAAATAAAATTAGTACTTTCATAAGTGGAAAGGTACTTCAATTACTGCTACAAGCAACAACCCACCATAAAATGTGTAGAATCATTTCCCTTATGCATATTTCTGGAATATAATAATTTGATTGAAGATATGAGGCAGCACACAGGAGGCTCTGAATTGTGAAGTGTATACAGTTTCCAACAGGAGATGCATAATATTAGCCCTTGGCACCTTTAAAGAACGTATTGTTTTTCTGGCATGCATCCTTGGCTATCCCCATCAACCATGTTCTTAATTACATTTCCCAGCTTGTTTAACTAGAAATAAATTCCTAACAGCCACTGAAATGGGCAAAATGTAGACTCCTCACCAGTTTTCACCCAGCCACCTTTCTTGGCACTGACGCTTTAGTGGAAGGTTTAGGTGCATTAAGAAGTAGCTTAGAGAAAATTAATGGCGTTATCAGTGAGACCAGGTAAGACTGTAGAACTGGTAGTAAAACTGGGAGCCAGGAGCAGAATGTAAAGGTTAAAGCGGGCAATTGCAATGAGGCAGAGGCAAGGTGAGGGACGTGCTGCAGGGCGCCACCCGTATATCAGGTGATGTCCGCCATCTTGCCAACACAAACCTGTTTGGATTTAAGATAAGGAATCACTCCTAATGTGTATGGCAATTCAAGAACTGGAGTACAGTGAATGGGTCTCCGAAGGTGAATCAAGACATACTTCTGTTAGTTCCCTGACAGCTTCTGGCCCTCAAATGACCCTCTCTTCAAGCCCCCGTCCCGTTCCTGGTGGTGCAGGAAGTACATGGGGCATCAGCACTCAAGAAGACCAAATTTAATACTCTTGAACTGGCTGTTCACAAACACGCCTGCAGCAGCTCTCAACTGCACTGGAAAACACAAAGGAAACTGTGGAAGGTACGGCTTCCAGGCCTCAGACATGAGCTTTACACTTAGATCTGCTGTTGCTGTGTTCCCGGAAACAGACGGGGGCTGGAAGTTCTGGTAGGGTCCTTTAGAAGAGGCTCCAGCACTTTCTAAACATGTGAGAAGCAATAGTGCCATTTCCTCTTTCCCAGGACTGTTTGGTTTTACTTTCTTTTCCCTTTCACCCAGCCTGAAGAGACGCCTGGTCCATTTCTCTTTCTATTCCTCCAACAGAGGCCTGGTATTTGTGTCAACCGCTTGGAGTCTCGTAGGTTCTAAACCCTTTTGTTTTATGTGCCTTTAATCTCACTTTTCATACATTTCCTCCTAGTCATGAAGAATCCACTCCCTAGTCTGGAATGGGATTCTATGAGCAAGGCGGGATGGAGGTTCGGATGTAGACATGTGTCACTGCACCCAAGGAAGGTGAGAATAAAAGGAAATGCTCCCGGTTCAGTGAAAGTGTTCACGGCAAGGAGGTGAGGAGAGAGGCCGTCCCCCGGTGGCTGCCTGCAGAGCGTGGGTGCAGGAGGAATTGGGTCAAATGCCAGCTGTGGGACCTTGGGCCAGTTCCATCACTGGCACTCAAGGACCTACCTTGCCGACGTAAATGAAGATTTAAATGAGATGATGTGTGGAATGATTCTGGCACCACTGGGCCTACCCCACAGAAGACGCTAAACGCGGGCCTCCTGAATGAATAAATGTTCTGGTGTCATCATTTTTCTCTAGAGTGTCAGCTCAAATATCCACTTGTGTACCTTCTGAGATCTTCATGAGTTACCAACAACTATGTGAACTAAGTAGTCCTGGATATCTTCTGACACATAAGGAAGAGATTCTAGGAAATTAGTTGTTATGGGCTGAATTGTGTCCCTGCAAAATTCATATGTTGAAGCCCTTACCTGCAATACCCCAGAATGTGACTATATCTGGAATCAGGGTTTTTAAAGAGGTAATTCAGGTAAAATGAGGTCATTAGAGTGGGCCCTAATCCGAGATGACTTGTGTCCTTATAAGAAGAGGACATTAGGACTCATATACATATAGAGAGAAGACCATGTAAAGACACAGGGAGAAGATGGCCATTTATCAGTCAAGGCAAGAGGTCTCAGAAGAAACTAGCCCTGCAGACAACTTGATCTCAGATTTCTAGCCTCCAGAACTGTGAGAAATATTTGTTTAAGCCACCCAATCTATGGTACTTTGTCTGACAGCTGAGCAGACCGATAGATTAGTCAGAATGGTGAGACAGAAGAGAAGAGAAGAGGGAATGGGCTGCCTTAGTGGGAGAGGACTGGGGTGGGTGCATATAATAAGTCACTGCATTTTATGTCAATGTGGGAGGAGAGCCATCCTCTCCCCCTATTCGGTGAGGAGCAACATTGGAATAAAGAGGCTCTAGGACTCTCTCATATGGCACAACTCCCACCCCCCAAGACACACACACACACACACCTCCCACCCCCGCAGCCCTGCCCCCCACGGCGTAGCTGGACCCTGGGCTGCAACAGACCTAGCTGCATTGCTGGGCCATATACCTATTAGCTTTTAGGAAACATGGGATGGGGATGCTGGCATTTATATCCTGCTAAGAAGGGCCCTTGGCTCCAGCCACGAGAAGGAGGCTACTGCAGGCAGCAACCGAGGCCCAGACACGGCTGCCTCCATGTGAATAATGGGCTGCAAGACAGTCTTGCCCTCTGAACTGAATCCAGGGCACAGACAGAGCCCACGCTTATCCTCATCTTTACAACTGAGCAAACAGAGCTCTGAGTGTGGAGCAGTCAGCTTTATCGAATCAGGTTGCTTTTGCCCGAATCCCCGTGCACCCACCTACCCCTCCCCAGCTCTCCCTGAAGCCACTGCTTTTGTTGCCATTTCTCATGCAGCTGATATAAGGAGAAGCAAACCTCAGGAAAAGACTTGGACGAGGTTTAGCAAGTGTTGAGTAGAAGACAGATTGAAATCCCACAGAAAAGGGCTCCTTGGTCCAGGGAAGTGATAATACATCTGTGCGCTTCAGACCTTCTTGGGCAAGGTGTCTTGTCTCTTCCCAGTGAAACATAAATGGAATTAATTTTGAGACTTGTGGCAAAAAGAATGGAAACCAGGTTCCACATGCTCAAGATGTGGAGCCTCTTGGTCTCAGGAAACCAAGGCCCCGAGGTTTAGGTAACTGAGGGTTGAAATTCACTCCATGCTCAGCTTTCCCAAGAGGGTGCAGGGCTGTTCCAACAGTGCTGGGGAGCCCTTCTGCAATGTCTGTTCAGAAGGAACACTCTTCTATAATCTACATAAAAGTGCCATATGCACTAGCAGTGGCCCTAGCCTATGCCCAGATATCTTGTTGTAAAAGACAAATAAATGACCATGTTTCAAAATAAAATGAAATACATAAAATAAACCATGATTTTGGAAATTCCTACTCCCAGGGCTAAGTGGAAGTGGCCAGATGGTGTGAGGCAGTGACCTGTGATCTCCCGTAGCTCTCAGCAATCATGGCAGCCTGGAGTCTGCTGCCTCTGGTACGGAGAAAGAGGACCCAGCCCACTGTGGGTGTAGGATTGGGTGGGGCTCAGGATATGGGTGTCAACACGAGCCAGAAGCAGGGCTAGATTTATTCTTTCACAGTACCTTCCTCTCGGATCTTTCTGGTGTGTTGTTTGGAATATCAAAGAAGTTCTTTAGCAACACATGTTGTAGGTTGCAAGCCCCCAAGGGAAGGCACTGATGTACTTTGGACATCCTGCCACTGCTAAGAGTGCCAAGGCTTATGCTCTAGATGCAAACTACCCCACGTGACTTGCTTTCAGTCTTCCTCCCAGGTTCCCTTCCTGTAACGTCCCAAGCAGGCGAGGGGAGCTCAGGTTTCAATTTATGCTGGATCCCTCCGCATGGAATTCCCTCTCCCCTCATACACAAGGTGGACCCCTCCTTCTTCAAAACCTAACCAAGCCCTCGGTGAGGCCTCCCGGACACTATCTTTGGCCACATCTTCCTCCATACCACTGCCCAACCTCGTGAGGTCTTCTGAGATTGCAGTGGGATCCACCATGACATATTCTCCGCCTCTCTCTCTCTCTAATAATAGTAATCATCAAACTGCTCACTGGCCAAAGAATGAAGAGATTTTATAATAAATTCTTATTTATTTACATAAATAAATATTTAAACCTTTCTATTTAAACCTCCTGAGCTATGTTCTCCAACACAGGCAACACCCCATAACCCCCCAGCCCACAGGTTCACGCACGCTCCGTGCACCCCCAGCCCTAGGATTACAGATCTACTCACACCTCTCACTGTGCCTTCCAGGGACACCAAGGAGATTTTTATTCACTTTTTAATTTAATTTTCTTAAAAGACATGCAGTAAACGTGACTTTTTAGGGGGATCGTTGTATGCATCTGAACACAAGTACAGGTTTCTGGGCCCAGGACACAGGACAGTCCCGTCACATGCCCTCACGCTTTCCTCTGAGGTCATGTCCTCCCTCCAACCTGACCATGGGGGGCAACCTGATCTGTGTTCTGTCACTATGGTTTTCTCTCTTAGAGAATGTCATATGAAAGGCATCATACGGTATGTAACCTTGTGGGATGAGCTTTTTTCTCTCAGCATAATTCCCTCGCATTTCATCCAAGTTGCTGCATGTATCAACAGTTTGCTCCTTTCGATTGTAAGGAGTATTCCACGGTGTGTCACATGCCACACTTTGCTTATACATTCACCTGCTGAAGAACATTTGGGTCGTTTTAAGTTTTTGGTGGTTATGAATCGAGTTGCTCTAAATATTCTTTGCAGGCTTGTGTGTCATGTGTCATTACTCCAGGGTAAACACCCAGGAATGGGGTTGCTGGGTTGCATGAAAAGTACGCTGAACTTCAAAAGAAACTGCCGTACTATCTGTCCAAAGCGTCTACACCATTCTTCCCTCCCTCCAGCAATATCTGAGTTTTAATTGCTCTGCATACAGGATGGCACTTGGTGTTGCCCGTATTTTTTACTTTAGCCATTCGAGTAGGTGCTAGTGATCCAGTAATTACTATTTCACTGTTCCCGAGGGACTCACCAATTCTAGACTTGCACTCAAGTTCTAACTGACGGCCACTGAGCCAGATTAAATTCCCACACAGCACGACATCCCCTCAGAAGAACTGGGAAAGGATTATCACACAGACCAGTTTTCTGATGCAGTGATGGAATCTTCTGGACTCCAGCCATAACAAAGTGAGTATGCAAGTTTCAAAGTCTGAAGCACCACGTCTCCCATCCCCTATCCTTCTGTTCTGCCAGTGAGGAGACGCTGCTACAGCAGACGACGGCCTCCAGGCTGGACCTCCCACTTCTCATTTAAGCCCCACTTACCCCCAGTTTTAGGGTGATGATTATGGGACATATATCTATGGGGAAGGATTTACTGGATAAAACTAGCACCAGAAAAGGCAGAAGTTGTGTAACTCTTGGGAACACACCTCACTTCGAGCTCCTAACGGGAAGTTTCTTGAGTGTTTCATTTTGTAGGTGTGTTTCTGGGATTCAAGCCAAGAATGAACTTTCCTACTAGGACAGAGAGAGATTTAACATTCTACGCAGACTCCTGCGAAACAACATTTTTTCACAGAGATCACAGTTGGACGTGCGAGTTGAATTAAATTGCAGGAATAAAAGAAAAATGCAATCGCAGCCACTGCAAGTTCTCCAATGTCAGAAGTTCAATTGGGTAATACCATTACCGCAGCAACAGATCAATAACTAGGACATGGGATGTTTATGCTAACGTCACCTTAGAGTTTAAAAATGTGATTGCAGTTCTACTGAGTTGCACGATCAGGAATCTATTTACCCAAGAGAGAATTACATATTATCCATATTATCAAGGGCAGACTTCCTCTTCCCCCTTTGAGATAAGTGCTCATTTTTTATTCAACAAAGGAGTACCTGCTAAAACAAACTCTCGCCTCCCAATATCCGTACACATGCAACTATGGCCACTGGGGTGAGGGATGCTGTGCATTCAGTGAAGCTCTATCTGATGGAGGGCCCTCAATGGATACCTGTAGGTCCCAACTCAGGGAAGAAAACTCTGTTGTGGTCCTTATATGTCCTGTAAGAATCAACATGCCTTGGAAAGGAACTTGACTTAATTTTGAGTTCCAAAGGCCTGCTGACTGTTTATATGTTTATTTATATTTAAGCATATTATAGAAAGAAAAAGTAGAGTTCCCTGGTATGCACGTTAAATTAAAATAAAGGATCAAACTGAACAAACGAGACACCTTTCCAAGACAGAGATGTTAAACTGTGGTATGAAGGACACAATCCAGAAGTGACTTTGGGAGGCGACAGAGGATGGGGGTTGAGAAGTGGTCCTTCCGAGACAGAACTCAGGAAATGTCAACTAATCTTCACCAACTCAGTCAGTCCTCACATACCAGCCCTGAGGTATGCGAGGTGGAGCCAACGCCCATGCCCACTTTACAGAGGGGCAAACAGGCTTTAAAAGGCAGGTACATCACTCACGGTCCTGCAGCCATTGCTGGATGGGGTCTGGACTCAGAGCCAGGCAGGCCTGCCCAGAATCCACCCTCTGCTCATGGGCAGTGCCCCACACTTAAAAGTACAGGGCCAGCCGCAGTGACTAAGGCTCTGGTGTGGACGCCTGGTACCCAGGTGAGCCAACCAGGCAGACAGCAGACCTTGAAATCCCAAGGGGGAAAAGAGTAACCTTCCAAAGACAAGGGGGAAGCTTCACTGGCACAAATCTCAGGAGAGTGTGTTTTCAGAACAGGTCTGTACTGCTCAGTGGGCAGGTGAGCTCCAGCTAAAGGGGCAGTGGGGCAAGGAGAGCTGTCCCGTGCTCATCAGAGGCCTGGCTTGGTGTGGAGGGACAGAGTACTTGAGGGTATGGCTCCAAGAGCAGACACGTGGCGCTGACACTGACGAGAGGATGATGAAGGAGGAGGGAATCCCTTCAGGTGATCACTTGTCTCGCTCCACAGTCTCACCCACAAAGGACTCTTAACCTCCAAGGACGGAGCAAGTGTGCCTCTTACCAGCATGGGATGGAAGTGACAAGGGTGCAGGCTCTGCTTCGGCCAGGCTGCGTGTGAGGTGGCAACAGACTCTTGATTAGAGGTGCCCATTGAACAGGTAGAAATATGAAGCCAAGTGTCAATGGGGTAGGACTGGAAAATCCAGGGGAATTTTCCGAGGTACCCGCTGGAGCCACATGCCAGGTCTGCTCTCACTGTCTCCTTGGGGCTGAGGTCAGTGGTCCAATGGGACCTCTCCCTCAGAGCTGGGAGCTGGAATCCAGCTGCGTTCTCACATCAATCAGGCAGCTGTGACTGCTGACTTAGATGCAGCTTGACAATCTGAGCCAGGACCCAGAGACCAGGACCCTTCGTTGCTGTGCACGGAGATAGAGGCACTCTCTGAGGCCCACTTCCTTTGTTGTTTCAGCCATCTATAAGCCTTGCAATTATATCTGCCTACCTCACACCCAGCTTCCCTTCCACACGGTTACTCGGTGACTAATGGCCAATAACCCAGTGTTCTCTAGGACTTTGGAAGGCTTAGAAAGGCTCTGTAACTCAGCAGAGAAGCCTTGGATGGAGATGAAGATTTTAAAGTCTTATCCAGGCGTGTTGGCACCTTGGATTGGATGAAGTCATTCGGAAATCATGAGCTGAGCAAATTCACATCACACTCCTGAATCTGGAGAATTCAAAGGCTGTTTAGCAAAGTGCATTACCAGAATGAATTTGACGTGACGGAAAGTCACATGCCCCTGGCTAATTGCTCTGAGGACAGACAGAAGTGACCAGCTTTAGAAAGTGCTGAAGCTTTGCACTGAAAGGCCTGAGGCATTACAAGTCATCAGGCAGATGGATATCTCTAGATTTCACCAACATATGTTTTGGAAGCTAAAATGTGATTATAGATAACGCTCTTGGGGAGGGTCCTGATACATGAAACTTTTCACAGTGGCACAGTGAGAGCTCCATGATCTAATACAGTCACATATTTTCTCTTCCCCGTGGACCATAGATGTATGTTTTCCCAGCTGCCTTCCAAAATTACTTTTCCTGGCAGTATTACTCAAGAGAATGCTTATGCTTTGAAAAAGAAAGTGTTTGGTTACCTACTACATAGGAGTCCACTCTGAGAGTCTTCAATCTTGAACACTCTTGAGCTTCTAATCAGCTGCAATCTTTAACACTTTTCTAGATTCATCGGATTGGGCAAGGGTCTGTCTAGGGGTACTTAAGAACATGGACTCTTGGAGACTGAAAGACTGCTATTTACTGGCTGTGTGACCTTAGGTAAGTTACTTAACCACTCTGTGCCTCTGTTTCCTCATCAGAGGCACGGGATTCATAAAGTGGGATTAATAATAGTACCTATCCCATGGGGTTATTTTGAGGATTAAATGCATTAATACATGTAATGTACTTAGAAAATTGCCTGGTAGCTCAACAGTAAATGCTACACAAGGGCTCAACTATGACTACAACTTTTATCATAGAAACGAACAAGTGTTGCTTTAACAATTTCCCTTTGAAATATTTAGAGGCAGAGAACTGAAGATATTCAGAGGTCATTTGGAAAACATCATGTACCAGATGCTGCTGGATGCCACTGGACCTCAGAAACCAAGGCAAAGAAATGGGAGGCTTGGGCTCAATAGCTAGCAAGCGACAGAGCCAGCGCAAGAGCTGGCCTATAACCACACCGCTCAGGTCCATGGGAGTGGTGACTTTGTCAAACTTATCCATTGCTGCACCCAGGGGTGTGCAGGGAAATTGCCAAGCAACTGGCCCTCCAAGAAGAAAACTCTCTTTTGTAGCATTTGCTGATTTACGTGTGTAAATCCTCCCGCAATGGCTGATTTCAAGATGCCGAAGAGATCTGTTTTCTCTAGTGGATAGGAGTGGGCTGGGGCACGCCATTGTTTATAACTTAGCTCCTAGGAAGATACCTGAGCCAGGTGCTACCTGGCACACAGGAGTTACTCAATGCTCATTTTTAAATGAATGAGTGAATGAATGAATAAGACAAAATGAAAGAAAACCAGTCTGACACTCATTAAAAACTGTTCTGTGGATATCCTTGGTCCCAGGAATGTAGGGAGGGGATGCTCTCAGAAATCATGGGCAGAACCATGGGACTCATTTCTCTTTCAGCCTATCTAGGGTTTCCATGAGGACAGTCTACTGAGAAGTAGGATGCCTGGGTTCTACTACTTGGGATCATATAAAATTTGCATATGGCTTTCAACTATATGGTTTTAAAGATAGATGATAGATAGATATAGATAGATGATAGATAGATGATAGATAGATAGATAGATAGATAGAAAGATATCTACACTGGGGAGGGTATGAGGAAATGTTCACTCTCATCCTTTGTTGGTGGGAGAAGAAAATACTTTTGGAAGGTAATTGGGCAGAATCTATCAAAATTGAAAATGCAGATATACTTTCCCATCGTAATCCCATTTCTAAAAATCTCTCCTACAGAAACACCATTAAGCAAATTTGTATTTGAAAGGATATTCACTAGAGCATTGATCCAAAGAGTTAGAAATTAGAGTTGGGACTGATTAAAGAAACAATGATGCCATGACACTTTGCAGTCATGAGGAGAATGGGGTAGATCTATATGTACTGATATAGAAGTAAGAGCCTGATATATTGTTAATGAGAAGACAATTCAACGTGTGAATATTTTGTTTAGGATTGTTTTTAGGGAACACACAGAAATGGATTTGTCATAATCCGTGGACAGGACCTACAATGACTGTGGGTCAACTGTATATACGCTTTGAGAATATACACATATATATGGATTTAAGTTTATATGTACATAGAAAAATACTTAGAAGAATATAAGCCAATCTCCTAACAGAAGCCACCTATTAGGAGGCCCAAGGAAGAATTTTACTTTCTGTTTTAACAAATAGAGATCCTGAATTGCCAGCCTTACTCCTGCACCCCACGCAGTATTACCATTACAGCTTTCATCATGAAAACCCATCCAGTAAAGTCAGGACAGAAAACACCCTCGACCCAGTGGCCTAGGACTTTACTGAGTGCTTTTGATGAAAGGCAGCAGACCCCAGAGTCCAGCGAGGAAGAAAAGGAACTGGGGGCCAAGTGCCTGGTCAGATCCAGCTCTGCCACTTCCTGGAGGGGGCGTTTGTGCTGGTCCTCCTTCCCTATGCCTCCCCTGCCTCATCTATGAGATGGACACATTACAACGCATAGGTCAGAGTCATCCCAATGTCCACGTTGGTAAACACTGGGATAGTGCCTGCATGGGCAAGTGCCATCAAAGTGAAGTGTGTGTATCATCGCCATCATCACCTTCATCATCATCACCACCACCATCATCATCACCATCATCGCCGTCATCACCATCATCACCACCACCATCATCATCACCGTCACAATCACCACCACCATCATCATCACCGTCACAATCACCACCACCATCATCATCGCCGTCACAATCACCATCATCACCACCAGCATTATGTTCTAGACACAATGTACAGGCAAGCATTAGGAGCAAACACAAAATAGCAGGAGGTGTGCTAGCTTATTTGTTGGATTCATATGTAATGTGGGCAATGGGCACGTATGACTGAATTCATAGTTCGTATTCATCACCTTTTCATGCACACCGTAATCTTAATTCACAAGACTGTGTCTTATTGCATCACATGTACTTGCTGGAATTTATAAATTCAGCTTTAGGAACTTATAATAATAAATGAGAGTTGAATCTGGCTAGGGAAACAAAATCCCCTACCGTTAGTTTGTCATGAACTCAGAGTTTCACATAGAAATTTTCTTCCTGATATTCTGGATGCCTACCTTGATGTTACAGATAGGTTGATGATGTTTTTCTTTCTTTTCTTTTTTCCCAAAATGGCACTTCATTTCTAGTATTCTCTATTTGAGACTGAAAAAGTCTTTTAAAAACAACTCTGGGGCTTCCCTGGCGGTGCAGTGGTTGAGAGTCTACCTGCCGATGCAGGGGACGCGGGTTCATGCCCCGGTCCGGGAAGATCCCACATGCCGCGGAGTGGCTAGGCCCGTGAACCATGGCCGCTGAGCCTGCACGTCCGGAGCCTGTGCTCCGCAATGGGAGAGGCCACAACAGTGAGAGGCCCGCGTACCGCAAAAAACAAACAAACTAAAAAAAAACCAAAAAAACCTGAAGTTTTAAATGAAATAGGCTTTTTAAAAAAATATATCAAATGTGAGCACAAATGATATTGTTCCAGGAGATTACAAAAATAAAATAGAGTGAAAAAGTTAAAAAACAATTTCCCAGCAGTGCAATGATCCCAGCAATGAAGTGCCCAATAAAGGCAGCAAATCAGCTGAGCCGAGATGCAAAACAAGCTACCACTCTGAAGGGACATTCCCTGCAGACACACAGAGATGGCCCTGCCCCAGAGTGGGCCCAGGACCCCCGGGAGCAGGGTGGGCCTGTGCAACCAGGCAGGGTCACTCAGGGGACTGGACCTGCTGGGCTTCCAGGCCTGCCTCCAGCCTGGACCATCCTCAGGCCCAGCTCACCTCTCTGCTGCCTGTTCACCTTTGTCAGGGGGCTCCAAGGCTCCTGTCCCCACAGCACCGTACACTGCCTGTCAACACTGAGTGGGAGACTGCAAAATGATCCAAAGGAATCTGTGATGCAGCAAGTTGGAGGAACACAGCTCCAAGGTGGTCAATTCTGAAATCACCTCCCTCCTGAAAGCACAAAGCCACACTACCCTTCTAGAACAGGGCAAGGCAGACTCCCTCTGCATCACTTCTAGAGGATTCCTGTCATCTCCCAAAAGGGGGTTCCCAAGGAGTGCTTAAGGTGCTACCAGTCTTAAAAGACTCCTGAAAGTAACGGCTTCACCTGGCCCTTTGTTAATAACATCAGAGCCTCAACCAACCTCCACTGGCCTGTGATGAAGCTGAGAAGCATCCAGCCCCGTAGCTGTTTTTAGACAGCGCGAAGCACAGAGGGGCCTCGGCACGGACCTCGTGGCCTGCGGGGAAGTGACAGCCCTGCATCAGGGCTGAGTCTCTAATATGAGATGTTCCCACTGTCACTTTGGGGAGGCCTGATCTCGCCTCCTTGGTGATCACATCCCACTTACGAAAGGCCCAGCCACCTGCCCTCCCCCGACTGAAGGAAGCCCATGAAACGAAACGACTTCTGTTTTCCCGACTCTCATCCCTTCCGAAGCCCGGGCATCTATTCTTCCCTCCAGTCGACATACATAACTCCCCGTGACAATAACGGGATGTGCATGTGTACCGAGGGGGGCATAGAATTTTTATCTCTGTAAAAATGGTACGAGCGTGGTACAAGCAAAGTTTTTGTTTTCTTCCCCAGGCTTTTACTTGGGGAGATATATTGTTCATGTGCTTGTGGGTTTTTCCTTCTTTTTAATTTTAAATCGAGATTATGAACATATTTTATGCAGGTTAATATATTCTTTTCATGCAAAATTTAACTGAAACCAGTGCTAGCACACTTAACGACAACAAGAGAAATTCTTCAGCTTATTATAAACATCCTTCAAGAAACCTGAAATGCGTGTCCTCTGGAAATAATTTTGCTGGGATTTGGGTTATTATTAAAATCCTCTCAGAATTCTACCACTAGAATAGAATTGTGTCTAATGTGTCTCAAAGCCCTTTTCTGCTACCGATCAGAGAAAAACCCTTTTTGGTCTTGCAAGTACACTGTCGATAGTGAAAACTGAACTGGAAGAGGGGGCTTCTTTCCTGACACCAGGCAAACACTCAATAGGGCTGGCATCTCAGTCCTGGGCTGACCACTGGGTGCAAGGCCCACTCCTAAGACAGGTTCCCTTCAACTATGATGGAATGAACCTCATCCCTCTGTTTTAAGTGCTCTGATCTTTCAGATTCCATGAGAGGAGGCAGGTTTACTGCAGACTTTAAACTCAAGGGAATCCCAGACAAGCAGGTTTTGGTCACACATTCCCTACGTGTCAGGATTCTCTACCTGTGACTGTGAGAGGTCCTAGGAGATCACAGGACAGGGCTACACACAGCTGAGACGGGGATGAGCTATCCAGGAAAGGTTTACAGGAATGAAAGAGAGTCACAATACCCTTTAGAAGTAGATTCTCATGTTTAATTCTCTCTTTGTGGATAAATAAGAAAACCCACCATTCTCCCAAGTGGGCTGAACAGTCTCACTAAAATGTAAATACAACTGTCTCCGGAGGTGGCCGGGGATGACTCTGTCCCGCCAGCCATGACCTAACCGGAGCTGGCTACTGTTTTTGAAGTTACTTAGAGCTGCACTTCTTAAGCTTTAATGTTCACCAGATTCATCTGGAACCTTACAGAATTGAAGATTCTAATTCAGTAAGTCTAGGGTGGGGCCTGAGCTTCCATGTTTCCAGCAAGCTCCCAGGCAATGCCCAGGCTGCTGGTCCGTGGACCTCACGTTGAGCAGTGAGGACTTAGAGCTCCAATCTCAGATCTCTGCCCTCAATTGTTCATTCATTCCACACAGTCTGCAGATCCCAGGTCCCCCACTGGGGACAGAGCGATGGGCAGGTTGTCGATGACTTTAAAACTAATGCTAATCAAAATTTAAAACCTCTGGGCATCAAAGGACATAGCAACAAAGTGCAAAGGCAACCTACAGAATGGGTGAAAATACTTGCAAATTGTATATCCCAAAGGGGTTAATATCCAGAATATATACAGAACTTCTATAAACACAACAACAAAAAACGAGCAATCTGATTTTTAAATGGGGGAAAGACTTGAACAGACATTTCTCCAAAGAAGATATACAAATGGCCAACAGGCACATGAAAAGATGCTCAACATCACTCATCATTATGGAAATGCAAATCAAAACCACAATGAGATACCATCTCACACGCATTAGGCTGGCTACTATATTAAAAAACAAAACAGAAAATAACAAGTGTCGGTAAGGATATAGAGAAACAGAACCCTTGTGCACTGTTGGTGGGAATGTAAAATCATGCAGCCACTATGGAAAAGAGTATAGCAGTTCCTCAAAAAATTAAACAGAGAACTACCATGTGATCCAGGGATTCCACTTCTAGGTACATATCCAAAATATTTGAATGCAGGGACTCAAAGAGATATTTGTACATCCATATTCATAGCAGTATTATTCATTGGCTTGTCATTTTCACCTGGAGTCTGAGGGTCTGCAGGGAGTTGGCATGTGCAGTTGAGATGAGGGAGATGGAGCCTACAAAGCACCTAGCAGAGGGGTTGGCACACAGTAGGTGCTCAGTAAATGAGGGTTCTCGCTTTTTGCCAATGAGTCAGTGGAGGTGGCAGGCAGGTTGTTTCCTCGGGGTGAGCGTGTGTCAGTATCACTCTGGAAAGAGCGGCTGGGTGACTGAGGGGCTCTGTGGCCTGTGACCACTCCAGGAAGCATGCTTTTATGGATTTTGTGGCAAAATGCAACAATTACGGAATTAAACACCTAAACTGGTACCAGACTCCAAAGAAAAGATGTTGCCAAATTATTTTCTAAATTACCCACTAAGGCCTGTGTGAGTCAACAAGTAGCTATTGACTTTAGTTTCAGCTACCATCAAGACTTACTGATTTGAGAGAGAAATATTGACCAAATTGAGACCAAGGTCAATGCTGGCCTCCTGGGAAAATAAATCTTAATATTAACCAAAAACTGCAGACGCTAGGCCTGGTATTTTGACTCTAAACTGCTGGTCAGACAGAGGTCCACTCAAAGTCAGCTCTTTACTTCACTGTGTATTGTTATAGGTGCAAACTGGTCTCCAAATTGACTCGTTTCTGGAAAATTTGATATAAAAATTTCAAGCTTTTTCATATCTTAAAAGATCAAAGGACAATTGGTACTTAAGAACTGTCATGGGTGATATTTCCATAAAACAAAGAATCCATTTTGAAGTGCAGATAAGTGCCCCAACTTACTTTCTGTGAAAATTAAGAATTTCCTATGTTGACTCTCCATCCAGAGGGGCATACCAGCTCAAACAAGCAAACAAAAACTCAACCGTAAAAACTTGCAATTAAGACCAGTTATTTTTGAAAATGCTGTTGAATCTACTTTGTTTATAAGTGGCCCCAAATTGCTTAAGGCAAACTGCTTTTATAGCTGTGGACTCAAAAAAGTTGTCCATTCAACGCTGCTGACACTGCCCCATCTACTGGGTCAGCAGCACCGTCTCCATGGGACATGAAACACTAGGCTCCGTGGGTTGTAGGAACTCACTTTTCTGAAACAGAGTGTTTGCGTGTCCTCACAGGCAAATCTGGGAGTGGGGGTACTTATTGTGAGATGACATGCAAAATATGTCCATGTGGTCCATGACACGCAAACTGCAAATATGATGACATGCAAAAAGTGCTTTTTCTTATATATCCCTGGGATATATCAATGGAATGTCAATAAAGAGCGGTTTGTGTTGTTACCAGGGGTAAAAGATTGGATTAGAAACGACAGGCCCTAAGCAACTTAGAATGTAAGATGGGGGAAATTTACAAAGTATAATCATTCTTGAGGTTGTTGATAAATATCAGGATTAAGAATAAAAGATCTGGAAAAGATACACACACGCACACACAGATGTGCAGTGATACGGACAGCTGGGAGAGAGTGAGCTCAGACTATCTGGGGAAACTGACCTCAGTGGATGGGATGAAGGATGCTCCGAGGAAAGCTGATAGTTTTAGCCTTTGTGTTCAATTGAGTTTCCCAAAGTCTACTGAATGACCAGAAATCTATTAAAATCAGCAAAAACTCCGCTGCTACATTTGAGGACAAGACAGTGTAGTCAACAGAGCAGAACGGATAAGGAATTTTTGATGATATGAACCTGATGGAATCACACTGTATGAAAAGCCCTTCAGGACCCACAACTCACTGCAGGCAAAAGGAGGCTTTCTTTGGAAAACAGAGGAAGCATCCTGTCTAGGAGAACAGCAGAAACCTGGGCACAGAATAGGAAGGTCAGGGGCAAGGCTGAGCCATGAGAGGATGTCAGAATCATGCACAGAGATCCAGGTTCCACTCTGAGACAAAGGCTTCAATTAAGCTGGTTAAAACCTTACACTCTGGCTTCAGAAGGACAAAGGTTCAAGTCCTGACTGCAGCCCACAAGCTGCATGACCTTGGGTTAGTCGTCCATCTGTCACCTTACCGACTCCGAGTCTCACTGTGTCCATCTATAAAAGCACAATGACAGAACCTACTCCACAAAGCTGGGGTGCAAAATCACACATCCCCATCCTGTTGGACACTGCTCTGGTGTGGAGAACACAGCAGTGACCAGAGCAGACAATCTCCCTGCCTTCATGGACCTTGCATTCTGAGAAGAGAAAGACAGGTAATAGATACAAGTAGAAGTACGTCAGGATGCCTCTCATGGGGAGTTCCTTCAGAGGGTGGGTGGTGTTTTATATAGAGTTTCAGGAAGGCTTCTCCACTGAGTTGATATTTGAATAGAGACCCTAGGGCGTGAGTAATAAGCCACAGACATAGCCTGGGGAGGACGGTCCAGGCATATAAGACAACAGAAGCCCTACCAGAACATGCTTGGTATGTTTAAGGACTAGCGAGGAAGACAGAATGATGGGAGGGGAACGAGAAAGGGGGACTGTGGTAAAAATGATGTCAAAGAGGTCATGGGGGCTAGATCATTATAGGGCTGCGCTGTCCAATATGGTAACCAATAGCCAAATGTGACTATTAAGCTCTTGAACTGTGGTTCTGAAATGAGATGTGCAGGAAGCATGACATACACACTGGATTTTGAAGGCTTAGCAGAACAATACGCATTAAAATATTTCATTAATAACTTTTATACTGGTTATATGTTTAAATGATAATATTTTGATATATTGGGTTAAATAAGCCATACTATGAAAATTGGTTTCACCTGTTTGTTTTTACGTCTTTAATGTGGTTACCGGAAAATCTAAATTACATGTGGCTTGCATGATATAAGGCATTAGAGGCCACAGTAATGAGCATGGCATTTATGCTGAGCAATATGGGAAGTAAACAGAAATGCACACAAACTGTTTAGCATATTTCCCAGAACAGAGCGGAAAATGTTTAGGAAACTAGAATTCCATTCACAGACAAACTACTCAAATGTAAAGGCAAATATATTTAGCGGGGAAGACACTGGATTCAAGAAAAAGTAATAACAGAACGAATAAAAGTTAAGTTTCAATAATTGTTTGGAATGTAGTGATGACGTGTAATGAAACTGTCAAGCAGCGATTATGGAAGTATGAAACATAAAGTTAAATAAAAAAGAATCTGACAAAAAAGAATGACAGATAAAATTGGATCCATTCCTAAATTCCAAATGGATCAGAGGAAAACAGGCAAAAAAAAAAGGAAACCATGTAAGTATTTCACTGTAGCCATCCTGGTAGATGTGAACTGGGTTTCTGCTTCTAACCTCCATTTCCATGACACCAATGAGATTAAATACTTTTCATGTGCTGACTGGCTATCTGTATGTCTTCTCTGGTGAAGTACACGTTTAAGACTTCTGCCTATTTTTTTGTAGTGTTGCCTTTTTCTTTTTTATTGATTTGTAGGTGTTCACAAATGCTAGGTAAGAATCCTTCACCAAATATACACGTGGCAGGTACACTCCCCATAGGTGGCTTCCCTTTTCATTCTTGTACTGATATCTTTCATCAGAATAGACCTTCTAAATTTTAATGTAATCCGAAGTTTTCAATCTTTTCCTTTATGGCTCATACATTACACGTCTTGTTTAAAAATCTTTGCTTGCCCTGACCTTATGTAGATAAGCTAATTTTAGGAAGTTTTATTTTTACCTTTCTTACTTAAGTGTATGAACCTTCTCTAATTAATTTGTGTGTGTGTGGTGTGAAGTCCAGGTTATGGATCATTGTTTTTCATGTGGAGATCCTACAGACCCATCACTGTGTACTAAAAATATAATCCTTTCTTCACTGCACTGCAATGTCACGTTTGTCATAAAATCAAGTGACAATACATATGTAGGTATGTTTGGGGCTCTTTATTATGTTCCTTTGGTTTATTTGTCTATTCTTGTGCTAATACCATTACTTACTATACAGCTTAATTATTATGGCTTTAATATAAATCTTGTGAATTGGTATATAAATTCTTCACTTTGTTCTTTTCCTTCAAGATTATCTTGGCCCTCTGCAAGGTCAAGATAATCTTATTATCTTACATACACATTTTAGGATTGGGTTGCCAGTTTCTCTGCCTCTCTCTCCCTTCCTCTCTTTCACACACAAATACACAGCTGCTGAACAAAATTGGCAACAAAATAATAAAAATACGATTACGAACTTAAAAGAAATTAAATCTTCATGCATCCATACTGATATAAAGAAATTGGTGAATAAGTCAATGAGGAAAGGGATCCAGCTCTTCCTTACAGAAGAATTTCAAGTAGTAAATGGAGATGGATTGAGGAAAACAGAAAATCACCATCGGTTCACCATAGTAATAAGTGCTGCAAGCAAAATCCACGGATGAATGCTAAAGTGAGTAGACGAAAGTTCAAGGAAAAACAGGCTATTTGCACAGGCTTGATGTGTCTCCCCTAAAATACCTATTAATTACTGTGGTGGTCTTCATATGTGTCCACAAAGTCTCTGAGACCCCTCCCTGAATTCTGGAGGTTCAGCTTCACTCTCCTCCCCTTGAGTGTGACCTGGACTTAATAACTGGCTTCTAACAAATAAAGTATGGAGAGGGAAAAATAGTGACTCTATACTGAAGGAACCTTGTAGACCCACCTTCACCAAGTGGTCACGGTCAACATCATAGCACGTTCGCCCACTCCATGGGATGCTATGAGAAAGGCATATCTCCTCTGTGTTGTTCTTCCCTCAAATCCATAACCTCATTACTAATCATCAGAAAACCTCAGAGAAACCCAAATCAAGAGACATTGTAAAAAATGCAGCTACTACTCTTTAAAAGTGTCAAGGCTGTAGAAGCAGACAGACGGAGGCGCTGGCCCTGATTGGAGGAGACTAAGGAGACAAGACCACGAAATGCGATGTGACAGCCTGGATGGGATCCTGCACCAGAAAAAGAACATTCGTGGAAAAACTGCTGAAATCTGATCCAAGTCTGGAGTGCAGTTAATGGCAATGTGCTGATGGTAACTTCTTAGTTTTGACAAATACACCATGGCTATGTGAGAAGTTAACCTTAGGAGAAGCTGGGCGAAGGGTAGACAGGAACTCTCTGTACCATCTTTCTAACTCTTCCGTAAAACTGAAGTTGTTTTAAAACTAAAAGTATAACATGTTTTCTGGAAAGTTCTTCAGCAATCTCTTCAGAGTGGTTATCAAGACAAGTTTATACAAGCTGGTCCACTTTCTATTTTATACCTTTCTGAGTGCGATTTTTTCCCTTCTTTTCAAAAAAGGAGCATTGATAATGAAAAGTAATTCCATTTGGATTTTTAAAAAGCCACTCTGTGGGAACTAGCTATGGAGAAAAGCTGACCCAAGAAGAGAGAATGCCTTTGCTTGGGAACAAAGCCCCAAGAACGTGGAGCATGTTTTCAGTCAATAAAGGTAATCCTTGGACCAGCGTTGTGTTTAGGGCTTGAGGGGACAACACGGAGACTGTGGTTACTCACCAGGGCGACTTTCCTTTGTGGCTTCAGCAGCTTCGGTTTATGGAACGGGGCAGCGATGGGAGCTGTGGAAGCACATCAAAGGTTTAGTTTGCAATTCCTCCCAGGACTCTTAAAACCCACATATCACGAGCACCACGGACAGAGAGCCTCGGACATAGGGCTACTTCCTGTCCTCGTGGAGGAACTCTAGTTTCTGATCCAGGGAACAGCTGGACTGGTGCCCCTTGGGGGAGGGTGATCCTCTCCTAACCTTTGGATACGTCATCCTCTCCTCTCAACAAGGTCAACAAAACCACAGCATAAAACACTGCCAGCTACAAAGAGGTCAGATGTGCAGGTGAGAACCCGGTGCACTTGGTAAAGGCTGAGGCTGGGACCCTCCCTGGGGCTTCCTCCTAGTTGCATGCTAACGCTGACAGCGGTGACCTTTGACCCTCACAGCTGCCCTGGGAGGTCAGCAGGGAGGGTCTTATTGTCCCCATCTAACAGAGGAGGAAACCGAGGCTCTTCTTCTAACATCATGTAACTACCTAGTATTTAGATGAATTGGGACTTGAATTCAAAGCCAGGCTCAACCACGTGGCTCTCTGAGTCTCATTTTCTTCTTTCGTAAAGTAGGGCACCACCTATGCTGACTGAATGAGGTGATACAGCAGTACAATGCCTGGCGCAGAGCAGGGACAGCTCCCTTCCCTCCCCAGATCCACAAGTGTCATGCCTTGCAGGACGCTCACGTCTCCCAGCCCCTTCTGTCCACCCAGTATACGTACAGTCTCAGCACCACTGCCTTCCACCACAGGGCGCAAAGGGTGCCAAGGGGCCATCCTGGGAAGCCCCAGTTGAGGGATAAAATGGATCCTGTCTTGTTCTTAAATTATTCACCTGGGCAACCCTTGTATTCCTAACTGTATATCAAATCCTTTGATGTATGACCTTCTCCTAAATTGGCCACAGTTATTTTAGGAATGATCTATAAACAGTTTTACTTCTCACCTCAGGAAATGTCCATCTTCCTCATTTATGTTGCTCTAAGTCGTAACTGGAATCAAGTAATAACCCTCGTTTTAATCCCCAGAACAAATCCAAAATAAATTACACACCTGGTTTTTATCTTTAGGAAAATCATAGAGCCTTCTTTCCCTTAAATGAACCAAGAGGATGCTGACACCCCCTTGGTCCACCCTGCTACGTGCAGAGAATGTTAGTACTTCAAAGGGAAATACACTGTGGAATAGTCTGTAGAGGTTGACTCCCGCTAAAGCCATGCACGTCCAATGGCAATGCCCCCAGCCCACCTCAGGGACGGGGCTCAGTTATGACCAGAATCTAGGTGGGGTTCTCCAGACCATATAATCAGGGATGTCACATCCTCCACCTGCCTACTCTCCTGTCCTGATCTCACATCAGACCCCAGGTGCTCTCCACATGGATGACTGCTGGCTGGCTTCCTACCTTTGGCAGGGACTGCGGGAGGAATGTCAGCTTTTTCCTTCCGCCTCTTGCCCTTCTTGGGCTGCAGTGGGACCAAGCTGGTCACGCTGGTGACAGTCTCCCCTGAGCTGGAGAAGAAAAAGGTCCTGGTGAAGGCAAAGGCAGGCTTGTTCCGGGGAAAGGAAAAGGAAGCAATAGTTACCAGGTACCCCGTGTACCTGTGTGTAAGGTAGGGTACTCTTAGAGCCGGACTGGGATCACTCTGTGCCTATCTCCAGGGATGGCTGGAGGTCTGGTACTGACCCTTGGCTAAGGATGATGAGTTGAGCTAGTTAGGGATTTGTAACATGCTGTGTAAAGTTCTAAAATCTCTGGAGAGACCCAGGGCCGGCTTGCCTACATTGTTTTGGGGTGTATAGATTGTTTGTATAGATTGTTTACACCTGGTCAATGGGTTTACACAGTCTGGCTTGGGTACATCACCAGGAGGATATTAAGATATCACTAAAAACTTCTCCTTGAGCTCCCCTAAAACCAACGCTCCTTGCACACATCTTTGTGGCTCACAATCCAGAGACAGAGCAGCACCTGTGCAAGTGAGAAGGGACCCTGGGGAGTTGCAGCTGGGAGTCCCTAGGGCCCCCCATGATTGTTCACACTTTCTCCTCCTGCTGTAAAGACTTTAAGTTAAAGACTGAGTTAGCCCTCAGGAGTGTTGTGAGTGTTTTCAATTATCTGGGTGGTTACCTGTGTAATCACTGTAGTATCAGACTCTATGTGTTACCGTTATAACCCAAAGTAATAGGTAAGCCTTACATTACAGGTAACAAAACCAAGATTCAAAGATGCTAAGTGACTTGCTCTAAGTGACACTGTTTGTAAGCAGACAACACGGAAGCTGCAAACCCAGACTGGCCTGATGTGAAACCTGTTCTCCTTGCTACCTGTGGGGTGGAGTCCAAGCACTTCCTTGAATGGTCATCGTCTTATTTCAAATGCATCCTATGGCTCCAGCAACTCAGAGGGCAGCTTCTTTTAGAATCTCTTGTCCTCAGGCACATATTCCAGCCAGGTAGGTACAGTTACCAAGAGAGGCTTGGTAACTCCCTTGATCTCCCTAATACAAAGGATTTCTAGAAATCCATAAGATATGACCTAATAGTCAAAATGAATGAAGGTGGTAAACAGTTTTCACACAAGAGGAAAGGCTCGTACCTAGGAAAACATGCTAAAACTTCCTCAAGAAAAAGCCAAATTAAAATGTACTGCACTTTCTTTCTGCACATATCAGAATGGCAACAACCAAACTGAAGGCAAAGCACTCTTTTGGCAAGGGTGTGAGGAATCAGGCACTCAGAAGTATTGCTGGTACAAGTGTAAACCCTTCCTGATGGAGGGTAATTCGGCAATCAGGATCACAGGCGCTGTCAGAATTACAGAGGCTTATACTCTGTGACCCAGCAATTTCACTTCTGGGAATTTATTCTGTAGATATCCTTGCATGGGTATGAAATGTACATATAAGTCATTATAGTCCTGTTGGTAATAGCAATAGATTAGAAACAACCCAACTGTCCATCAGCGGGGGACTGGTTAAGGAAATTATGGTGAATCCACAAATCCACACACGGGGTCCTTTGTAACTGTAATGAGGGATGAGGAAGCTATTTATACAGGGATAAGAAAAGACACATTGTTAAGTGAAAAAGCTAGGTGTTGGACAATGTGTAAAATGTGTCATTTCTTTTGTATAAAAATACAGAAAAATAATATATATTAGTATTTATGTACACAAATAGAGAAACTTTGGAAATATTCACAAGAATTTAAAAATAGTGGTTCCTTAAAATGGGGGTGCTGAGGAAATAAACAAAAGGAAGATTGGACAAGGAGAATTATTTATTATTATTATAATTACATATTACATAACATAATAATAATAATATAATTAATAATTATATTATATAATATATTATTATATAATAATATGAATTATTATTACATATATATTTAAATTAATTATTTAACTTTAAATTTTAATTATTAAATCATGTGATTGTATAATCTTTGAAAAACAGTAAATTAAACACTAATAAATATTTACATATATTTAATAAAAGAAAACAGACTATTCTAATATAGTCCTGGAGTTTTAAAAATAAACAAAGACTGAGTCACGTTGTGGGGAAATTTCCAAGAATGCAGTTCACACTGAGAGTCCCCAAAGACAGCTTATTTTTATTGGGAACAGAAATTCTAACTGGCCATGGCTTTAGAGTACAGGGTCAACTGTGTAAATGTACAAATAGCTAAAAGGGATGTGTGTTTACAAAACTCTGGCCACAAAGAGAAAACAAGGGATCAGAAACCCTCAGAACTGTTTAAATACACAACCACACATACAGCTTCATTTCCTAGCTTTTTAAACTCTTGAAATGTTTATTTTTTCTTTCCATTATAAATTAATGCACGTTCATGTTTTAAAATGGTAATTACAAGCATGGAGACGAAAGAAAATAAGTCTATCGTAACCAAAACATGATCTTCATAAATATTTCCAGCCTTTTTCCTCTTCCTTGTTTTATTTTTTTAAAAAGACTTTATTTTTTAGAGCAGTTCTATGTTCACAACAAAATTGAGCAAAAGATACAGAGATTTTCCATAGACCCCTGACCACCCCCATTATGAACATTTCCACCAGAGGGGTACATTTGTTTTAATTGATGAAACTACCTTGACACACATCATCACCCAAAGTCCACAGTTTACATTAGGGTTCACTCTTGGTGTTGTACATTTTATGGGTTTGGACAAATTTATAATGTAGCCATTACTGTAGTATCATACAGAATAGCTTCCATGCCCTAAAATTCCTCTGTGCTCTTCCTGTTCATCCCTCCCTCCCCCACCTCTGGCAACCACTGATCTATTAACTGTCTCCACAGCTTTGCCTTTCCCAGAATGTCAGATATAGTTTGAATCATACAGTATGGAGCCTTTTCAGATTGGCTTCATTAACTTAGAAATATGCAGTTAAGTTTTCTCCATGTCTTTTCATAGCTTGATAGCTCATTTCTTTTTAATGTTGAATAATATTCCATTGTCTGGATGTACCAGGGTTTATTTATTCATTCATCTACTGAAGGACATCTTTTTTGCTCCCAAGTTTTGGAGATTATGACTAAAGCTGCTGTCAACATCCGTGTGCAGGCTTTTTGCGGACATAAGTTTCAACTCTTCCTTGGTTCTTATACATTGTCTTTTTAAAAATAATATTGGGGCTTCCCTGGTGGCGCAGTGGCTGAGAGTCCACCTGCCGATGCAGGGGACACGGGTTCGTGCTCCGGTCTGGGAAGATCCACATGCCGCGGAGCGGCTGGGCCGGTGAGCCATGGCCGCTGAGCCTGCGCGTCTGGAGCCTGTGCTCCGCAGCGGGAGAGGCCACGACAGTGAGAGGCCCGCGTACCGCAAAAAAAAAAAAAATAATAATAATAATATTGTATTACAATTTTGCATCCTTCTTTTTACTTAATCTACACTTTCCATATTGTCACATCCTCCCACTGTTCCAGTGAGAAGACATGCCCACAGTTTACTTAGCCTTCCCCTGACATCTAAACATCTAATTTGTTTCCCAGTTTGATATACAAATAACATTGCTATAAATATATTTGTGCATAATGGTTTTCCATTCTTAGACTTCTGTTTTTGGATTCTTAGACCTGGAAATGCTAGTTCACAGAGGAGGATCATTTTAAAGGTTATTCAATACCCACTGTCAAAAAAAAAAAAAAAATACCCACTGTCAAAATGATTTCCAACAAGTTAGTGCTACTTTATAGCCTCTTGGTCAATGGATGAGGGCATTTATCTTTTCATCCTTTTTAACACCAGATTTATCAGTTTAAAAATTTCTCACTTAATGAAGAAAAATGTGATATCTCCTTTTACTTGCATTTCTTTGCTTGCTAGGAGGAACATGTCCCGTGTTTGTCTGTGTTTCCTTATTTATGAATGATGTATGGACACCTTCTGCTGTTATTTATTAGGACTGTGAGCCATTCTTATAGATTTGTTGGCATCTTTGACATCAACCTGACATGCTTATTGCAAACATTTCCCTACTTTTGAATTTTGCCTTTTTGTTAAATGCGTGGTCATTTGTTTTTGCTAAAATCGTTTGATAGTTTCTTTTTGTCTATTGCCTCTGAGTTGGGATTATCTTCCCCAGTTGCACCTCACACCCCACAAAATCAAATAATATTCCCCCTTCCTCTTCTCTTTTCTTGGCTTTAATTCTTTAGCTCTTTAATATAAAATGAAAATTTTGAGACATCATAAACGTAGGTCATTATGCCCAGGGCTTTCAGTAAGCTGAAAAAAGATCTGCTTTGTCATCACTAAACTAAATTTAGTTCTACTTCATACCTCAATCATGAGCACTCAGATACAATGAGTCACCACAGTGACATACGATAGACAGCGATTCCCTCAGAATCTTACGTCTCGCGTTGAGCCAGCAGGGCTGGTAGGAATTTTTGACAAAGTCCGTCTTATGATTCACTTACGAGAAAAGTTATTCTACATCTTGGGTTGCAACAGGACTGTATTTTGTGTCTGACACAAGGGAGTGGGCATTGCGGGAGCCAGTCAAACCAAGGAAGATAGAAAATAGGCCGGAAACTCCAGCTAAATTACAGAGCTGTGTGATCGGAAAAAAGTGCTATTTGTGGGGAACAGGGCTGTTTTTCTGGCTCCAACAAGGGTGGGGCAGGAGGCGCACATGTGGGACCCTTGTTGTGACATGTACAAAGTTCCGGCCTGGCCGCCTCTCATAGGAGTCTCTGTCCCACAAAGACTAGGCACCTCTGCTCCGTGGCACGTAGTGGCTGGATCTAGCAAACGGGCACTGGACAGGGGCAGAAAGCCTGCACTAAATTTGCTTCCACTCTGACTAGAGAGGTGATACAGGACAAGTCACTCACTTCCCTGGGCCGCATCCCCCAACCTGTAAGATGGGAAGATGTACCCCTGCTATCTATCTCACGGGGTCATAGTTAGGGTCAGATAAGAAAGCTCAGCCTAAATTAGATGGGGCATGAAATGGCTAAACAGCATGGATCCTAATCTCCAGCGTGTAGATGCAGTAGCGGGGTAGGGGCATGTCATGGTGTTACCCAGGGAAAACAATTTTGCTACTTGGGTATCTCACGATGCCATGTCTCGGCCCTGAGGGGAAGCACAAACTTCAACTTAAAGCTTGATCAGAAAATCTTTCTGCCGAGGGAGCACAGTACACCCTCCTAGAGCCACAGACGTAGCAGTGCTGTACAAGTGCCAAGCAGGACAGAGCAGGCGAGCAGGGCGTAGAGAAAGGCTGAACCCCTGAGCAAAGGGTGGCCACTCCAGGACACTAGGTAAAGCAGGCAACCTGGATTTTACCAGGCACTGAACAAATTGTGAGCAAGCATATTTTGCAGAAGCTAAAGTTAATAAGAGCTATGTCTGTCTACCCTATGCAAAGCACTGTGAAAAGTGCCTGATATCCATAATCTCTGACCCGCCCAGATGGGAAAATTAAGCCTCAGAGAGGTCCAGGCAGGAGATCTGGGATCTGATCCGGGTGGACCTGCCTCCTTGGCCCTGAAGCAAGGACTCTGAGCCCAGCCCAGACAACAGAGAACAAGAGAACTAGGGAAGGAAGAAGGCCAATCAAGCCAGATCTACAATGGCTGCTCTAGGCTTAAACCAGCTCCCCAAAAAGGTACTGGAAGGCGATATCAGCATTCCACTGCACTTTTAGTCTATACTAAATCCAGGACTGTTACAGCTGCTCAAAGCCCTGCCCCGGTGGGAGGAAGAGAGGCCAGCCTGAGTGCTAGGGTCCCGGAGGCAGGAGCAGTGACTGGTGCCCAAGACCAAGGACCATCCTGGCCCAAGATTGGGCAGAGAAGGAGGGGAGCACATGCCTGTCCCTGGGATTGTCTGAAATAAACAATATCAGCTGCCCAAAGGGAGGTGGGTGTGGCCAGGCCAGCCATGTGGAAATTCTGTGCCTCTACAACTAAGTGTGTCTGGGAGCAGAAAAAAAAAAAAACAATAGTATAAACTGAGATGACCCCATCAAGGAACATTTTTTAAATGAAGAACCAAACACCCAGGCACACCTTGCTTTCATAAGTGAATGTGAGCTCAAAGCGCCCTCATACCGAACCACAGCGCCTGTGCATAAGGAGTGCCACCCCTCCATCAAATACCTGCCTCACTGGGATACACCAGAGGAGCAGTTAACTGTTCCCACCGA
Organism: Phocoena sinus; assembly: GCF_008692025.1. Classification (NCBI taxonomy): domain Eukaryota; kingdom Metazoa; phylum Chordata; class Mammalia; order Artiodactyla; family Phocoenidae; genus Phocoena; species Phocoena sinus. The sequence goes on from NC_045778.1 coordinate 38,270,514, forward strand.
GGAGCATTCAGACACCCAACCTTCATCCCCCAGGTGCCTGGTGTTTCCCTGGATCCAGGACAAGCTTTGTGCCTCCACATATGAACTATGCCCCCTTGGGGTCTGTTCAATCTCGTTTCCGGCTGAATGAGCAGAGGATCCTCATCCTGGCATAAAGCTGTCCGTCACATACTGCAGAGGGATTCAGTGTGGCCTGAACTGGGATGGCTGGGATGCCAAAGTGTGGTCTGTCGGGCAAAAGATCCCGACCCAGAAAGCCCTCCACGAGCAGGGCTGAGGAAGATGTGCCAATCTGGCCCTGCCAGCATCCTTCTGGGCCTGCCCTCCCTGAACCCTTCCCGCTCCCACACCAGCTTTGAAAGTCAGTGTTTCCGTTGATTCGTTTCACCTTCCGAGGTGTCCATGTGCTTCCTTTCCTCCAGCATGCACACCTCTGTTCAGACCGTGAGAACTCACCAGGACCCCCAGAGGGCTTCTTCCTCAGTTCCTCTCCGAGCAGCTCCAGGCTGCCTTTCCAAGACTGCCCACAACACACTCACCACCCTATAACCTTGTACCTTGCAAGGTCAAGTGTGGAATCTTGCAGGAGGAACGCAGGTCTCAACAACTATGTTAGCATCTCACTGTCGTTTACAATGACAGGTCCCCCGTCCAAGGTAGCTGCCATTGATAAAGGCCAAGGACTAGTGCAAATAGGGCGAATTTCCTGACATCTCGCTCTAGGCTTTTGGAAGTGTGCCACGGGCTTTCCTTGCCACACGAGGTCAATCAACAGCACGTGCCGAGGAGCTGCGTACAAGTTACAGAACTTCACTTTCGAGGCAGACGAATGGCGCCTCCCTTGAGATGACTCTTTCTCATAAATGAGTAACACGTGTCAAGCACGTAGAACTGCATCTGGTACGTTGTGTCACCCATGACTATCTTACCAGCATTATGATCATCATTATTATGGAATCTGCTCTCCGAGTCCTTGAGTGGGGACTGGACGGCCATGGCAGGCTTCCCAGGAACCTGGGCCAGAGTGGGCGCACCTAGAAAGGACCTGCAGACCCCGGGGGTCCTGATGCGTTACTTTCTGCTGCTTTCATCCTACGTATGGCGTTTTTGCACGCATTTTGTGAAGAACACCAGGATAAAAGCCGCTCCTTCGTGAGGCAGTTGCCAAGGCACCTCCCTGTCCGCAGCCTCCCCGTGGCCTTTCATCATAAACGGTTTACACGACCTCAGAGGTTCTGCCGGGCCTCCCCGTGAGAGCTCGTCCTTCCTGGTCCCTGCCAGTTTCACAGAGTCTGCACAAAGGCTTGGAGGTGGTTTAGTCTGTAAGTTTGAAATCTCTGAACACTAACTGGTAAGGTCAGCAGGTGCTTCCTTAATATTGGGTGGGCCAAAAAGTGCCTTCAGTTTTGTAAGTAAAAATAAAAGACACATTTTTCACTTTCACCAAGAACTTTAGTGAAAAACGTATTCACCCTTTTGTTCCACTACCTTCTGCCATTTTTCAGGCAACTTCATGATTCCATCTTCCCAGAACTTTTTTTTTCTTAACATCCTTATTGGAGTATAATTGCTTTACAGTGTTGTGTTCATTTCTGCTGTATAACAGAGTGAATCAGCTGTACGTATACATATATCCCCATATCCCCTCCCTCTTGTGCGTCCCTCCCACCCTCCCTATCCCAACCCGCTAGGTGGTCACAAAGCACCGAGCTGATCTCCCTGTGCTATGCGGCTGCTTCCCACTAGCTATCTATTTTACGTTTGGTACTGTATGTAGGTCCATGCCACTCTCTCACTTTGTCCCAGCTTACCCTTCCCCCTCCCCGGGTCCTCAAGTCCATTCTCTACATCTGCATCTTTATTCCTGTTCTGCCCCTAGGTCCATCAGAACTTTTTTTTTCCTTAGATTCCATATATGTTAGCATACAGTATTTGTTTTTCTCTTTCTGACTTACCTCACTCTGGGTCCATCCACCTCACTACAAATAACTCAATTTCATTTCTTTTTATGGCTGAGTAATATTCCATTGTATATATGTGCCACATCTTCTTTATCCATTCATCTGTAGATGGACACTTAGGTTGCTTCCATGTCCTGGCTATTGTAAATAGTGCTGCAATGAACATTGTGGTACATGTCTCTTTTTGAATTATGGTTTTCTCAAAACTTTTTATCTTTCTGAGCAAAAAACTGTCCCAGGTGCCTTTTACAGTCTTCCAGGGAATTGAAATTTTTTCCATTAAGATAATTTTGTAAAGTAAATGGAAACCCGAAGGTGCAATGTCTGGTGAATACAGCAGATGAATCAGAACTTCCCAGCCAAGCTGTAACAGTTTTTGCCTGGTCACCAAAGAAACATGCGGTCTTGGCGTTATCCTGATGGAAGATTATGCGTTTTCTGTTGACTAATTCTGGTTGCTTTTCGTCGAGTGCCGCTTTCAGTTGGTCTAATTGGGAGCAGTACTTGTTGGAAATAATCGTTTGGTTTTCTGGAAGGAGCTCATAATAGAGGACTCCCTTCCAATCCCACCATATACACAACATCACCTTCTTTGGATGAAGACCGGCCTTAGGTGTGGTTGGCAGTGGTTCATTTCGCTTGCCCCGTGATCTCATCAGTTCCACCTTGTTGTACAGCATCCACTTTTCATTGCCTGTTACAATTTGTTTGAAAAACAGAACGTTTTCATGATGTTTCAGTGGAGAATCGAATGTGGAAATATGGTCAGGAAGGTTTTTTTCCCTTAACTTACGTGGAACCCAAACATCAAAGCGATTCACATAACCCAGCTGGTGTAAATGATTTTCAACCCTTGATTTGGATATGTTGAGTACGTCGGCTGTCTCCCACGTGGTATAATGTTGATTGTTCTTAATTATTGTTTTGATTTGATCGCTATCAACGTCAGCTGGTCTACCTGACCGTGGAGCATCGTCCAGTGAGAAATCTCCAGCACGAAACTTCACAAACCACTTTTGACACGTTCGATCAGTCACAGCACCTTCTCCATACACTGCACAAATCTTTTTGTGCATTTCGGTTGCGTTCTTACCTTTCTTGAAATAATAAAGTGTAATATGCCAAAAATGTTGCTTTTTTTCTTCCAACTTCAATATTAAAAAGGCTACACAAAAATCCACCAATTTTGATGTCTTTTTTTAAATGCACGCTGATATGACAGCTGTCACATACGATCTAACAAAATTGTCTCGAATGAAGTTAAAGACAACTAAGTGCTACTAGAGCCATCTTACGGAAAAAACCGAACGAACCTTTTGGGCCACCCAAACTTTAGCAGTTCTATGTAGTGTTGGTCTTAGGTCATAAGAATAAAAGCAAGGAGAGGTCCCTGGGGTTACCTGCTCAGCATCCACTCCCTGCCCCCTAGGGCTGAAGGTACATGTTTGGGTGGCACTGACCCCCACCCCCTGCTTGGCACAGTTTTATCCTCTGGCCTTAGTGCTTGGTTCAGGTTGGTCCCATAACAGTGAGTTCAGTTGTGTTTGCTCATTAGGAAGCAAGATGGCTCCTTCATGAGGCCAGGGGTGAGAGCACGTGCTGCCACCGTTCCCTTCCCAAGGGGAGCTGGCCTGGCCTGAGGACACATCAAAGCCTGGAGGCAGCACTGCCCAGAGAAGGGCTGGGAGCAGACACCACTGCCCTAAGGGCCCTGTGCCCCCCGGAGCAAAGCCCACCCAACTGCAGCATCCCCCGGTCAGGTGAGCCAGCCAAGTCCCTTCCTGGGTAAGACCATCTGAGCTGGCTTTTCTGTTACCTGGAATCAAAACGTCCGTAAATAGTAGAGAGGGCTAGCTCTTCATCTAAGAGTTGGCAGTTTTATTCATGTTCTTGATCTGGGGAGAGTAATTTGTACCTTGCAGGGTTTTTTATGAGGATCAGAAGTAAATCCCATAAAGTGTTCAGCTGCAGGGTACACAGGCGCTCCCTGAGTAACTATGAGGAATTAGTCCACAGCCGGTATTATCTCACTGAATCCTCAAACGACCCTGAGCCACAGGGACAAAGGCAGGTTTGTGCCCATTTTGTGGAGGGTGAAATATTCCCAGAGAAGCTGAGTGACTGGCACAAGCTGCTGAGTGGCACAGCTCAAACTGACACTAAAACCAGGTAGATGTTTGTCACGTTATTCCAGGAATAACAACCGGGTCCCATCACACAGGCCTGTCCTCCTCATGCCTGCCTCTGCCTAGGGCTCTGGAAGGAGGGAGCTGAGCCTGAGCCCTGGGGTGGGGCGAGGATAAGACTGCACAGCAGTGATGTTGGGGATGCAGGAGGAAGGTCAGGAGACACACACCCAAGTCTGCCATCCCTGCCCTCGCCCCCTTGCTTGCTCAGCTGAATGCGGACAGAGGCTCAGACACCCACAAATCGATGCCTATGACCAGAGGGATGCACTTTTCAAAGTCAAGGGATGCAGGGAAGCTGCAGCCACCCCCAGCATTGATAGCCAAACCCTTCCCGCTTCTCCTTCCATTGCCTTAACATTTCTGCAGCACCTACTTCTTGTTCATTTGTGTGAATGCCAACACCAAAGCTCTCACAGTCAGATCCAAGCTTCCCAGCACACCTATGCTAGTGTGTGAGTCCTGGAGCCAGGTGGCCTGGGCTGGCAGTCCTCGCTGTTCTTCCTCTCACTGGCCAGGAGACCTCACCAACATCGACACTTTTTGTATTGGTTTCTCATCTGTAGCATGGAGATAATCACAGCACCCACTCACGGGGTTGTTGTGAGGCGGGAAGAAGACGGTGTGTGTCCCATGCTTAGCACTGTGCCAGGGCACGGCATTTAATAACAGTGTGGCTCCGTTACTGTTATTACTATGATGACTGCCATCCCCTGGCATCTGGCCCTGCCACCAACTCCAGCCTCACCTCCCTGCTGCTCTGCCCTGAATCTCCAGGGTTCCTCATCTGCTGTGCTTTTCTCTCCCCAGGTCTGTGTGCTGCCCTCCCCCAACCCTCTTCTCCTGTAATGCTCTATCTAACTCACCCTTCAAGACTTGGCCTAGATTTCACCCCCAGGAAGCCTTCCCTACCACCCACAGACCCCTGGGACAGGGTTAGGAGCACCTCCTCTGGTTGTCTGTGACAGCTCCGTGGGCATCCCATGGTCTTGTTCCTCTGGGTCTCCTACTAGAAGCAGACCTCAGGGCGTGGGATGTGTGTCATTTCATCCTTGTTCTATGGGCCTTACAAGCTTACAGAAGAATCAATCGTAAGTACTGACTGAGTAATAACAGAACCATTTGCATAGAGCTCACCATTTACCTGTTGGAAGCACTTTATACAGACTAACTCATGAAATCCTCCCAACACACTATATGCTAGGACAATTATTGCCCTCATTTTATCAGAGAGGTTGAAAAATTAGCTAAAGGCACACAGCAATCAGTGGCAGAGCCCAGATGTGAACTGAGGCAGCCTGGCCACAGAATCTTTAACCATCACAGCAGATTGCCTTTCACAGAAGGAATAAATGTTTTATAACACTGCTACTATTCAATATTATACAAATGAAGCAAGTAGTTACATATCTTAGTTTTGAGCATATATCTTCATATTCTCTCTTTGAAATCACATCTCTGCCTTCCCTCTAAATCCTGAACAAATCACTTATTAAATCCCATACTTCGACTGTGGGAGTATCTTTAAAAATCTCTGATGGTTCAGAAAAGACTGAAAAATGCTTTAAACTAAGCTCTCAAAGTACAGTAAAACTGTGCCTGTAATTTATCCAACATGTAAACAGTCTATGGCCCTGACTCTTTATCCTTGAGAAAGTGTGTGCGCCAGAAAACATGAAGAAAGCTTACACAACTTCAGCGGTAACTGCATCAGCACAGGTGACACAATGTCCATTTTAATTGCTCCCATTTGCAAAAATTTAGTATCTCAAACCCATAAGAAGAGGTCAAGCAAAAGGTCAGGAAATGTACTGGCTGCGAATCGCCTTTTAGGTGCCCCCGTCCACCCTCTTGACAATTTTCTTGAACTTGAAGAAAGGCACCTAAGTGCACTGAGGAGGTATCATGGTATGAAAACACATTATAACTCTATGAAATTGGTGGCATTTCAACTAAAATGTGGTTTTCCGGGACTCTGGGGTACAGTTTCATACCTACCAGTTGAGCTGCTCTCAGGGCTGCTTTCCCCAGGGAGGGCACGCTTAAAATCTTGCAGAATCCTGAGACGCTCACTAAGGCCTGGGTCTCTGCTCCGGGAGAGGGCACTCTGCCGTCAGAAAGGAACTGTCCCCAGCCCCAAAGGTCAAAGCCGCCCCTCCCAGGAAATGGCAACTTCCGACTTCAAGGATGACACACATTCGAGATGAGACTTGTTTTCCTTCTGTTTGAACTTCTCTCAGTAAGTCATGGAAGTCCCTAGAGTCCCCGGGTTCTGCCCCAGTCACTTGGCAAGGTCCCTGTCTCAGTGACCACAGCCTCAGCGCCAGCATGTGGCCTCTTCCTGAGGGTCCCTCCCCTGCCTGAGGGTTTCTGTTCCTGGCATCTTGCCCTGGTCCTGTGCTCTCTGCCCATTCTCCCTTAGGGGGAAGTGGTCAGAGGACAGAGAAGGACATTTGTCCCGATCACAGCTTGAGACTCCAGGGCCCGGCTGCCCACTGCCATAGCACAGATGAAGGAGCCGGGATCTGGGAGCCCTCTGGCACAACAGGAACGGAACAAACAAAAAAATGCCTGGGCTGCAGAGGCAGAGAACAATTCAGGTCAAGGCCAGTTAAAATGGCAAGGATTGACCAGTTCACAAGTGAGGCCCCGTGGCAAGGAATGGGCTGCACTAGGTCAAATCAGCATGAGGTTCTAATAGAAAGACGAATGCAAGTCAGAAGGGCACCCACTACCAGGTTCATGGGGGCAGACCTGGCCCCTGCAGGGTCCTGGGGTGCAGTGGACCAGAAGAGGCAGGCTTTTCCAGAGGCAGATCCGTGGGCTGGCCCAACAGGAGATACGCCAACAGGGAGCGCTCAACTCGGGCGCCCAACCAGTTTCACTGACAGCACCAGCGGGCAGAGGGGGCAGCATTTAAGCGGGACTCTGTGGTCATCTCTGACCTCTGGCAGGCATCGCAGGGCTGGGGGAGACCAAACTCTAATGCCCACCAGGCTGGGGTGACATCTTCGCTGTACTTCCAGCCTCAGCACCAGCTCTGAATAGGTGCAACTGAAGGGGAAGGCCAGGGAATGGAAGGAAGTGGAGCCCAAACTCCCGCACCGCTTGCTAAGAATGTAAGGCCAGATGCTAGACCACAGCATGCAAATCCTGAGAAACACTGGCAGGCTGGTCCCTCCACAGCCTCTGATCACCTGAGCCATAACCTTCCCCCACGCCTGAAATGCCGGCCCTTGGAGCCTTTTCGGGGCATATGCTTTAAAAAAGAAACAAATTGCTTTACTGAAGCATAATTTACTCCCCATAAAATTCACTGATCATAAGTGTACAATTCAATAATTTTAGTAGATTTATAAAGTTGCACAACCATCCCCGCAATACAGCTTTAGAACATCCCTATCACCCCCCAAAACTATAAATAAATAGTTATTTATAGTTAATCCCTATTCAGCCCTAAGCAACTACTAATCTACTTTCTGACTCTATAAATTTCCCTTTTCAGGACATTTCAAATAAGCGGAATCACGCAATATGTAATTTTTTGCATCTGGCTTAGTTGACTTAGTACAACGTTTTTGAGGTTCACTGCTGTGGTAGCATAGATCAGCAGTTTCTTACTTTTTATTATCAAATCGTATTCCAGTGAATGAATTACTAAATTTTGTTTATCCATTCACCAGTTGATGGATATATTTAGATTGTGTCCAGCTTCTGGTGATTATGAATAAAGCAGCTATGAAAAGCTACATGCATGTATTTGTGTGGACACATGTTTTCATTCTCCTGGGTAGATTCCTACCAGTGAAACTGCTGGGTCATATGGTTAAGTCTATGTTTAATGTTTTAAGAAATCACCAAACTGTTTCTCCAAAATGGCTACACAATTTTACATTCCCACCAGCAATGTACAGGGTTCCAGTTTCACCACAACATGGCCAACGCTTGACATTGTCTATCTTTTTTTACGATAGCCATTGTAGTGGGTGTTTAGTGGCACCATGTTTTGGTTTTATTCACACTTCTCTAATGACTAATCATATTGAACATATTTTCATGAACTTGCGAGCCATTTATGTATCTTCTTTAGGGAAATATCTATTCAAGTCTTTTTTGGCCATTTTTTTAAATTGAGGTATAGCTGCTGTACAATATTATGTAAGTTTCAGGTGTACAACATAGTGATTCACAATTTTTTAAGGTTATACTCCATTTATAGTTATTATAAAATACTGGCTATATTCCCTGTGTTGCACCATATATCCTTGTACCTCATTTATTTTATACATAGCAATTTGTACCTCTTAATCCTCTTCCCTCTCCCCACTGGTAACTACCAGTTTGTTCTCTGTATCTGTGAGTCTGTTCCTTTTTTATTATATTTACTGGTTTTTTAGATTCCACGTATAAGTGATAACACACAGTATTTGCTGGCTTGTTTCCCTTAGCATAATACCCTCCAAGTCCATCCATGTTGCTGCAAATGGCAAAATTTCATTCTTTTTTATGGCTGAGTAGTATCCCATTGTATATATATACCACATCTTCTTTATCCACTCATCTGTTGATGGACACTTAGGTTGCTTCCATATCTTGGCAATCATAAATAGTGCTGTTAGGAACATAGGGGTGCATGTATCTTTTCAAATTAGTGTTTTTGTTTTTTTCGAATATATACCCAGGAGTGGAACTGCTGGGTCATGAGGTAGTTCTATTTTAGTTTTTTGAGAAACCTCCACACTGTTTTCCACAGTAGCTATACCGACTTACCTCCCCACCAACAGTGTATGAGGGTTCCCTTCTCTCTACATCCTTGCCAATATTTGTTATTTGTGTTATTTTTGATTCTAGCCATTCTGACAGGTATGAGATGATATCTCATGGTGGATTAATTTGCATTTCTCTGATGATTAATGATGCTGAGCATATTTTCATATGCCTGTTGGCCATCTGTATGTCTTCTTTATCCATTTTTAATTGTGTTATTTATCATGTTATTATTGAGTTGTAAGTGTTCTTTATATATTTTGTCCTAGCATCATTTGTTGAAAAGACTACGCTTTCTCAACTTTTTGGAAAGACTTTGTGAGGGGTTGGTATTCTTATTTTCCTTTAATACTTGGTATGCTTCACCAGTAAAGCAAGGTGGGCCTAGGCTTTTCGTGGCTGGAAAGTTTTTAGCTAACAATTTAACTTCTGGACTTATTATAGGTTTATTCAGACTATAGCTTTCTTTTTAAATCAGTTTTGGAAATTTGTGTTTTTCTAGGAATTTTTCCGTTTCATTTATGTTGTCTAATTTGTTAGAATAAACCTGGATTATCAGGATTATAACCTTTTAATTTTTGTAGGGTTTGTAGTGATTCCTTTTTCCTTTCCTAATTTTGGTAATTGGTTATTTTCTCTCTCTCTTTTTTATTCTCACGGACAGTCTAACTTAAGGTTTGTCAAGTCCATTGATCTTTTCAAAGAACCAACTTTTAGTTTCATTGATACTTCTTTGTGTGTGTGTGTGTGTGTGTGTGTGTGTTTTCCATGCCATTGATTTCTGTTCTAATCTCTATTATAACCTTTCTTCTGCTTACTTTGGATTTCACTCACCCTTCTTTTTCTAGTTTCTTATGGTGAAAGCTTCTATTGATTTTCGACCCTTCTTCTTGTCTGATATAGGCATTTAAAGGCCATAAATTTTTCTCTAAGCACTACTTTTGCTGCATCCTATAAGTTTTGATATGCTGTGTTCTCATTTTTATTTAATTCAAAATATTTTCTAATTTTTCTTTTGACTTCTTCTTTGACCCACGTATTATTTAAAAGTATGTTGTTTGAAATTCAAAACATTTAGGACTTTCCCAGATTTCTTTCTGTCACTAATTTCTGTTTAATTCTGTTGTGGTCAGAGAACAGACTTCATATGATTTCTCACATAAATAAAATACTAATTTTATAAAGATTTGTTTTATGGCCTAGCATACGGCCTATCCTGGAGAATGTGTCAAATAAACGTGAAAAGAATATATTACGCAGTCACTGGGTAAAGCATTCTTATTTGTCAGGTAAAACTGCTTCATCTTCTGTGTCCTGGTTGATTTTCTCTCAGAAGTCTATCAATTATTGAGAGTGGAGCATTGAAATTTCCAGCTATTACTCTAGAAAAATTGAAAAATTTCATCTTTCAGTTTTCTGTTTTTGCTTCATGTATGTTGAGGCTCTGCTGTTTGGTCCATACAATGTGTTAAATGAGCCTGATATGTTGATCTTTTATAATTATAAAACTTCTTTCTTTGTCTCTAGTAATATCTCTTGTCTTAAAGTGTGTCTTATTAACTTAGCTACCACCTCTCTTATTGTTCCTACTTGCCTGGTGTATCTTTTTCTATCCTTTGGGTGCCCTCCACTCTCCCCTGCACATGCATGTTGTCTCAGCCAGAGATATGCTTGACCCAACTGTGACCCAAACCTCAGGCTAGCAGAACCACTGGGCCTCCCTGCTCAATACCGCTAAGACTGCCACTCCCACTGCCAACACTGCTGAACGTGGGCTTTGCACACTGCTCCAAGTCAAGTGAGCCCCCTTCTACCACAATAGAGAGGCTGATGGTCCTCCCAGCATTTCTTACCTTAAAAGAATCTCCTCATCAGCCAAGCTGGGAGGGGAGAATATCAGAGCAGCCCAAGGCCAAAACTCCACAGAGTACCACTGTTCCTCTCAGCAGCTCAGCAGTTTTTCAAGTAGAAAAGCCTCTCAGGTTAATATATACCTCTGGTCTTTTCAAAGTGCTAAAATGGTTACTTTTGTCAATTTTGTTAAGATTTATAGTTGCTTTTTGGGGGAGAGGACTTGCTAATCCCCTCACTCAACCATACTCAGACATCTCTCCTGGGGACATATACACATACATTTGCACTCACGAAGGCAGGGATTTCTGTCTCTTTACTTCACTGCTGCTTCCCAAGCTCCTAGAACAGTACCTGGTAGACGGTAAGCTCTCAATAAAATAACTTTGCATTTTGATATGAGTAACAGGATTTCTGAGGATCCCAAACTCAATAGCAGGAACACAAAGCAGTCCAGTATAGGGACTGTTGGGACTGTAAACAGGATCCCCCAGAGATATCAAATACAATTGTTAATTGAAACTTTAACAGAGGTAGTTGGACATTCACATACAGCCACAAGAAATAAAGCAGAGAGATCCTATGTACACGTTACCCATTTTTTCTCCGAAGGTTTCCTAAGAAACAGCTTTTTGTTTCATTGATTTTCTCTATCACATTGCTGTTTTCCATTTCATCAGTTCCTGCTTTGATCTTTATTATCTCCTTCCTTCTGTTTGCTTCAGGTTTATTTTGCTCTTTTCCTAATTTCCTGAGGTGAGACCTCAGAATGTTGATTGGAGGGCTTTCATCTCTTCTAATGTAAGCGTTTAATACTATAAATTTCACTGTTAGCACAGCTTTAGCTGCATACCACATATTCTGTTATGTTTATTCTCATTTTTGGTCAATCCTATGTATTTTTTATTTCCTTCTAGACTTCCTCTTTGACCCATGGGTTTTTTTTTAAGTGTGTTGTTTAATTTCCACATGGTTAGAGATTTTCTTGCTGTTGTTTTATTTCTGCTTTATGGTTTGATTCCACTGCAGTCAGAGAACACATTTTATATGATTTTAATTATTTTAAATTTGTTGGGATTTGTTTTATAACCCAGGATTTGGTCTAAGACAAGCCATATCTTATGGTGAATGTTGCATGGGGGATGGAAAAACATGTGTTCTGCTATTGGTGGTTGGAGTGTTTGATACATATCAATTTGGTCCTCTTGGGTGACTGTGTTGTTTAGGTCTTCAAAATCCTTGCTAATTCTCTATCTAGTTGGTCTATCTACTGCTGAGAGGGGATGTTGAAGTTGCCAATTATCATTGTGGACTTATCTATTTCTTCTTTCAGCTCTTTCAGTTTTTGCTTTAGGCATTTTGTGGTTCTGCTATTTGATATGTACACATTTAGGATCTTTGTCTTCCTGGTGGATTGACCCTTTTATCATTATTTAATGTCCCTCTTTATCTCTAGTAAGTTTCTTTGCTCTGAAGTCTATTTTATCATGTATTAGTATGCCCACTCTTGAATTTTTTGGTAATGTTTGCACGGTATATCTTTTTCCATCCTTCTATTTCAATCTTCCTATGTCACTGTGTTTGAAATGAGTTCCTTGTAAAGAGCATATATTTAGGTCATTTTTTTTTTAATCCACTCTGTCAGCTTCTGTCATCTGATGTATTTAAACCACTTACATTTAAGATAAATAGTATGTCAGCAATTAAGTCTGCCATTTTATTATTTGCTTTCTGTCTGTTTTCTGCGGTTCTCATCCCTCTGTTTCTTTATGTTACTTGAACATATTTTAGGATTCTATCTTTATTATTCTATACTGTTTTTGAATGTACTTTTCATAATCCTTTAATAATTGCTTTGAGCATTGCAATACACACGTGACACCACAGCCCACTGGTAAAAATGTTCTATCACTTGAAGTAAAGTGTGGAAATCTCATTTCTATTTAGGTCACTTACCTTCCTCATTTTTACATATCATAATGCTCTTCTTGAGTATCAGATGGTTTTATAATTTTTTGTTTCAATCATCAAATATTACTTTTTAAACTCATGAAGAAAAGAATAGTCTACTTACGCACCCATATTTCTGCTGTTTCAATTCTTTCTTCTTCTTTCCTAATGCATCAAGATATTTCCTTTTATTTCAAGAAGTTCTTTTAGCCATTCTTTTAAAGTAGGCCTGACAGTGAAACTAAAAATTCTTTTCGTTTCCCTTCATCTGAGAATGTCTTTATATCCCCTTCATTCCTAAAGGATAGTTTTGCTGAATATAGAATTTGTGGGTGACATTTCTTCTCTTGCAATATTTGAAAAATGGGCTGCTTCTTTCTGCCTTCCACGGATTCAGATGAAAAATGCACTGTCATTCAAATCTGTGTTTCCCTGTAGGTAATGCATTGTTTCTCTCTGGTTGCTTTTAACATATTTCTCTTTGCCTTTGTCTTTCATCATTTTCTTCTTACTACCTTTCAGAGTCCTCCTTTGTCTGTCTCTTATATTATTTGCAGAATTGATAGTTGTGCTTATTAGCAGGGAAGAGCAGAGAGAAATTGATCTAATCCATCCTGTCTGGACCAGAAGTCTCAAATTTTTAAATACTATGAGTTCGCAATATCTACCATAACTCCATAACTATTGTTACCTGTGAGGTGTGTCCCATCAGCTAAAAGGGTAGCATCTTAGCACATGTATCACTAATGGACGCATTCTGTAGAGTAGGACATAGGACAAGCAGGCGTTGGTGGAAGGGGATCAGGAGTGTTTGTGGTCAAAAGGCATCAAAGTGGTTCAGTCCACCTGCCAGCTCCTTCCTAAACAGGGGAACAGTCATTCAAGAGCAGGTGTCAAGCCTCCTCCAGCATGTATGTTGGGCCAGCCTGAGCCACATGTTTGCTGGCCCCTCTCAGGGTGACAGTCAGAACATGAAATCTGGAAACATGCAAGTGCATGCAGAACACACATTTTAGGCCAATTTTTGAACTAATATGCAGACGTTAAGGTAAAGATATGAATTTAACCATTTCTTGGTAATATCAAAAGAAAGTAAAATAGCAAAGAGTTTTACTTGAAAACAAGAAGAAAATATTCCTACCTGTTCTGAGGGCATTTCACCAAATAGTGTCTCACTGTGAAAGGAAAAAGAAATAGAAGATGGTAAATAAATGCTACTTTAGATATATATTTCCAGGAATTCCTAGGAAATGTAGGTGGCCAGGTATTGCCCAAACGTTGGCACAAACCACCTCTCAGGGCTATTATACTTCTCTTTGGATGAGTACAGCAGAGTCATGGCAAGGACACCACAGTGACTTGATATTGTTCCATACCTGGATCAAGCCAGGCATGAAGCCATGCACCTCAGGCTTCCTGGTTACATAACCCCCCAAATTCATTTTTTTTGCCAAGCCAGGTTGAATTGGGTTCTAACCTAGAGTTATAGAGTCACCCAACTTCTGAGCTCTGCCTTAGCCATGAGAAAGCCTTCCTGGGGCAACTTTTCTCCACTTAGGCGCTCCTGTCTATAAAATGGGTTTTAATTCTCTGATCAAAGCTCTTCCAGGACTAAGAGGAGGTCCTGGGAAAAAAACAGCCTTTTTTTTTTTTTTTTGCAATGACATCCTCCATAGTAGGTCTCCTTCAGAAAAACCGTGTTCTAGCTACAGAGGAAAAATAAGAATACCTAGGCAGTTATCCTAAAAAGTGTTCACTCTAAGCTCATCGTTGAGTTCACATCAAATAGAAGTAAAGCTGAAACAGCCACAGGGCCCTGGAGTTGTGTAGTAGAGTGTTACATCAATGGCCCCAATGAATCACACATTAATATATCTATCCACATCCTTGTGTAACTCCCTCCCACACGGACTCTAAGCTTGGCCACATGATGTGCTTTGGCCAGTGAAATATTAGCCAATGAGTCACAAGCAGAAGCATAAAAGGCCCTGTGCTCTGAGGTTTGTGAGCTCTCTCTCTCTCGCTCTCTCTCTCTCTCTCTCTCTCTCTCTCTCTCTCGCTCTCTCTCTCTCTCTCTCTCTCTCTCTCTCTCTCTCGCTCTCTCTCTCTCTCTCTCTCTCTCTCTCTCTCTCTCTCTCGCTCTCTCTCTCTCTCTCTCTCTCTCTCTCTCTCTCTCGCTCGCTCTCTCTCTCTCTCTCTCTCATTGCAGGGAACTCTTCTGCTATCACATGAAGAAGCCTGGCTAGCCTACTGGAAGATGAGACCACATGAAACAGACACAAGTCATCCCAGCTGAGGCGCCGAAGGAGCCAGGCCCCAGCTGACCCACTAGCAGGCTGCAGCTGCATGAGTGATCCAGCTGAGGCCAGAAGAACTGCTCAGCTGAGCCCAGGTCAACTTGCTGACCTGCAGAATTGTGAGCAAATAAAACAGTTGTTGTTTCAAGCTCCTACACTTGAAGTGATCTGTGATGCAAGTGACCAATGCAGGCTCCAAACCAGAATGACAGCATCAGCTTTAGAGGGGTTCTTTTGGTTTGTCTTGTCCAACCCCCTAACAGTATCTGAACTCTTTCTGCATTCCATTTACTTAATACCTACTATATGCTGGATCATTTATAGATGCAATAATAATAGAACCATAGTTCATACTTCCTGAACACGTCATATGTTCCTGGCACTATTCTAAGCTTATTATATAGATCAGTGGTCTTTAGTCTGGGGTTTGCGTACCCCTGGGCACCCTTAGGAAGAATAGTTTTAAGGACATCTGTTTCTGGATCCTCACCTTCCACGGTATTCTTTACTTAGAATTCATTCCCCTGGAACTTGCCTGAGGTCTGGCTGTATTCCTTTCCATCCCTCCCTGTTACATCACCCTTTCTACTTCATAAAATCAAGGCATACTTCTTACCCATTCTGACTTGTACTACAGAGACCTGTCCTAGGGGTAAAAGCCAGTGGGCACATCAATGGCCCCAATGAATCAATAAATGATTTAAAATATTGGTGTCAGTGTTGAGAAAGCAATGACTGGGCAAATAAACTTTTCACTAGAGGAAAGCGTTCCAATATTTTGCTTTCAACAAGGATTGAAATATGACCGAATCCAGTCCTCAGCTGGTAGAGTATTAAAATCATTTTTGATGATAGATCATTGTGACTTTTGACATAAAACTCAGAAGCAATTTAAAGTACTGAGTGGTATAAGGAAACTTCATCCATTCCTGCCTCTTTTTATATTGAACGAGGTATTTCAGAGCTAACGTCTCTTAAAAATATAGGAATAGAAGTGATGCTAAATTCTATTACAAATTCATACAAGAATATAGGAAGTAAAAATAAAAATCCATTTCAATAAATATACATTTCCATTAAAATTCTACTTCTTATGATTATTTATCTAAACTTGTATTTATGTGGTTTTGATTAATTTTATATTCATTTCTAAATCTTTACTAATTGTGCAGTATTTACTGATAACTCAATCCAGGAAAAAAATTTAGCACCTAGAGACTTGTGGAATAAGGAAATTTTTAAAATCTTAATTTAAATTTTTAGACACATACTATTTTACAGAGAAATATAATCAGTGATCAACAAAGAACTTTCAAAACAAAAATGTATGAAAATAGGATAAAATTTTGTGGGGGAAGTGGATTGAAGATAAAAATTCAAAGAGAAGAAGGGACAATATAAAATTTCTAATGGCTAACGTTTGTTTTGGAGTCTTTTTAAATCAACAGATGTAGTTAAATTCATGATACTTAGATGTAAAGGAAAGATTTAACCATTTCTTTTTTTTTTTTTTTTTTTTTTTGTGGTACACAGGCCTCATCACTGTCGTGGCCTCTCCCGTTGCGGAGCACAGGCTCCGGACGCGCAGGCTCAGCGGCCACCGCTCACGGGCCCAGCCGCTCTGCGGCATGTGGGATCCTCCCGGACCGGGGCACGAACCCGTGTCCCCTGCATCGGCAGGCAGACTCTCAACCACTGCGCCACCAGGGAAGCCCCAACCATTTCTTTTTAAGATGTCAGTATTTGCCTTGGAAATTACATCCTTTACAACAATTTATATTTATGATGAAAAAGTTTAGATGTCAAAAATAAAAAAAGTTCAATGATGCAAAAATTTTTTAATGATTTTAGGGGCTATGCAAACAAAAATGTTTGAAGACCACAACTTTGTACTCTAATTCAATCTTCACAATAACTTTGTCATCATACCTATTTTACAGTGGAGGACACTGAGGCACAGAGAGGTTAACGGCCTTGCCCAAGGTCACACAGCTAATATTATGGGCTGAGCTATACCCCCTCCCAAATTTATATGTTGAAGCCCTAAAGGCCAATACCTCAAAATATGACTGCATTTGGAGATAGGGCCTTTAAAGGAGTGAGTAAGTTAAAATGAGGTCATTAGGATGGGCTGGTGTCCTTATAAGAAGAGATTAGGGATACAGACATGCACAGAGGGAAAACCATGTGAAGACACAGGGAGACAATGGCCACCTATAAGCTTTGCTATGGCAGCCCGAGCAAACTAACACACCTGTGAAGGGACAAAACTGGGCAGCCTGACTCCAGAGCCCTCTTGTAACTACTCCACACCATTCTCAGAGGAACTGGGCAGCTGGTATTAGGGCTCCTACACATGAAAGAAGTAGTGTCCAGGATAAACAGCTGGTCTCCTATCCCAGGGCTGGAGCAGGGCAGAGCCGGGACTGGGCCCTAGAGAACCCCATGCTCTGACCTGTTTGGGAAAGTCCGGTCCAGGGGCAGTAAGGCGGGCAGCCTGCAGATCAGGAAGCCAGGGAGCAGGAGAGCAGCTGGGGGGCTCCTTAGTAATTGGCCATGGGGGCAGGGGGCTAACTCAGAAGGGCCAGGAGCCTGGCGAGGAGAGTCGGTGCCAGGCACAGGCCGTGCACCTCGGCCAGCACTTGCCAACTGAAGCTTATGAGGTCTCAGCCCAGTGAATGCAGGGCTGATGTCCCTTTAATGAAGAGGGACAGCCCAGGGGCCAAAAGTGATCCTGGGCACCAAGGGGAAGAATTATGGGCATCTGAGAAATAGACCTTGCCTGGAATCTCCCTTAAATATGCATAGCATAATCACTGCTGATTACGTAACTGTGTCACCTGTCTTAGCTAGGGGTTCCCAGAAGCAAAGCCTGTAAGACAGGGATTCAAGTGCAGAGTCTATGTGGGAGGTGATCCTAAGAAACCCACTGGAGAGTGGGGAAGTGAGACCAGGAAGAGAAGAAAAGCAATGTAGGGTAATTCTGGAGCCAGTCTCCACCACAGGCCACAGCCTGGCACCCAGGGCACTTGACCCAAAGGCTCCCGGCTCCACACAAGGCAACCAACCTGCAGAGAAATGAAAACTCGGGACACGGTGTTTTTTAAGTGGTGACTTGTGATCTTCAGGACTTTGAGGACTCTAAAAGAAAGGGCTGTTTTTCTCACCTCTTCTGATAGGAAGACATTTGTGAGCACGAGGTCCTGAGCCACCATTCCTCTGCCTCGTAGCCTACGGCCACGCTGCACCCAGAGGCCACCGCATGGCCAAACCTCCCAGATGACATGTCCAGGCCGGAGGCCATCACTGCCACCTGGGACTGTCCCTGTCACCACTACCTACCCCACTATGGTTAATCTGGGGTGGAGGCAGCCATGCCCCCCATCCTATCACGCTCTGTAGCAGTGTTAGGGCCTCTGAGGTACGGCTGACCTTCCCCCTCATTGCCCCCCAACTTGCCTGCACCTTCTTCAGAACCCCAGGCCTTGCAGAGACTCTAAGATAGGTCCTGTGGACGTTCCTGCTCCGTTCACAGAGCATTCTGCACGCACGGTGAGCACAGTGGCATCCCCTGCACAGGACCCGGTGCATTTGCACGGTGCTCTCCCAGCATCCTCCCGCCCCAGCACAGGCAGGCGCCCTGCAGCCTGGAAAAGCACCATCTGCGTCTCTCTGGAGGGAGGGTCAGGACCGGGATGCCCTCTTCCTACCCGAGCCGTTTCCTCTGCGCAGCAGGGTGCTCCCTCCACGCCAAGCTCAAGGGCCAGCCCCTCCAGGAAGCAGCCCTGCCTTGACCACGTTTCCAGGCCGGCACGGTTACAAGGACAGGTAAAGCCGTCTCCCTCAGTCACCAGGTGGAAAGCGGAGGGGGAGAACCAAGTTTTCTACCTCCTGTTGTCTTGGTACAAAGAGCATTTTAGGGCCACAGCTCTTCAGTGAAAGCACCAGCGCATAAAGCTCTCTATCTAGAGTCATGCTGTCCTGTATGGAAGCCGTGAGCTGGGGTGGCTATCAAGTACGGGAAATGTAACTGGTCCAGAATACGACGTGCTGGAACTGTGAAATCTTAGGGGCTCAGGATGTTTATTTGGGGCCTGAGAAGACCTGCTGGGTTTCAGCCTTCATATGAAAAAAGGAATGTAAAATATCTCTTTCAGAATCTTTATGATGATGCTTGTTGAAATGGTATTTCAGATATATTAGGTTTAATAAAATGGATTAAAATTAATGTCACCTGTTATCTTTTTACTTTTTAAATGTGACTACTAAAAAAAAAAAAATTGTCCAACTACATGCACAGCCCACCTTGCATTTCTACTCGGGACAGTGCACAGGGGGGTTGTATCTGCCCTAGTCGTCGGGAGGGCTGAGCCACCGTCACCATGACTACAATGGAGGGATGCCACCCGGAGAGGTGGACCACACACAGAAGAAGGTGGCCCCTGGAGCTGCCCAGGCCGAGGACTGGCAGGGTAACTTTTATCCCCATTTCACAGTGAGGACACCTGGGGCTCAGGACATTTATTTGGGGCCTGAGAAGACCTGCTTTACAAGTAAAGGAGCTTGAATCCAGGCCCTAGGTCCAGCGCTCTATTCACGAAGCTACTGGGAAGGCTTCCGAGAACCCACTCGGGGAGACGGGCTCCCTTCTGATGGGGCAGTGGGCCCAGGAGAGCTCACCGAGCCTTCCCACACGCTCTGATGACCAAGCCTGTGTCTCAGAAGTGTTTGGAGGGGAGAGCTAATGCTGGGGTGTCCCAGTGTCCAAGCGTCTCTGATGCCAGGCTGGTGAGCCCTTCATCCTCCCCAAGGTCCCAGGGATACCTTGTCCACAGCCACCCCATTCCGTACCTGGCAGCCTCCTCCCTCCGCTAAGTGGGGCTGTGAGTGGGAGGCAGCGCCCCAGCTCTCTCTTTCTTGTACTTCTGGGAGAAAAGATCACAGGCCCTTCGATCCCATCACCACGGGTAAGCAAGCAGAGAGCCAGTATGTGGCAGGCAGATGTAGGTGCCTAGCAAGCCGTGGGGAGCCTGGCTTTGGAGCCAGGGTTTTAGCACATCGAGTGCAAGCTAAAAGCAGTCATGACAAACATGAGAGCCGAGACAAAGGGGCTAGACCCCTCTCCCTCTGGTTGCGTGTGCCTTCAAAGCCGTCCTTTTAAAAGCTCAAACATGGAAGGCTGAGGGATTGTTGGGGCCATACCAAAGCAGCAGGTATGGACTCATTCCGGAAGAAGCAAAGGCCTTTGAAACCAGTGTGCTTGAAAATCCACTAGAGTAACGCCACCAGGATTGGTGCATTCCAGGGTGACTCAGAGCTGCAGAGGCCCTGGGATGAAGTTCCGGGCACCCCGGCACTCACAAAGATTAGGGATGGAGACTCACAGCTCAGAGGAAAGTAGAAAGTAAGTCACACGTGGTGCAATTAACTCCAGCTCTATGAACAATGAGCGCCCTAGGAGGACAGGGTGAGGGCAGGGCAGCAGGAAGGTGAGAGAGAAGGGGACTGGCCCTCAGGTCCCCTGGCTTCCAGGATGGGGTGTGTGTATCTCAGGGGCCCAGCGGGAGATCACATCAGGAGCAGACAGCTACTCTGACATCCTCTTTTCAGACAGATCTTGCCGAACAGGCGGGAGAGCGGGTGCCAGGCTGTCCTCTGCTTCCCACGTGTGTGTGAGGAGCCTGCAAACCTGCGTGCTCTGTGGCTCCCACGCAGGCAGGAGGATGCAGAAGGACCAACAAACACACACTTGCATAGGAAACCCAGAAACTGTCTATATAACAAGGGGGTCTGGGCCTGATTGGATTTTTGTGCATCCAGGGAGCACAGTTTATCTATGAGTTTCATTTCAAGATAGTAATGGGATCATTTCAAAATATTCATTGTAAAGAGAAGCGCTGAGTAGGCTAGAGTGAAAAAGAACTGGTTCTAAGGCCTTGCTACTCAGAGTGAGGCCTCCCATCATCAGGGTGGCACTGCCTGCACTTCTCGTTAGAAATGCAGACTGTCAGGCCTGCCCTTACGCTCTGAGTCAGAATCTGCATTGGAGCGGGTTCTCAGGTGAGCAGTCCGTTCCTGAAGGTTTGGGCAGTGCTGTTCTAAGCCTCTCAGGTCCAGGTGAGGGCTAATGCCAGGCCTAACGTGCACAGTCCTGCCAGGGATACAGGATGCCAGCCTGCGGGCAGACGGACGCCAAGCCCCCGAGGAGCTGCGGGAGCCGTGAACTGTCTGGGGAGGACCTAAGCAACAACCGCATTGAAGGCTGAAGGAAAATTCCTCAGCAACGTCAGGCCCCAGATGGCTGAGGTTTTCTTGAACAGAAACACGGAGGCTGAGGATCGGGCTGGGCTTGGGCTCTGCCACTCCCTTGTTTCAGGACTTGATCAAGCTCCCCAGCTGTGTCCTCTGTCAAATGGGAGCAATATGGGCTGTCATTCGGGCTGGTGGTGAGGACTCATGAGAATGTGGAGGGGCCAGCAAGGGGTCTGGCCCACAGCAGGTGCTCAGGCAAAGCTCTTGACAGCTCACAGGGCTTCAGACGCTGTGCACAGGCACGCACGAGGCCATCTGGAGCCCGCTCCCGGGGGCACGAGGGCAGCTAAGATCTGGGTTCTCAGTGGCTCTGTGGGAATCCTGGAGCTTATGTCCCAGTCTGCCTTGTTGGCTTTGGAGGAGAAGGACTTCTCCTGAACTGCCTACGTTACTTTGTTTTCCTGCTCCTCCCCACGGCCTAAGAGGGCCTGCACTCCAGGCAGATTTCTCTATCATGCCCCTGAGCCCAGGCAGAGGTGCCTTTTGAGCAGAACAGGCTTGAAGCCTGCCAATGTGGCATGAAAACTCCAACAGCTGGGAACAAAGCAGCTGGGAAATAAAGCCATTTGCCCACCATTTGTTGAGCAGCTGTCATGAGCCGAATTCCAAGGAGAATGGGTCAGATGCATGGTCCCTGTCTTACACACCATCCTCCTGGAGGGAGGCAAATACATTTGCACGTGTGCAACATGTGCCACAAGCTCATCAAAGCCATCAAGTCTTTGGAACAGGAGAAAAGCTCGGCCACCGTGGATGAGGTATGCGCAGGCGTGGAGGGAGGCTCTCAGAGTGCAGCACAGACACACAGAGCACGGTGCGCAGGGCACGGGCTGCGGAAGAAGGACCCGGCTAGAGCTCTGGCTCTGCCTCCAGTGCTGCGTGGCTCTGCGCACCCGTCCAGCTCCCCATCCCTTCTCTCCACCCTGCTCGGGCCCTGGAGGCTGACCTCTGTGCACGTCCTCTGGCTTCCAGTCTGGCTGGTAGGACAAAAGGAAAGCAGCCATGGGACACCTGAGGGCAGGGGGCAGGGAGGGGCTGAGGAAGGTAGGCTCCTGGCTCCCTCCCTGCTGCGGCCTGGTTTGGCATTGCCTGAGTCCCTCTTCTAAGGCTCTTATTGGTGACAATTCTCCCACAGCTGCAGCTCTCAAAAGTTCCAGAAACCTCTTCTCCCCTTGTCCCCTAAGCTCTAGGGTGGAAACAGCATCCCCCGGGTGCTGGTCCCTGAATGCCTTTCTCTCCCTCCCTCCCAGATTCCTTTAGCCCTGACTACACCTCTGGGGAGAGTCCCCTCTGGCAACTCTGCTCAGTTCCCCTGTTTAATTGTCCCCCTAAGCCATGACCACCAAATCTAATACTTCCCAGCTTTATGACCTTGGGCTAATAGTAATAATTATTATATATAACTATAACCATAGTCATCATAAATGCAGGACACTTACAAGGAGCTGGAATGGGTAAAGGGTTTTATTTGTGGGGTTTTTTTTTTTCAACTTAATCCTCACAACAACCCTGTGAGACTGGTATACTGGTATTTTCCCCATTATTTAGAGGGAGAAGGTGAGGCACGGCAGGTAAGTCATCAGCTGGTAGGTGAAGAGTCGCCATTTGAACCAGAGTTATTCTAATTCCAGAGCCCAGCTCTTACCCAGATCATCTCTGGGAGCTGCAGGGTCCCCATCCGTTTCAGAAATTCTGAAGTGGGGGTGCACAGGGAGGGTATTTCAGAGGAAACAGGAGCTGGTGGAAACGCGACCTGGAGGTTTGGTGAGAGGCGGGGACTGGAGAGAGAAAGCAGGCAGCATTCACAGGGAGATAAGAGTCAGAGTCATGAGAACTGTAATCACTGAGGAAGGAAGAGTAAAGCAAGAAGGGGCTAAGGACAGAACCCAGGGGACAGGGGCACCGACAAGAAAGGAGACGGAAGGAAGGCAACACTCAGACTGGACAGGAAGAGAAGGGAAGGGGTGCCTTTCCAGTCCCATCTGCCTGCCAGGCACAGTGTCAGGTACTGCAATTAAATTATGAACACACAACGTTCAATCTAAGGAAGGTGGCGTCCATCCCATGTCATTTAATAGATGAGGAAACCAAAGTTCAGAGTGGTTAAGGAACGTGTCAAAAACTCAGTCTTAAGCGGCAGAGCCAGGATCAAACCCAGGGTCATCTGACTCCACAGCCTCTTCTGGGAGGAAGAGAGAGGTAAGGGCCCTCAGAAACCACCGAAGGAAGGGATTTGAGAAAAGGGGGTACTGAAATGATGTCAAGAGTGGCCACAGTTGATTTTAGCAGAGTCTAAGGTAGACACATCTCCTCACTCACACTGCTTACCAGTCACAGGTAAATAATCCCTGACTCAGGGTGCATCTTTCAACGAAAGTGATACTTTGCCCAACATCTTCCGCCTGTCTGTGGTTTGGTTGTGCTCACACTCCAGACATGACTTTTTTTTTTCTTTTTTTTGCGGTACGCGGGCCTCTCACTGTTGTGGCCTCTCCCGTTGCGGAGCACAGGCTCCGGACGCGCAGGCTCAGCGGCCATGGTTCACGGGCCCAGCCGTTCCGCGGCATGTGGGATCCTACCGGACCGGGCACGAACCCGTGTCCCCTGCATCGGCAGGCAGACTCTCAACCACTGCGCCACCAGGGAAGCCCCCAGACATGACTTTTATCTGTTCTCTTACCTCTGGATTTCCTCTTGCTAAACACAGACTGCCAGATGATGGTCAGAGTGAAGAGCAGAACGCTGAGAATCCCCACACAGCACACGAGCACAGCATACACGTAGAGGTCTGAAAGGCAGGGACACGCAGGTGATTGTTGGGACAGGCCACACCACGGGAGATGCTCCAAATAAAAAAAACTTCACACATTATCAAAACTCAACTCAAAATGAACCGCAAGCCTAAATGTAAAAGAGAAACAAGAAAACTTCTGGAAAAAACACAGAAGAAAAATCTTTGAGATCTAGGACTAAGCAGAGAATTTTTAGCCTTGACACCAAAAGCACCATCCATATAAGGAAAATTAGAAAAATTAGATTTCCTCAAAATTTAAAACTTTGCTCTGTAAATACCCATATGAAGAATGAGATATCCCATATATTGGGATAATATCTATCAGAACAGCCAAAATAAAAACTAGGACAATACCAAATGCTGACAAAGATACAGATAAGACATTGCTGGTGAGAATGTAAGACGGTGCGGCCACTCTGGAAAAGCAGCTTGGCAGCTTCTTAAAAGATACACCTACGACTACCGTGCAACTCACCAACTGCTCTCTGGGGCATTTGTCCAGAGAAATGAAAACTTAAGTTCACACGAAAACCTGTACGTGTATGTTTGCAGCAATTTTATTCATAATAACCCAGAACTGGAAACAGCCCAGATGTCCTTCAGTGTGTGAATGGGTAAACAAACTGTGGTCCATCCACACCATGAAACACTTCCCAGCAATAGAAGGGAATGAACTATTGCACAAAGCATTATATCAAGTGGAAAAAAAAATTCCCCCAAATTACACACTGTATGATTTTATTTATACAACGTTTTTGGAACGACAAGATGATAGAAATGGAGAACAGATTAGTGGTTGCCAGGGGTTAAGGAGGGAACAGATGGGAGACAAATGAGTCTTGCTATCAGGGACCCTTGTAGTGATGGGAATGTTCTGTATCTCAGCTATATCAACGTCAATATCCTGGTTGCAATGTTATACTACAGTTTTGTAAGATGATACCATTGGGAGAAATTGGATAAAAGGGTACCAACTGGTACAAGGAATCTCTCTGCATTACTTATTAGAAATATATGTTAATCTACAATTATCTCAAAGTAAGTTTGTTTTACGTTCCAATGATTCAATCATGTTCATGTGTATCTTAGTTTAGGCTGCTATAACAAAATACCATAGACTGGGTGACTTAGACGACAAACATTTATATCTCACAGTTCTAGAGACTGGGAAGTCCAAGATCAAGGCACTGGCAGGTGCAGTGTCTGGTAAGGACTCTATTCCTGGTTTGGAGACGTCTTCTCTTGGTATCCTCACGTGGAGGAGAACAGAGAGCAAGCAAGCAAGCTCTCGAGGATCCCTTCTTATAAGGACACTAATCCCATTCATGAGGGCTCCACGCTCATTACCTAATCACCTCCCAAAGGCCCCATCTCCTGATACCATCACATTAGGGGTTAGGATTTCAACATATGAATTTTAGGGGACACGAACATTCAGACCATAACAATATACATCCACTTCTTAAACTCCAGGGATCAACTTCGTCACCGATCTGACTGATACGATGCCCAAACTGCTCGGAAAGCAAAAGGGAAGCTAGAGTCATGATTTTAATCTTCTATGAAGCAAGAGGCTACAGATACTTGAACTTAGAAAATGTGTGAACTTAGCAAAAATGTTTCTCCGCTGACAAACTTCTTTAGCCAACAGACATATTCAGTCTGCTCTTAGGTACAAGAAATATAATGATGAACATCCAAAGGTCTCCTCGTCAAGAAATCAGAGGGCTGCATGGTACCTGAACCATAGAAATACGTGTCCAGAACCAGAAACACGCAGAAGAGGGACCCATCCCGGTTGGGGCGGTTGGGAGGGGCTTCCCAGAGGACTGGACCTCTGTGGTGAGTTGTAGTTAAAATAACACAGACAATGCAAAAATACAGAGAGAGAATAAAGAGAGAGAGAGAGAAAAAGTCATCAGCCATCCATCGCTTTGAGTTAACTACTGCTGTACTTTATGATGTATACATATAATTTTTAAATTAAGATCCTACTGTTTTTTATCTTTCTTTTTATTTAAATTTCATTTTCTCATTATGATCTCCTCAAAAAGTGGTTTTAATTTTGAAAACTATGATAAAAGTTTGTGGCATTAATACATCATCATGAGAGACTTAATATCTTATCATTGGCTACTCAAAGTGTTCCGAACGTCCCTATAATAAATGATTCTATGATGAGTATTCACAACCTTAAACCTTAATGAGTCTCTCACACTGTGTTCTCAAGATTAAAGTTCCCAGAAGTGGAATTACTGAGTCAGCAAGAATGCACTCGGGACCTAGAGAAGCAGCTGATTAAGTGCTTAAGCTGAAAAAGCAAGCAGTAAGCCTACTGGGGTGGCTGGCTTCCGCGGCGAGCCTGGAGAAGCAGGTAAGGCTATATGGTCAAGGAGAGGGAAGGAGGGGGAATGGGATGGAATCAGACATCTTGGGTTCCCCAGGGAGGCCCGGAGATGTCCCTGTCCCTGGAGTGCCTCCCTTGGTCTCAGGTTCAGCCAGCATATTCACTTAAGCTAGTTAAACTAAGTAGAAAACGCAATAGGACGAGGTTGCAGGTGAAGGGAGCACTTGCACTAATATTTAGGGAACAGGGCAGGTGGGTGGGAACGAGAAAGAGTGTCCTACAAAGAGAGCAGGAGCCAGGAGCCAGTCACAGGAGCCGAGGAGGATCCAGTGAGAGTTCTAGAAGCCAAGAGAGTAGAATGCTGTAAGAAAGATTCTCTAACAGCATCACGTACTACTAGAAAACCCCCACTGGGATTTCCCACTAGGAAGCTACTGGAAAAGTCCTGGAGGAAAGCCCTTTCAGTGTGATGGGAGGGACAAAGCCAGGTTACAGGGGTCGAGGAGCTCCATGGGGTATGAGGAGACTACACAGAAATAGAGAAAACTCTCTCCTGTAACTGAGATCAAAACTGCCTTTCTAAATAGATGCCTGTGTCTCGGATGTGTGGGTCTTGCAACTTAATACAGTAGAGAACTCTGCAAGTGGTCAGTTAGGAGACAGGCTTGGGCCTCCATTTAAACAATATGAAATTCCAGGGGACAGAGCAGAGGTCACAGACTGGGACTCAGGACAGGATACAGGACAGGACAGAACACGGAGAACATAAGGCCAGTCCTGGATTTACACACTGTTGAGAATAGTTACAAACTATTCTGGGAACAGGACTGCAGAGCCATTTCTGGCACCAGAGGCTGGGAAACAATGTGGTCACAGTGCCAGGCAGACAGAACGGGGGCTGGTGGGCGCAGCATCTGCCTCAAAAGGATTCCAGAGATTCGGGTCCCGGGACCAAAAGGCAACAGCAATTTGGCTTCAGTCTTGGGATGGAGAGAAGAACTACCTTCCTGAAGTTTCTGCACTGCTGGAGCGAAGCGACCTAACCCACAAGCTCCCCTCTTCATCAGAACTCTTTCTTTGGTTTCGGGACTGCAGGAACCAAAGGGGGAACAAGGTCGCAGCGAGACTCTCCCACGAGTGTCCCCAGAAGCATGCTGCAGACATCTGTGGCCCACTCTCAGGCAGGAGGCAAGGGGCACCAGGAGGCCCACATGATGGTTTCAGATCACAGCCTCCTCAACGCGCACAGAGGGGGCTCGCCACAGGGAGCCACAGCTGCAGTCATAAAACATCTGGCCTGTCTGGAAGGTTCAGCTACGCTGCCAAGCACACAGGCCCTCCAGGCTGTGGACACCGGCCAGCAGGCACCAGCCGCCCGCACGTGGGTCCCCACAGGCCTAGGATGGATCATGCCTGCTCTATTGTATTCTTGAAGCCGCAAGAACATTAAAAAGTGTCACCTTGTAGGAGGAGGAAAAACTCAAGAAGAACACCTGAGTTTCCCTGGATTGGGCAGCAGCCACTACCCCAAGGTGCTGACTTTTTCCTCTGTTCCAATCATTCCTTTGCTGCACAAAGGCAATCTCCCTGCTGTATCTACTCAGAATGCTAAAACCACCTCCCCTTTCTCTGAAAACAAAGGTTAAACCCTGAGCCATTTGAGCCGGGGTCACAAACTCCCAACACTCCAGGGATACATTTTGCCAGCAGGCTAGAGCCAAGCTCTGCCCCGGTGACACAGGCAGCCACAGTGCAGCTCCAGACATCGTTCTCAGGCTGGAATACTGGCCCAACGTTGCCCTATCTTCTGTCTTTTCCTTTACCTTTTATGTAAACACCTCTCTAATTATAAATGTGGGCCAGAGGTTTTCAAACTCAGACCCAGCCAAACAATGCTTGTCTGGAGGCTGAATCCAAACCTTCAGGTTCAAATTGAACAAAACATCTGCACTTAACCAAATCTGGGCTTAGCTTTTAAAATACCACAGAACACTGAACACTCAAAATAATTCTAAAAATCTTGTTATATTCTCCAAATTCACTTGCAGTTTCGTCTTCTGCCATTGGACTTCCAAAGACATTGCTTCGTTGGACTCAATTGCAAGCCGCCATGCAGAAAGTTATCTCCCTGCTGCCCCCGGCCCGGGGCCTCCCTGAAGCAGATGGTGGGGCCGGCAGGCTGGAGTGATGTGCACGTGGCAGGGAGGCCAAGACAAGGGGCACAACGTCTGCATGCCAGCTCCCACCCTCCCAGAAAGCCAGGCCACGCCAGGCAGAACGGTCCCCGCTCTGCACACCTCTTGCCCGGCAACCCTGAGGCCGGCTGGAGTATTCAGAGCTGCTTTGAAACCCAGTGACCCCAGCATTCCTCAGCACAGGGAAGGAATCCAACTCCCCCCGGACCACTAAATCCAGAAGGTCAGTGTCCATCCTCTACATTTCCAGGGCAACGACAAATACCTAGATCACAGTTATGTTGAGAAAACCTCGTACTTCTACTAATTTTTTTATCCAGCCGGTGATAACATCTTGCTCAGGGAGAAATACCTGAGCAATAGCCTTGAAGGATTTTAACTCACTCCAGCGTCTCACCAAGAGGACTGACAATGCTTTTTTTTGTGTGCTGCAGGCAAACAGCCAGGCCGAGCTAAGCCCCAGGAGGATGGATATCCGTCCTCAAGCCCTGCCGCAGCTCTCCCATCCAGGAACAAAAGGGCAAAGGCCTGGGATCAGGCGCTGGGGAATTTCAACTGTACCCCTGACCTCGCCAACGCTGTGGCTGGGTTAAAAAAGCAAAACCCATAGATGCTGCTGCCGCTGCTGCTGCTGAAATCACAGGGAAAGAGCACTTTGGACACAGCTGCTCTGAGGCAGGATACACAGTGAGAATTCCAATTCAGCCTTCCTAAAGGGACCCAATTCTCTGTGTTGAGAAGACAGTGCATGTTGGCCTACAGATTTTTTGTGGAGTTAGATCGAGAATAACCCTGATATTCTGTAGCTACACATGAATTTAAAAATATCATTAATTATATACAAAGCGTTTTAGAGATGCTCATTGTGCCACAAGGCGCGTGTGGACTTTGAAATGCTACAATCCTGCCAAATATATAAAGTCTTGGGTTTTGTACCATAGCATTTTCAAACAGTTCTTGGATCACTTGCACCAGAAACACCTCAAGCCCTGATGAAGTGCAAATTCTTTTATCTCTTCCTAAATATAATAATCAGATTCTTGGTAGGGGGTGGGGCAGGGTGGGGGGGGGCAGCCCAGAGTCTGGGTTACTAACAACCCCCACATGATATCCTTATGCATCTGATGATAAACAGGGCTCCTGCTGTCACATCTGCCAGTGGCCTACCTTAGGGAGCCCCCAGGACATCTCCAGACTCCCACGTCTTCCCAGTGCCTGGGTCATAGGACAGCCTCAGAAATATGGATACATCAATTGCTTTTTCTACTGCTTCACTTTATGAGAAGGAAAGTCACACATCTCTTTGTTAACAAAGGCATTCACTGAATGAGAGACTAAGGGAGGGAATTGGGGATTATTTTACTTGGAGGTCATCAAGTAAAGAAAAAGCCATCTATAAAATGTGCAGAAGAAAAGGCAGGGAATACAAAGAATCACTGTTAAAGTGCAACCCGAGAAATGCAATATTTATGACTTCAAAACGAAACAATCCTAATGGCCTACCTGAGCGACATCTTATGGTTTGCAAACCATGTTCATAATTATGGTTACATTTTTCTAAGAGAGAAAGTTCCTCAATCCACTGCTTTTAACTAGCTACTGGAAGACATAGGTTTGAATCCAAGTGCTCTCCCCCAAGGGCAAGTTCCTACACCTGTTGAATTAACAAAAGGTGATGGTGAAGGCCCAAGGCACACGTCTCCTTAGATCCTTTTGGCTAGGTCCATACATCATCCAAAAATGCAATGCCTTCACAAGATGTAATCCTTCACAGTTTCTTGATCACATCTTAACATTAATCTGTTGTGTTTTGTTTTTTTTTTACTGATCAAAGGTTCTCCCTGAGAACTCACAAAATACATTCTTTCATTGCTTATGGTCATAATCCTCAACCACTTTACAATAACAATTTCTGTGAGTTTTCCATACACTAAGGCCATATACTTTCTCAGCCTCGACACTCTTGACTTTTGGGGCCAGATAATTAATTCTTTGTTGTCAGGGCTGACCTGTGCATTGGAGGATGTGTAGCAGCTTCCTTGGCCTCTACCCAATAGATGCCAGTAGCACCAAAATGCTAGTCGTGGCAACCAAAAATGTATCCAGTCATTGGCAAATGTTCCCTAGAGGGATAAACTCACCTCCTGTTGAGAATCGCTGCTCTAAGGCTCCACTCTGAGTGTACTTCAGAATCACTCACGAGTCTTGTTAAAACCCAGATTGCTGAGTACCACCCCCTGAGATTCTGATTCCGTAAGCAAGGGTAGCACTCAACGAAGTGCATTTGTAACAGCCTTCCAAGTGCTGCTGATGCTGATGTGATGCTGATGCTGGTGGTCTGGAACCAGTTTTGGAAAACACCTCCCTAAGGTCATGGCTGCATGCTGGCAACCCATGAAGAGCTTTTAACAAGTTACAACTTAATCAGAATCTCTAGAGATGTGGTGCAGGCGTTGGCATTTTTAAAGCTCCCCAGTGATGCTAACGTGGGTTGAAAATCAATTGCTTAAGGTTTACAGATGTTTCCAGAATCCCAAACTCCTTAAGAAACCTGAGATAAAATCAGTCACAGTGGATGTAATTTGCATTTTTATATGACTTGAAGATCCCTCCCTCGTATCACCTCGGAGCAGAAATTCTGGCACAAAACAAACAACCCCAAAGTATGCAGACTGGAGCTTTCATGTCTGCTTTTTCAAAATCTGTGGGCTGATAGCACCAGGGATTTCCAACCTACTCTTGAGTAAGTTTAGGGCAAGAAAACCATTTGATATTAGGGGAAAACTAAGAAGTCTATTCCTTTCCTATTATCTAAAAGTGAGGCTGCATCTTATAATAAAGAAATAAGCAATTACCTTCAAAAAATGCCCAGGTCTCTTTCTTTTTCTCGAACGATGAATCTTCAGACGCTTTCAGGGAAATTACTGTAAGACAAAAAAGAAATGGCATAGCATGAAGTGGAGTAGCTTATGGACCTAGCCCACCTCAGTCCAAAATAATATCATATGGTATATATGGCACTTACATTTATAAAGTAATTTTCATATTTGCAAAAACCACATTTAATTGTCACAACCCACAAGCCAGGGGAAGGTGCAATGACTTACATATAACAAGTAAGAGACCAGAGAGGGGAATTAAGTTGCTGGTACTCAGTCCAGCAGAAGCCTCACTCACCCCATATATTTGCAAAATAAAGAGTTCCCCAGCGGGAATTCCAAGAACCAAAACATTTTTTATTTTACCATTTTAGCGGACATCTTTCCAAAATGTAGTGTACTTGCCTGGGTATCCCTAGATAGAGAAGCCTGAGGTCATCTGATGACTCAGGGTCAGTGCTCTGAGCACATTCTCCATGTAAGACAGTCACAGAGCTGCAAGCATCTGATTTTGAGATTATTTTGTCTGCTTTCAGTCAGTGGTTGAGCACTGAATTCACTGTGCCTGCTTTCAATTGTCAGGGAAACAGAATTGAGTTACACTATGTCAAACCTTGAACATCATACTAGAGTCTGGAAACATGGGAAGGTTCCACATACAGGGCTAACATAATCATAGGCAAAAATCAAAAAAATTAACCTGACAGAAAAATGTAAAATGTCAGGGAATGAGAGTATTGCCCAATAGAACTTTCTGAGATGATGGAGATGTTCTGTGTCTGCAAGGCACATACAGCTGCCACTGGCCACATGTTTTTATAGAGCATGTGAAACGTGGCTTATCCGCATGGGACTAAGAAACTGAATTTGTAACTGTATTTCATTTTAATTAATTTAAATTTAAATAGCTACATTTGATCAGTGGCTACCACACTGAAGAGCTGTAGAGAAGAGAATCTCTAAGACCCAAATAACAAGACAAAGGTGGCTAGAATAAAAATTGAATCAATATGAGAGGTAAGGAATATGGCAAAGATGGTCGGGAACTTTATTTACTGCCCCTCCCACATACTTTTATATTATTATTGTCATGGATTCCAATTCTGAATTTTCCATCTTTATTTTTCTCCAGGCCTTGCACTGCGTATTTCCATTGATCTACCACACAGATCACTAATCTTCTCTTCACCTGTGTCTAACCTGCTGTTAAAGCCATCTCTTAAATTTAAGATTTCATTTATGGATTTTTTTCAGCTATAGATCATCCACTTAATTCTTTTTATATATCCTAGCTCTCCGATGAATTTATCCAGCATGTTATCTAATTTTTCAACCATATTTATCACATTATTTTAATGTACATGAATGATATCTTTCACATCTGCATTGCCCATAGGCTTATTTTTATTACCCATTTTTGATTTTGATCTTGTCCCTTGATGTGCTTGATAATTTTTTAATTGAATGCCAGACATCATATATGGAAAATCATGTAGATTCGAGATAAAGTTTTATTTTCCTTGTAGGAAATTAGAGTAGGGGGATGATCACCTAATCCAATGAGAATATGAACTGTTTAGAAGCTGGGTTTCAGTTTTTATAGGATATGGTTTCTCTCGGGTTTGCCCTAACTTCAGGGACCCCCAGTAGAAAGCCCCAAGTATTTATTATAGCGCTTCCAATTTTCATCTCACTGATAGAACTCTGCTCTATCAGAGGCTCTGCTTGCCTCCTAAACAACCTGATTGTCACTTTCTGCATAACTTTTCTCAACAAGCACTGCGAAAAAACAGCTGAATTTCTTAAAGAGTTAAGCGACTCTGACAATTGGTCTCATTCACTGCTCTTCTCTGCACTCTATCTATATAGTCCTTCAGAGAACAATTAAGATAGCTGAAATACATATGCACGTAGACAATTGTGTGATACAAATATACTTACGAAATATAAATATATAATTAGAAAAGCTGAAATACAGATTTTTTTTTCAGCATTTCTAATTGTTCTCAGAAGGAGGGCTCTGTTCTGTGGGAAAGAACCCCTCTCCCAGTAGAACCTAAATTCCTCAAAACCAGAAGCTGGTCTTCTACCTCAGTATCACCATCTTGGGACACACTGCCTGGCAGCTGGTAGGTGCCCAGTAAATAAATGAATGATCTATTTCTTCCTGACGGCCCCTCAAAGGAAGACATCTGGACATCCAGGAATGAACTCTTAGTGGACATCTGGTCTTGCGTGTGATATTAGACATGTCAGACAATTCATCCATCACCTTTCCTGCTTCATTTGCCCCACCCACAGCTCCTGTAATCTGCTCACTGCCAGAGCAACCGATCAGATTCCCCCATCAAGAATTTAAACTAAGAAACAGAGTACATATGGTGGTTGTAGGCCCTGGGGTTGAAAAAGCCTGTGGACCCTGGGGTGGGCAGCCATGTTTGGAAAACAGGAAAGCCAACGGAGCTGAGGGCAGAACCTGCAGGAGAAAGGTGGAGGTGGGAGGATTTGACCTTGATGGCACTCTGGGTACCAAGAGGGCTGACGTGTTATTTGCTGACCTTGCATTGCATGAGCTCCATATCCTTCAACCATCCCCACCTCTCTTCTGAATTAGCTTGAATGGGTTTTCATCTTCAACCAATTAAGCCTAGGCTGCGATAACCACAGAGTCCTAATGAAGACAATATCGAAATGAGAAAGAAGTGGACCTCTGAGGACCGTAGTTTTCAGGAGATCCAGGATGCCCACCATGGTCCACAGCCTTACGACTCCAAGTGTCGTCCATGGGCCAGCAGCATCAGTGTCACCTGGGAGCTTGTCAGAAGTGCAGGATTGTAGGGGACCCAACCCAGATCTACTGGATCAGAATCTGCTTTTAAACCCAGGTTCCCTGGATGAATTATATGCACTTTGAAGTGTGAGATGCACTGATGTACACGGGTTGAGTTGCCGTTTGCTGGTTATGTAACCTTGGGCAAGTCACTTAACTTCCCACTGCCTGAGTTTCCCCATTTGTTATGCAGAGATGATAATAAGTTCAGGGTGCGTGTGAGAACCAGATGGGTTAATATATGTGAAATACTCAGAACAGTGCCTGAGACCTAGTGAGCCATTTTTATCCACAAGGACCTTAGCTCCATAAGACAGGGATTTGGTCTATTTTATTCACTGCTCTAATTCCCACACCTGAATTCTAGCATGGTCCTCTGCTATCAGTCCTTTGCCTGAGAATGTGAATCTCCAGTTGTCCAAATGGTCCATAAGAAAGAGTTCCCTGACCCTGTGGCTAAACGTCTGCAACTCAGTCAGGCTGCTACCATTCCAGCAAAGGCCACTGCCTTTGGACCACTTTTGACTCATCTTACATTTTTTAATTTCAGAAGCTGTGGGCCCTTGATTCAGTCCAATTACAATTCCCTTTGCCTTACGCGGGATAGAAGGTAACAAGGTCTCCCCAGTGGAGTTATGGAGATGGGTGTTGAAAGAGCCAACAAGCTGGGATTCAAAGCTAAGGGGGCTCTAAGCAAGGAATTCACGGAGGTTCCTCATTTCTCTCCGGTGCAGCTGTTGTATGGGAAAGTGCAGCAACTCTGTTTGGCATACGATGATCCGTAACACCAACCATAATCTTATCTGTTCCTACAAGAAAAATGTTTACATGAACTCTGCCAGAGCTTTTGAAATTTTCCCAAGGTTCCACGTAGCCATCTTGTTTCAGCTGCTAATCCCGTGCTGTCTCAAAATGAACGCGATACACTGTCAAGCCACACGTCTGCGTGCACAGACCATGGCCAACGCCCTGCTCAAGGTGGCCTCTGTCTTGCTGCGTGCTCTGAGCCCAGCCTCTCAGCCAAGAGCTAACGTGGGGGTGGGCAGTGGGCACCCCCTTGGCAAGGTCCATTACTCCAGCTGCTGGGAGTGATGCCAGCCCTGCTTCCCGGGGAGCCTCGCCTCTTCCATCCTTCCTGCATCCAGAGGTCCCGCGAGGCAGGGCGGTACCGGGACCACCTCCTCCCACAGGGTGTGGGGCCTGGGAGGAGGGTAGTGCAACTGATCAGAGAAGCAGAAGGAAGCCCAGTTTGGCCTCAGCACCAAACCACTCTTCTCAATACAGCTTTATCAGGAAGTGGGCATTTTGATTTCTGACTCCTGTGCACATTCATCAATCGGTCTGGGCCACAGTATAAAAGGAGAGTAAAGAGCGCTCAAAAGCTAAGTCATCCACTGACCTCCTGACGGCTTTGTAATTTCCTGGGGACCCCGGCGCCCAGTGCGCAGAGCATGGCTGACCTTCTTGTGAGGTGGTGGCCCGGATGACAGAGCAGCAGGCCGTCCTGGGTCCCTCCCCAGGAGAGCAGAATCCGATGAAATCTAAGAAGGGGTGGGGTGTGAGAGCCACCACGCCTCGGGCGTCTGGGAAGAAGCGGCTGAAAGTGCTGCAGGATCAGACAGTCTGGAAGAACACAGCCCAGAGGCACCGAGACAAAACGATCCTATCGGCCTCATGTCTGGAGGAAGCAGGTTGGAAAGAAAGAATCTTAGTCAAGTCCCCTTTGCCGGGACCTGAGGGGAAACCATCACTCAGAGAGGTGTGAAAACTGAGACCCTTGATTTCTGACTTGGACAGACCGTCCCACTGACTCCCCTGGGGAGGGCATGTTTCACAGGCTGTGGCAGACCATGTCCCCTGAGTTCACGCCAAAGACCCTATGACAATGCCCTCCGGCTGAGGGACCTCCTGTTTCCTTCCTGGTCTCCTGTTCACTGATGATACAGAGCATTTACCTGAGCCTGTGCTGAAGGACTGACCCCCGTCATCCAGTGAACAGATGGCTCATGACTTTTAGAGGCCCTGGGAAGGCTTCCCTTCTCCCAGTGTTCTTTCCTGTCTGCTCACCTAGGCCTCCAGTTCCTTTAACAAAGAATCCTATAATTAGAGGGGCTTAAATTGCAACCATGGGTTACACCCAAAGTAGGGTGCACCTTTCTGACACAGAACACCTTCCGGAAGGCAGAGGGTGTTGGAGAGGAGTGCAGGGAGGGCCCTGGAACAGACAGAGGAGTGAGGAAGCCGCACGGGGCAGCGGCACGGACGCGGGAAAGACTGGCCCTGAGTTTGAGAGACACACCTTCACCTTCCTATTTCTACTACCGGTCAGGCTAGGCTGAAGCATTCTCCAGGATTCTATAACTCCTGATGGTAGAGGGTGTTGCCTTCACCGAGCACCTGAAGACCAAGATTTCTAAAACTTTACTGTGGGGGAGAATTACTTAGGCCTCTTGTTAAAATGGGGATTCCCAGGCATGACCCCTGAGCTTCTGGTTCAAGGAATTTGGGTAGGGCCTGGGAACCTGCATGATTAGGGAGCACACAGTCATGGAAATTCTGAGGCTTGAGGTCCCAGGACCCCACGTGGAGAAGCCCTGGCTCACATATCCCTACTACAGACAGCAGTGGGCACCAAGTCCCAAGAGACATGGGAGAGGGGATTCAGGTCCTGAAGAGCCAGATCCTGGGCCTCAATCTCCCATCCAGGCTAGGTTGGGGTCCAGCACTCAGAACTCAACCAATGCTCTTCAATTTAATCCAGGGAAAAGGAGAGTAACAGCAAAACCTAAGGAATAAGCCTATAACATAAGTGTTGTTTACAAAGGACTCCCAAAGGGCCCCTTAATAACATGCTTCAGAGCAGAGGAATACAAGGTGAAGAACACAGCTTTCAAGAAAGTTGTTTTCAAAAAAGCAGACTGTCTATAAGGGCTGATGCGTCTCCCCAAGTGGCCGACTCAAACTTGGAAACTAGACAGAATTTGCGTCAGAGAGACCTTCCTCCAATGATTCTCTAATATTCCACACCCTCTGTCCCTGCTGAACACATCGCCTTAGAACGCATCACTATGCTTTACTCATTTCTCCGGTTCATTGTCTGCCTCCCCCAGCAGAAGGGAAG
This sequence comes from Phocoena sinus, assembly GCF_008692025.1. Taxonomy (NCBI): domain Eukaryota; kingdom Metazoa; phylum Chordata; class Mammalia; order Artiodactyla; family Phocoenidae; genus Phocoena; species Phocoena sinus. The sequence continues at coordinate 38,308,004 of NC_045778.1, forward strand.
TTCCATGCGGGTTGGAATTGCATCTGTTTTCACTTCCCAGAATCCTTCTTGGCCCATAACAGGTCCTAGTTAAGTTGAGCGCACAAATGAATGGAATGAATACGATGCTGTATTGGTGGATCAAGGTCTCCCAAAGAAAGCTTGGTGCTGGGACAAACTTATATTGTGGAAGGCTGGGAAGAAAGCCCAGGGCAGGGGACCCTGGCCTACCCAGCACCTTCCTTCCCATGGAAGACCTGTCTCAGAAGCAGGGGGAACACACTAGCTCACCAGGCCTTCAGGGCCGACTTCTCTGCAGTGCTCTAACTTTGGAGCTGCATGCTTTGGGTCTGTCGTGATTTACTTTACAGCCTCTGAGATCTTAGTTTCTAACAGAATGGAAGCCGGAAGCCCAGAAACCTTAAGCATAAGATGATTAAGCTCTTTTGAGTTGAAAGGAGAGGGGCAGAAGTCTAAGGCCCTGGACCTTGCATGTAGACCTTGCTAATGTGCACCCAGGGGGTGTAGAAAGCTGGAAAGCAGACACACCCTACCTCAGTTTCCTCAGGCAGCATTCTGCACACATCAATGGGAAAGGAAAATCTCCAAGGACCAGAAGAGGCTGGGGATATGAAATATGCACAAGAAGAGACCCTTAAATAAAATAAAGAGGAGTCAACACTTTTGCTCCAAATTCAAAAATTAATATAGTCAGTTCACTGGCCCTTCTTATTCAATCATCAGATGGTTTCCCAAGGAAGAAACTAAATGTAGCTGTGTCCCCACTATTTATAACTGGGTCAGTGTTCTCAAGAAAGGCAACTCCAGTCCAGAGAGACACAGAGAACTTCTCTGTTTCTGCTTTCAGAAGTTTGCCTATTGCTTCCTTTTCCCCTTGCCCTTCCAAGACTCAGGCCAAAGGCAGTCTCTCTTGGGGCCTGGACAAAGCCATATATATGTGACTAGGACCTCTGAGTGACTTGCACTGATGGAGCAGCTGATGAGAAACGGAAAAGCTCCAGCTTTGTCTATTTTAAGCCACTCTTTCCTTTGCTTTCACTCTAAGACAAATTCTAGAAAACAAAGCAAAAAAGCAAACGAAAAACCATGTTAAACAGACTTCCCATTGTGACAAGGCAGTTAGATAAGAACTTCACATTCTGAGACGGAATCAGCTGCAGAATACAAAGGCCATGTGTGTGTCCCCACGTAGCGTTTAGGAAATACTAAACCTTAGGGCTTGGTAACGGGCCCTCTCCAGACACAACCCCAGGGTAGATCTATATATACTATTATATTCCACTCCTTGTTGCCATTCATTAAAATGGCATTATACCAAAGAGTTTGGATCACTCATCAGTCCTTCATCTAAAAATTTTGTGACGGAGCCCTTCTGGGTACCATGCACTGTGTCAGGCACGTGGCTGCATTTAAGAAGAATCTGGCAGGGTCCCTGGAGCCCAGGTCCCCGGGCAGGGCCACCACGCCAACCTCTCCCCTTATCACTGCCCACCTTAGCCCTTACCAATCACAAACATGCATCCGACTCCGCTAAGTTATTTGCAAATCCCTCTTCTCCTTCATCCATACCTTTGCTCCAGCTGTTTCATCTCCTGACATGGCACGGCCCATAGTCGTCACATCCCTCCTCACCCTGTGGTCCCAGCGGAATGCCACATCCTCCAGGTGGCCTTCTCCTATTCCCCAAAGAACGTAACCTCGTCTTTCGCTGACTCCCCCGTACCCGCTTCACCCTCTCGTATGGCCTTTTCATACTCCCTTTCTATTAGCTTTGTCGATAATGTCTACCAAACCTATACCCATATTGACATATGTCTCCTCCTCCAGATTGTGAGGCTGGGGACCCCAGAGGGAGGGGGTCAAACCTCCCCACGCATAACTCTCTTTGGGCAAAGCACAGGGACCACAGGCTCATAAACTGGGGGTTTCATTCATGGGGCTGAGCTTAAATTCCAATCTCTTAAACTCTTCCAAGAACATGGCAGCCGCAAGGAGCGTAGATACAATGAAGAAGTGTTTGAAGTGGTGTTTAAATTACACTCCAGTTGTCAATTTGTTCCTTTTGAGTATAGGACCTGTTGACACTTTAAACATCATGACGTGAGCTTGCTTAATTGAGCACTAAATGTTTCGTTAATCTCATTCCTAATTATCTGTTCCACGTTTCTGGAGAAAAAGGAATTCTTTAATTTCTGCCACCGAAACTTGAAATATCGGTTCCCTGTGGTGGTACTTTCAGATCCAATTATTAAATTCCCTCTAATATTTGGGGTTAAACAGATAAGAAATTATATTATAATTTCATCTTTGCCCCCAAATACTTTTTAGGGTAAACAGAGTTTTCTATTTGCTTTGTCCACTCCTAACATTTAAAGCTCACTTATATAATCTGAAGTCAAAGAACAATTTGGCTTGTTAAAATATGTTGTTTGGGGTTAGACTGAAATACTGTTTAAATTTTAGCAGACAGCCCTTGCAAATTGCTTCTCTTATTAGCATTTTCACCGTTGATGAAAACATCTCCATCTGAAAAGGTGGAGATTCGGTTCTGCTCAGAACATCAGACTGCTTCTGAGTCATTGGGTGGCAGAACTGTGCTGAAAAGCCATTGAGGATAATTTTGTACGAGGCCTGGGGAATGGGGAATCCAAGCGGTTGTACCCCTAAGACAAGAAGCTTAAAATGAATGACAATGTCACTCTTGAGAACCCCGGGGGGCTCACACTCCCTGGTGCCAAGGGTGCATGTGGTGCCCTCAAGCAAAGCACCAAACTGGCCATGTCAGAGCTCAACAACTGTTAGGGACATGTGGCACCCAGGACCGTGCCGCAGCCTGCCCTTGACCGGGAGCCCCAGGGACTCTCAGGCTTCATCCCGGAAATCCTCCTGAAGAAAATCCAGGCTTAGGAACTGGTCCAACCTCCCATTCCCACACCCACGCCAGGGCCGTCCTTGCGCTTAGAACTCTCCAGGGTCTGCGTGTCCTGGGAGGGACCAGGCCACATCAGTGCCTGAGGAGGACAGGTATGGGGGGGGTCACAGGGACATCAAGCAGGATGGAGAAGGCACAAAGGTAGGGAGACCCCCAAAGCTTGGGGAGCAGAGACAGCAAAGGGAGGTCAAGGGATTACTGAAGAAAGCGGGCACAAAACACAATGGGCAAGTGCCTGGACACGGGGACGTGGGGCAGACAGGGTGAAGGGCGTGTGGAGAGGCAACAAGACCTGCCCGTACCAGCTCAGGGAAGACGGCGGGCTTCATTTAAACTGCACGCTTGAGGCATAGCAAGTACCAGTCAGCGCTGACTGCGGAGAACAAACGCAGGGTCAGACACTACCTCTGTGTCTACGGGGACAGAGTAAAGCAAACTTCAGAAAGTATCACAGTTTGCCAAAAAATTGACCACAAGTAGCTATCGGACTGCTTCTGAAATAATGAAAGTGCTTTTGCACCTATAGGACAGATGTTGGCCCCCTAAAATAGCAAGCTTCAACTCGATTCGAAAGTGATACTGGAATTTACCCCAAAGAAAACAGCTTGTCTTCACGTCTAGGGACGTGTTATGCTCTCAGGACGTGTCAGGACAGAAATCCTTTTTTACGTTGTTGGACCCAACTACTTAAAAAGCAAAGCTGTTAGTTATTTCTTTTGGCCTAAAGGAACCAAGAACATTTGGAAAACTCTGCACTAGTCTATCTATGAAGCCTCCAGCTCAGAAAACCTTGAACAACCCAAGCATAAATAAGGCACCCCTTAGAGAGAGACCCCGCTGAGCAGCTTTGTCTCCCTGTTGGAAATTACCCCGAACCCCTGCTCGTGCCCTTTATTTCCATCCTGACTTCCCTGTTCCACCAACTCCAGCCTTGCTCAGCCTGCTCAGCGCTAGGGACAGGGCACTCAGGACCTGACCTCCCCAAAGTCTTGGGTTCGGGCAGGGCAGGCCCACGCAGTTCACTTCCTCCTATCTCACCTACAGCGAGACCCAACCCTGCATCTCACCTGCTCATGATAAATGAGGCAGAAGCTGTTACCTAGAGATGGTTGTCACCAGAAAGGAGGACACAGGGCTCACCAGGCTGCCAGGCTGCCAAGGTCAATGCACCTCATTCCTGCCTGGAACACTGTGCACCTCTAGATTTCCCAAAGATTGACTTTTTGCACTCCTGGGAAGAAGCTGCCACATCTTCGCCCTGCAGTGCTGCTCTCCTAACTGGAAACACCTTGCCTTTTCCAGACCACCAGAGGGCTGGCCCAGAGGAGCCCGTTCCAAACACCAAGTCTGCTGCCCCGAATACTGGTGTTTCCCAGGGCTTCACCCTTGGCCCCTGCCCCTTGGGGATCCCCTTGGGGATCTTACCCACCCCCATGGTTTCACCTGCCTGACTCAGAATCAGTTCTCACTGCCCAGATCAGATGGGCGCTTCAGCTCTACATTTCTGCATGCTTACTGGACATCAGTGCAGGAGGACCTCCAGCCAACCTCACTCTCATTTCCTCTGTGGCCAGCTTCATCTCTTATGTTCCCTCTGTCGGCCGTGGGCACCATCCTGCACACAGTGAGTTAGACTCCTGGGTATCATCCCAAAGCTTTCTCCCTTACTTGCACCCAGTTATTCAAAACTTCTTATTTGACCTCCAATGTCTCTCCATTCCTACTGCCAAACTTTGCAACATTTCAAGCCTGGGAAAATACAAAAGACTCTGCCTCTTCACCCTGTAGTCTGATTCCCCCAGATCCATGTCTCAAGCAGTCAACAGAGGGGTCTGTCAAGACTTTAAACGCTTCTCAGGGTTTCCAAGGACTAAAGCGGAGATTCCCCAAAATGCCTGATGATAAATCATCTAGACTGGATGTTAAATATTAAAATTCCAACCCAGACCTAATAGACTAGAATCTCCAGGGCAGATGCCTGGGAATCTGCATGTTAACAATGGCCCTGGAGATTCTTATCATTAGGCAAGGTTGAGAATACTGGCCTACAAAATCAAGTGTAAATTCCTTAATATTCAGTACAGGCCCCTCCACTATCAGCCCTGCCTGCCTCCCCTCGTTACCCACTGCTGGCCTGACATTCCAGTTCAGGCTCCAGCAGTCCTGACCCACGGCTGTAGGGCCCTCCATCCACTGATTTACCGTCCCCTCTGGCTCCCTGCCCCACGTAACAGCCAGTGTCCGCTCAAGCACTGCCCCCCGCCTCATCACACAATGCTCCATGCACACCTTCATCACTGCACCCGACTCCATGACATCGTATCTGCTTCTGTATCTGCCACCCTCTAAACAGATCCGCCCCTGTGTCCCCAAGTTTCCAGCAGAGCAGATGTACCATAAAATAAATGCCCACTGAGTGAGGGATAAATGAATCTACCGAGCACTGCAGGACACTGTCGTCCATGTTATTTTCCAATGTGATGTCTTCGCTGAGCCCAGCAAAGCTTCCTCAGCTGAACTGATCATCTCTCTGAAGGCTGCCACTCATTTCCTCATCATGTTTGCTACTCTTCTCTAGACTGAATCTATCTTTCTGAAAGTGAGGTTCCCCAAACGGACGGTGTAGTCCACATTAGTGTCTCCCCAGCACAGTACACATGACACAGCCAACTTCCTTCTCAGGGACACCAGGCCAACTTACTGTATGCGGATGGAAATAACACAGGCTGTTCCTGCTGCCATATCACCCTGCAGATGCGCATCTAATTCACCACCGACATCACCAAAGTCCCTTCACAGAGAGCCTCCCGTTGACTCTCCTACACTGCCTGTGATTCGTTTTCCCCAAATGTATCACTCTGCCATTTTCCAAATTGAATCTCATTCTGGTATTTCCTGCTCGTATTTCTTACCTCCCTGGATTCCCTTTTCATTATGTTTTACTCCTTGCTGATGTTAAGAACTTCCCAATTTTGTACTTTCTGTAAAGTTCATTAAGGTGATGTGTGCCCCCTTTTCAATGTCATTGATAAAAACAATTAAATGAAATCAAACCTAACATCAACCCTCCTGGAAACCGCTCCAGAGGGTTCCAACACCATGTGTCACTTAGGGCTTTTGGATCCACGTCCTCTGCGGGCAGGGCTTCTGGCTCAGTGAAATGGTCACATGGCATAAGCAACTGAAGAAACTGTGTAACATTCCTTGCCTTTCCTTCTACCTCTGTGTGATAAAAATGACACTAAGTTCACGTGGTATGACAGGTTCTCTAAAATAAGCCAAGCGTGACTCCACTGTCACCCAGAGGATCACACATTTTCATTCTTCATTAATTATCATATCGTTTGGTACCAACAACACTGAAGTCAGGAGCTCTCCCCACCTACGATCTCATACATATGCGGTTTCCAGACAAACCCCAATTTACTACTTCCCCATTCTTCAAAATCCCCAATTCTCCATCATATTTTAATAATTTGCACAGTTAAAACATAAAATGGCAACTTATGCTTTGTCCCAAATTAATATAGCCAATATTTTTTTAGCCCCATACTTTCAGAGGTGTCTTCAGGAAAAAAGTCATGACAAATTTATTTATTAACATAGTTTTTTTCCCCAATAATTGCTACTTTTTTTTTTTTTTTTCCACCACACACACACATGTTCAAGGACTTACTCTGATTTGGGGGAAACTCAAAACCACACAGAGTAAAATAAAGCAAGTAACACTGCAATTATGGGGGCAAATTGTTATTTGGTCTGTTCTTAAATTTCTGTTCCAGTTTCTGATTTTGCATGACACTGGTAAAGCACTCTGCAAGCACGTGGCTAACGAGCCGGACTTCTTCAGGAGCCAGCATCTCGGGGACCAGCAGGGATGCGACAGGCTGCAGTTTACACACAATTCCCTGGACACGCCTTGTAACTCCACCCCTTCCTCTTCCACTCATAAGAGCAAATCAAAGTACCGAGAAGTGGGGAAAAGAGATTAGTTCCACTGAAGTCTTAAGAACCACCTCAGGTTTTTGCAGCACGTACCCAAATAAATGTTCTAGAAGGAACCCAGCTTCATTCACTAGAAGTAGACGCACATGAAATAACGGACTTGATGACGGCACTCACTTGAATGTAGGAAATCCTTTTACCTATTCTAACTGGCAGAGCGGTCGTCACTGCCGAGAGACTTACTACACGGCTCCGGAATACACCCAGACATAAAAATTAAAAGGGCATATATAAGATCTTATGTTTCAGAGCCAAGTAGTATCCAGAGTGGATTCCCTCCTTAGCCTGTGGTCATCCGATGTACTCTTCTATTTTCTGTGCCAAAATACATATTTATATTAATAGTCATTTGTTTTCCTGAATTAATTTGCTTAAGGAGAAAAAGTGCACAACATTTCAGATGATATATCATTCCGTGCTTAAGAACATTAAAATAAGCAAACTCCAAAGACAAATGAAGTTGGACTATCCATGTAAATTATTTACTTTAGCATATAGGATATTAAAAATGCCTATTCACAACTGAGTTTTATCCCTTCGACAACATCACTAATGCCTTTAATATTATACGACATGTATACAACAAAATTAGATTCTTTTTCACACTTGGGATCATCAGCTTTACTCAACTTTACTTTACTTGATTCTCTTGATCTTCTACCAGACCAAATTCAGGTTCCAAGCACTCAAAGATGTAATTTTAGTACACAGTAGCCAGTCTTATTAAAATTGTGAGAGGTGTCTTCTTGAATGGAACTTCAGTGGCAAAAAATGATAGCCCTCAAACACGGCACTGGGTAGCTAAGTTGTTCCGGAACGCGGCCCACGCCTCCTATCTGTCTCCAGGAAGGGAGGGCCACCTCTGGTCCCTTGCCCACTTTCGGATGAATTTCTCAGTGAGCTGTTGCCGGAGGCTTGGATCAGTTCCTCTGGGCGATGGGTCAGAACCACTGAGGCTGCCCTGCTCTGAGGCCTGGCAACTCACATCAGGCATCCCGACCTCCCAATGAGGGCCTCCTCCCATAGGTGCCCGGCACCCTGCCAGGCAAAGCGATCAAGGCTGTGCAGACCTGAGCTGGAGGCAAAGAACACAGCCAGACCAATCTTTCAGCTGCAAAACAGGTTTTGGCCAGGGGTGGCTTGGGTGGCATGGGGCCAGACACTTGTCCCTTTCTGTTCAGCCTTCCACGCCTATAATACAAGTCAGCCACAGCATCCATGTAAAGATCTATCCTCATTCCCAGGCCTGCCTCATATGGCTTGGCCCTTAGAGGCCAAGAAGATGTGTTCTAGCTCAGCAGAGCCGTCCTGGAGGCCACTGCCTGGCCAGCTGGAGGGAGGCCCACTGACCTGTCACCCTCCCACTCTCCCCAGAGAGTGGATGCACCCTTACCTCTCATTTCTGTCGCCGAGGAGCCATTGGACCAAGCTGTCCACTTATTCCTGTGCTTGCTGATTTCCTGGACTTTGCAGACGTAATGCCCTTGATCGGCTGGCCGGAGGGTCAAGACAGAGAGGGTGTAGAGCACCCCGCGCCGCTCCTCAAGGAGGCGCAGCCTCTGACGGTAGGCGCTGCGGCTGAAATTCCCATAGTACTGCACCACCCGGAGCTTGGTCATCTTAACCATCAGGGCCTCCTGGGAGTCCGGGCGCGCGAAGAACCAGCGTACGGCCAGCAAGCTGTCCTTCCGCCTCTTCTGGGAGACGTGACAGAGAAGAGTAGCATTTTCCCCCTCCAGGTAGTCAACCACGGGCCCCGGGGACACGGTGACATTGAGGGCCCCACAGACCTCTGCAGAGAAAAAAGGAAAGAAGAAAATGAGGAAGGCCACCGCCTTTCCCCAGGTGAACACACATGGCGTCTTCTCTCCAGGAGCCAGGTTGGTCTGCATGGCCAGAGAGGTGGGCCACCCCCATCCCCTCTGTGCTCACTCTGCTTTCTCAAAAGAGCCCTCCTTGGGGTGTGGAGTGTGCCTCTGTGGGCACCCATGTCCTCATCTATGAGATGATCCCAGCCAAGCGGGATGCCATGGACCACCTGGCCCAGATGTATTTTTTTTTTAATTTTAATTACTTGCTGACATTTAAAAGTCAGGACATAGCATATACAGATTTGGATTTGGGGAAGCTCTTAAAAATTTCCAGCTCACATCCAATCGCCCCTCCCCACCTGCCTCCCAAGGCCTGCTTCCATCAGTTTCATCACCTCCCTGAGTGGAAAACGCTGTAGCCCCTTTCCCTATCTCAGGCATTTCAGCTGTAACCAAGGCAGATTATCAGTACCGGTCAGGCGGGTGTTAAACCTGTACCAGGGAGCTGGAATGACAGGGGTGTCTCAGCTTCTTGCTCCAAGTCTCTTAGGACCAGGATCCATGGTCAAGGAGTTGAAGTGCAAGAGTAAAGAATGAATGAGCCCAGGAGCAGGGAGGGGTGCCAGACTCTCCCAGCACCCCAAAAGATGCTCCAGGATTCCAGGCCCAGGCCGCTACTTCCGGTCCTTTGGCTTCTTAGTTAGGGCTGCCCCTCCTAGCCGCCATTCTGCCCCAAGCTGACTTTTGAGAGTGCCGCTCCCTGGCCACCCAAGATCATCCAGCCTAGCCGCCCTCACAGAGGCCTCCTCCCAGGAGACGCGCTGCATGGCGTCTGCAAGGATTGTGCAGTGCGGCGGTGCAGCTCCGGAGCTCACGGTCGGGGGAACCTCCGCCTGGCAGGCAGAGCCCAGAAAGGGACAGGAGGTCCAGAGCTTCCTTCTGTCCAAGCTGGGCTGTCTTCTCACCAGGTCCCACATCGTCACCCCTGCGCTGCCCAGCACATGACTCCAGGAAGCACCATTCCCTGCCCACTCCAGTGCTCGAGCAGGTGCCCCCAAGGTCATCCCAAATCACAAATGGCCCCCAAACACCGCCTTCTGGTCACATGAAGGGACTTGGGCCCTGACGGCAGAGTCACCCAAAGCTTGGAACTCTGGTCAGTGCTGCAGGTAAGCAAGGAGGAAGGATGAAAAAGAGAGCAAAGGTTTGGACCTTCTACTGCGAATAGGCTGTGAGTCAACAAGGTGAGGCCCTGTGTGTGTTGGGGTGGTGGTTACTGGGGGGGGTATGACCTACAAAGTATCCTTCATTGTAAAAACCCAGGCAATAAGTTCATCCTTATGTATGGTTTCCACTATTGATTTAATAAACTAAACACCTTGAGAGATATGACTTGAGGGTCAATTTCATTTCATTTTCTTTCTCATCTCTTAAAAGCCAGGCCACCAGGACACTCCAGGATACTCCAAGATCCTTAACTTAATCACACCCATGAAGCACCTTTTGCCATATAAGGTGACATTCATAGTTCCAGGGATGAGGACGCAGACATCTTTGGGGGTCATCGTTCAACTCACTGCACTGTGATAGTCTTTTGTCACCATAAAAAAAAAAAAATGATGGAAGTGAATTCAGAAGAAAAAGGTTGATGCTTGGCTGGACTCAGCTCTTCATGGACAAGAACGAGGTCTTCTAGGTCTACAGTGACAAAGGACAAAGCCGCCCAGGGAGATACTCGGGAAATGCAGATCAACAAGTAACCAAGGAAGGCACACGCTCCCGAGTAACAATCTCACTGTCCACGCAGGTCACTCACGCAGGACAAAAAGAGGAGGAACTGCCCTTACCGTCTTCCTGTACCTCACCCACCCAGCCCCCACTGCCCACACATCATGTTAAATTAGTCCAAAAGCATTTTCCCCGAATGCCAGGATTCAGGCTGAAGTTCACACGGGTCCCACAGCAGGAGTTCCCTGGTGAGTGGCCACACAGCCGGAAACACCAGGCTGACCCCACTCCACTAGCTGCCCGGGGGTTCGGCAGGTCGACAGCAGCAGAGATGGAGCAGCTGGCTTCCAGAACTGAAGTCCCGCTCTGCCCGCCCCCGAGGGCTCCCCACTGGAGACAAGGAGAAGGCAGGAAATTGAAACAATATGGATGGGATGAGAGCACAGCCAGGACCCCACACCCTAGTCTCCTCCTATCAATGCTGCATGAAGGAGGGATTATTTATAGTGACTGAGACCAGGAGAACGTGCCAAGTGCTCCAGTCCCCATGAGAGGCCAGATTCCATCCTACAGGCGAACCAGTAACTCTTCCTCTTCTGCAGCTCAGGCCGCGTCAGCAGCTCCCAGGAAAGGGGACCGACTGAACTATCTTCCCCAGAGGAGCCCTCGTTCTTGCTCTACTGGTGTGCCTCTCTGCCTTCAGTTGGCCCCATACCCTCTTACAAATGGCCCAGGCACACTTCTCCCACTGAAGTGCTAGACCCTTGTTACGGGCTGAACGGCGTCCCCTGCAAATTCCTATACCGAAGCCCGAATCCCCAGGACCTCTGAATGGGGCTGTATTGGAGAGAAAGCCTTTAGAGAGATGACTAAGTTAAAATGAGGCCCATAGGGTGTACCCCAATCCAACATGACTGGTGTCCTTATAACGAGGGGAGATTAAGACACAGACACAGACAGAGGAAAGACCATGTGAAGACACAGGGAGAAGACAGCCATCTATAGGCCAAGGAAAGAGACCTCAGAAGACACCAACCCTGCAGACACCTTGACCTCAGACTTCTGGCCTCCAGAACTGGGAGAAACAAAATTCTGTTGTTGAAGCCCCCTGTCTGTGGCACTTTGTGATAGCAGCCTTGCTCTCAGGAAGGTTCATTTCAGGCCTAGTCCTACCACCAGCCCGAATATTTACACCCACTTTCAATGAGAGCGTATGGGGGTGGGACTGAAACGATGACGCTCACAGGCTCCTGGGCAGCGTTAAGCTTTGCTAGAAGACACAGGCTCTCAGGTTGTGTGGATCGCTGTGCCTGCAACGACCTTTCTCAGAAAGCTGGTGCCCCAGCTAATGCCCTCCCCTTGACACTGGAAATGACTACCCTAAGCCCAGGGAACACAACTCAGCTCTCAGGCACGCAGCTGTGAGAAGTGGCATTGCTTGACGCAGGGGAGAAAATGAAGATAGAGGACCCAGTGCTTGGCCAATGTTAGCTGAGCTGGATGTTTAAATACTAGGAGAGAGCATCACACAGCTTCTGCCCCATGGCAGTCATCAGGCTGCAGAGGGGCCAAGAGGCAGGCAGTGGAGGCAGGCTGACTAGAGTGTGGGGCCGGGGCCGGGGGGGTTCAGGCCTTTCCCTTCTGGGTCTCCACACCTTGCAGGGCAGAGGGGCAAGGCAAGCAAACTACAAGACAGGGGAGGTGGGGTGTCACTAGACCCTCTGACACCAGGTAAGGTAAGGGAGCAGCCAGGGGCAGGGCAGAGTCTTCTCTCTCCTGGCCAAGGAGGGAGAAGCATCGAAGTCATTCTAGGCTGGAGAATTTAATTTCTTGCTTTCTGACCCTGCATTGCAGGGAAAGGAGGTGGGAGGTAGATCCCCCGCCCCCATCCCCTGGCCACCTCCACAGTCAGTGCTCCGCTTCTTCCAGCTTACACCCCAGCTTATGCTTTGTTCACTTAATCACTCAACAAATAGTTGCTGAGAACTGCCATGTGCCAGACACTGTGAGAAGAAGACACATCCCTAACCTCGCATAGGTGAGAGTCCAGTGGGCTAGGCACTGGTCATCAGGAAAAAGACACAGGAGAATGTGACTACAAACAGCAACACATGCTACAGATAAAAGGTGTGGGGCTTATGAAAATCAGGGTGAGAGACTTCCCTGGTGGAGCAGTGGTTAAGAATCCGCCTGTCAATGCAGGGAACACAGGTTAGAGCCCTGGTCGGGGAAGATCCCACATGCCGCGGAGCAACTAGCCTGTGTGCCACAACTACTGAGCCTGTGCTCTAGAGCCCGCGAGCCACAACTACTGAGCCCGCATGCCACAACTACTGAAGCCCACGTGCCTAGAGCCCGCATTCCGCAACAAGCGAAGCCACCGCAGTGAGAAGCCCGCACACCACAACGAAGAGTAGCCCCTGCTGGCCGCAACTAGAGAAAGCCAGTGTGCAGCAACAAAGACCCAAAGAAGCAAAAAAATAAATAAATAAATTTATTTAAAAAAAAAAAAAAATCAGGGTGAGATTCTGATCTCTGCGTGTCAGGGAGGAAAGAGACCCTGGAGAGGTGACCCTGAGCTGAAGGCTGAGGTAGAATTCATGACATAAGTTCAGGGCAGCAGTGAAGAATGATCTTCCTGGAAGACGATTCTACCTGTGCAAAGGCCCTGAGGCAGGAGGAACATGGTGCAGACTGGAAATGGAAAGATCAGTGTCCTCCAGTGAAGTGCACCACACCATCGCCCAGGCAGCCACCTGTGTTTGCAGACTAACCTCAGGAGGGGCCGTTGCACCTCAGTCAGGGCCCCCAAGACCAGTTCTTAAAGGAGGAATATAACAACATGGGCAGGAAAGAGACTGACCCAAAACAGAGGGTTGGGATTCCTGCTGCAGAGAACCATATTCCTTCAACAAGCACGTGCTCCATGACTTGGTAGGTGGGTGTGCCTGCCCCACCGTGGGCTGGGCGCTAGGATGCTCAAGGCCCAGAGCCTTCCCAGTGGTGTAGCGGGGCTATAGGCAGAGAGCCAGGGGTTGGAATCCAGCAAAGCCGGGCTGGAACCCTGGTTCTATTAGGAGTGAGGCTCTCAGAGCCTCAGTTTCCTCATCTCAAAAACAGGAAGATGATGCCTTGCGTGGTGGGTATAAGGCTCCAACAAGAAAGCACCTTGAAAATATCGATAAAATTTGCACTCCCTGAGGGCGCAACAGGTGGGGATAACAGAAAGTGACACGCACAGTGACCTGTAAGCAGGATGGGCTTCTTGTGGGTATGATCTGCAGTCACACACGGCCCTATGCTTGGAGGGCCCCCACTTGATTTAATCTCTGCTGTTGCCGTCTTAAAAGCTTAAGAATTTTTAAATGAGGGGCCCCGCATTTCCATTTTGCACTGGATCCCACAAATTACGTAGCTGGTTCTGCCTGTAAGTGAACATTAAGTTCCTGTGGATAAAATTTATGGGGTCTAATCCTCTTGATCCCATTTGGATAATGTTGTAAAAAGGACTAAAGCTCACAAAACAGCCTAAAAGGACATCAGTGTGGCCAACAGTACGCAACCAACTCATGTAGTACTCAACCTCCCCCTCTCCCTCCGTCCCTCTCTCTCTTCCTCTCATACCCATCATGAAGTGAGAAATAGCAACTTACAGGTGCAGGGGAGTATAGAACTTCTAACAAAAACAAGGCACCTGCCTCACCTGGGACACAGAGGTAGCAAGGCTGGGGCCCCTCTGTTCCGACCTGGCTAGAGATGTGCTAGTGGCTCTGTGCTCCACACTTCTTCTCTGTCCTGAACAGACTGCCCCCCATCCTTTCAGGGAGCCAGGAGCTCCTGGCTCCCTGAATGCGAATTGTGTGTTCCAGTTGGCAGTGCAAATCTCATTCTTATTAAAAGGACAGTCTGAATTCATGACAAATAAATCTCTGAAAGAAATACAATTGTATTACTTAAAAACCCATGGCACTAGAAGCCAGTATTTACCGAGCACCAAGCAGAGACTCAGTCTATAGAGTAGGTAATGTGTTCACATTAAGGCGGTCACCTTAAAATAGCTCTTAACCAGGACAAACACATGGCCTTGACCAAAGATGAACGCTAACATTTGCTGGGTGTGACCTCTAGACCAAGTACTGCTCTACTGTAGATGTATTTTCTCAATTTATCCTCATAGTATGTTTATCCCCATTTTTACAGACAAGAGGGCTGATGCCCAGAGAGGCTAAGCCACTTACTCGAGCTCACACAGAACATGGCAGAGCTGGAATTAGCACCTAGGTCATCTGGCATCAGAGACAACACTCACTCACCAATCTGGACCACAGCACGGCTTTTAGTAAATATTTGCCCCTCACTTTGCTTTTCTGTAAAATGATAGGTGGGACTAGGTAACCCCTAAGGTCCCACTTCTCCCCACAATGGAGAGGCAGAAAAGTGCACCAGTTAAGAGTCCAGACTTATGTATAAAGTGGTTCTGCCAGGCTCTCTCTTGAGGGGGATCATGATGAGGGATTGTGGGTGAAAAATTTAGAAGAGAGACAGGCACACATGAGTGCTGCACTAGCTGTCATCATTACGCAGCCTTAGGCACAGCCAGGGTGGACTCTAACGGTTCTCTAATTCCAGCTCTCTAGGCTCCTGAGGTCTCCTGGAAACATGAGAATGTCTTTGACCCCCAAAAAGCTCCTCTCTGGGGACACCCTCTCTGACAGCACCTGCAATTAAGAAGGTGGTCATGGAGCACAGGCGACAAAGATCCCTGTGCACCCTGTATCTCACTGGCTGCTGGCCACTAGAGCTGCCCTGGCCCAACCATCTCCGTCAAACCTCCAGTAACTGTCAGCCAAGACAGTGACAACTGTGAAAGGAACATTTTCCACAGGTCCGATTTCAAGTTCACTGGAAACTCCACTGCACTGGTAGCCAGGGGACAATGGGTAAATTTCTTCCCACTGTGATCCAAGTTCCTCCCCCCTAAAACTCTGGTGTATGCTGGCTCAAATGCCAGCTCCACCATTTGGTAGCTGGGCCACCCTTGGAAAATTACTTAACTCTATGCATCAGCCCCCTTACTTACAAAACACCAGCAACACAGCCCAGCCAGGCCTCCTGCGTTCAAATCCCAGCTCCACCACATATAAGCCTTGTGACTTAAAGCAAGTCAACGCGTGGACCTGGCCTCGGTTTCCTCATCTATAAAATGGGGTAATAATAATAGCACGTCCCTCAGAGGCAAGCTTAACTGAGTTAATGTTTGCAAAGCACTTGGATAGATATATTTACTCTCGTCATCATTACTTTTAGGCACTGTCATGATTATATGAGATAACTGTAGCTCCCAATGGACACCCAGAAAATGTGAGTACCATCGATATATTTATTATTATTATTATTCTAGCCAGCACAGCCCTTTCAGCCTTGAGAGATAAGGAGAGAAAATTCTTCGGCAAATTAGAAGTGGGAGCAGAAACCCCAAATGAAAGCTAGCAATGCAGGTAGGGGCTGCCCCTAAAGCACGGTGGTTTGGAAAAGGGTAAAGGGCCCGCGGCTCCAGGCAGCCGCGGATCCCCTATCTCCCCAGGCCTGGTCATCATGAAACGCCCGCGAACAAGTCCTCAGACCCGAACTGCCAGCGGCGCAGATCCGGCCCCTTCGGACCGGGTCCTCCGAGGAACTCTCCGAAGAGAGTTAAAGGGAAGTTTCTGCCCACACTAACCTGCCAACAGCTGTCGGTGCTGCCTGTTGGGAAGAAGACAGAAAACAAACCAAAACTAGGGCTCGCACGGTTCTGCTCGCATCTTCCACTTGGAGGCCTGGCCCCTGGAAGGAAACCGGGCTGCGGAGGGTCTCCGCGGAGCGCTGGGGTCCCGGCCAGGCGGGGAGCGAGGAAGGGGCGCAGCATCCCCGACCCTTGGGAGGCGCCGCTGTGCTCAGCCGCCTGACCAACCAGACCCGGGCCCACGGACGCCGACGGGGACCGCGAGGGGACAGCCCAGAGGCGGCAGGGCCTCCCAGCCAGGCCCAAGCCCCGAGCCCCGGGCTCCCCGGCGCCGGCCGCCCTCGCCCCACCCGAGGGGTCCCCGAGGCGCCCGGTCCCAACGCGCTTACCCGGGGCCGGAGCCCGCGCCAGCAGCACGGCCGCCGCCAGCGCCAGGAGCCGCATCTCCCCGCCGCGCCCAGCGCTGTGACGCGGGAGCAGCGCCGCCGCCCGCCCGCCACCACAACCAACCCCCACCCGCCCCCCCACACACCGACCCCACCACCGCGCAGCCCGCCCCGTGCCCGCCCCCGGCTCGGCCCCGGCCCCCGCCCCCGCCCCCGCCCCTCGGGCCGCCTGCCCCCGCCGGGCCAGGGCTTCTGGACGCCCCGAGCGGCGGAGGCGCGGGCCGCCGCCAGCGATCCTCTCTGTGATCTGTGGGCGGCTCATTTCACCACCCCCATTTCACAGATGTGGAAACTGAGGTTCTGAGAGGCGTTGGCTCAGACACAGGACATACTAGATGCAATGACATTGGAGGTCACTTTGCATTACAGGCCAGTTATTGCTAAGGGGAGGGTGTCTTGGAGGTTGGGAAGAGGGTGGGGGGCGACTCCCAAATTCTGGGGCTTCCCTGACCTAAGGCTAACCTGCTGCCCAGGGAACCTCCTGCAGTCGCTCCACAGAGACCTTTGGGAGCCGAGGAGCAGCTGAATTTGGATGCGGGTGGGAGGGTATCAGGGACGGAGACGCTTGGAAAATTGAGGTCCACACAGATAAGTTCAGAGTGTGTGGACACTATATAACAGCGATGGCTGCTTAGGGTGCCCTCAGCCACAGACCTGGGCTAGATACTTTGCACCATGTCACTAAATCCCGACACTGTGAGACCCTGGGACAGCTTTTCAATCTCCATGTGCCTCAGTTTCCTCCACCTGTACAGTGGGAAAATTGGCATGTCCCTCATTGGGTGTTGAAGATCAAGTAAGACATTTCCAGTTATGGCACTGCACCTGGCCCCTGGCCTGTGAATGTCACCTATCTTTACTCTTATTATTACAGATAAGGAAGCAGAGGCAGAGAGATGAAAGGGCTGATCCTTGCCAGGATGTGATGACAAGGCCATTCAGCCCAGATTACTCTGAGCCAATGGTCTTTTCACCATGCTTCTAAGTTTGAGCCTGACTGATGTGCTAATCCAGCATCTCTAGAGCAAAGAAAGTGTATATTAGGTATGTTTTGTGCGTGTCTGTCAGGGGAGGGCTTTGTGGGGCTCCAGAAAAGGTGGGCCCTAATTGGGACTGGGGTCCCTGGAAGAGGAAGAGAACATGGCACCCTCTCCTTCTCGCTAAAAACAGTGAATAGGGGTGGGGAAGGCATGGAGACAGAGGTGGTGCTGCCCACTGGTGCTCAGCCCCAGGGCATGTCCCAGAGGAGACGTCCACCCTGCAGCCCAGGCCAGTGGGTATACAGCCCTTGTGATCTCTCCAAATGCCAGGAACTCCCAGGGGGCCAGGGTCTTCCTAGGGCTTTTCTAGCTGGAGACCCTCACAAGGAGCAGGGCCCTACAGGGACTGGGCTGACTGTCCAGACAGTCTGACTGGAGGGAGCAGCCCCAGCTCTCGCCACCAGGTGGGTGATGGAACTGGGGAGCCAACAGGGAACTGGCTGCAAGGCTGCTGGGTCTGATGCCAAGGACAAGAAGTGAGGGCAAGAACGGATGTCGAACTGGATCCTACAGCCCAGGAATGCACACTTTTCTGGGAGACTTCCAGACCAGAGCTTGGAAACCACTTTGCATGTGTGAGCAACTAAGCCTCACACCCCATCCCTGTGAGGTCCCAGGCTCCAATTTATGGGTTAGTAAGCTCAGGCTCAAAGAGGACTGGAGACCTGTCCAGGGCTCTTGGGCCACAGAGTATCTGGACGGGGAACTTGGATTCTGACTATGGAAGACAGCGCTTGGTGAGACAGGGGAGAGGATGCCAGAGGAGGAGCGCTGGTTCTGAAAGTCAACCAACATCCCACCCTGGGTACCACTTGTGGGTCCTTGGGCAACACAACCTCTCTGAACCTCACTGTCCACATGTAAAATGGCATGTCAGCATGACTGCACATGGGTAGGGCGCTAAGGAAGCGGCAGGACTGTTTGGTGTCCTCCATGACCTCCCACCTCAACCTTTGTGCTTGCTATTTACTCCCCATTGGTGGAAAGTAGAAAGGGCCCTTTACACAGGTCAGTCACATTTAAAGGAGCCAATTTTTGCTTTGGTCATTGTATCACTTTTTTTTTAAGGTTTTTTTTTTGGGGATATGGACCATTTTTTTAGTCTTTATTGAATTTGTTACAATATTGCTTCTGTTTTATGTTTTGTTTTTTTGGCCGCATGAGGCGCCCGTGGGATCTTAGCTCCCCGACCTGGGATTGAACCCACACCCCTTGCATTGGAAGGTGAAGTCTTAACCACTGGACAACCAGGGAAGTCCCCCATTGTATCATTTCTGAATATCGTTCTCTCCTCATGGAACTGAGCAGATATTCCACTCAGCATTAGTCTTAAATGCCCACCCTTTGCCTCGGTTTCTCTTTGCCAGAATTGATGCTGTGCTGGAGATTTAGGGGCTGGAAAGTGCTTTTCTTGCAGTTCTGCGAAACGTAACGTTGTTCTCTTTTCAGCTGTGTGCTCTCTCAGTACTTTTCAGCTTCCCAAATAATCTACCAGACCATCTTGATAAGACCTTTGCTGCATGACCCGGGAACCGGGAAACACACCCAGTCTCCAGGGCAGACACCGCCAATGACCCGGATGAGATGCAGTATTTCAGTTGTTCTGGACTACAATAGCAAAGACCTTCCAGATACTGACCTTCACGCTGCTGCCTGCTCACTCGCTTACAACCTTAGGACAATTTGAAAATCCTCCACCAACTTGTTTGTCCAACCCCTGGCTCCATCAGGTCTATGTTCTAAATTAGAAGAAGAATACAATCCAATTATTTTTTTAAGTTATCTCTTCTAAAAATCCCCCCTATCTGGAGTTTCTAGACGAGCATTCAGACTGTTTTGAAGTTGATCCAGGTCCCGGTGGACACTAAGCTATGCGGAGGCCCTACTCAACTAATCCTGATTCTATCGGTCACCACCGAAAGAATCTTAGAAATCCAAATTCCCTCAAAACAAATGTGTTCTGCGATCACATGGCAGGCTGGGGAGTGGAGGTCTCCTTTTCCTCTTCCATTATTCAGTTGTTTACTAAAACCTGGTCTGAGATGAAAGAAGAGGGCGTGGTTTTTTAATCAGCTTGATTTTGTGTATAGCAAGTATATTCCTAAACTAAAAGCACCAAAGAAAAGTAAACACCCCCTTCTAAGGTGTTTGGTGGGTTTCTGTGTTGCTTTTTCAGTCTGGATTTATACAAGTAATTTTTAAGATCTCCTCCTCCTTAATGCTCGCAGGCATTCTGGAGCCAAAAGCACTTAGTTGCATGCTTGAATTATCACCAATAGGGAGTGAACAAAGAGTACACTCCGGACAGAAAGGGTTTCAGCTGTGACTGATGGAGGGAGGATAGGAAAGAAGAGATCATGGTTACAGAGGATGCATCCATCCAACCAGAAGAAGCAGCCATCAACCAGCAATGGTGGAACTTTCATGAAACCTGCAGCATCTTTCCCATGCACAACTAGGGAAGGGGTGTGGAGTGCACTGGTTTTTCCCTAAAGGTAAGGAAATATGAAGCTATGAGGCTGACAGTACATCTAGATAGAAATAGCTTCTCCAAACAAAGCTATAGTATACAAGTTTGGGTCATTCCATGACCTTAGCAGTGATTGTGAGCTTGGTTGTCAGGCTCTGCAGGCTAGATGCAGAAAGAAACGGCCCCCAGATTCTAGAAGTCTCCAGATGGAAGGGACTGGAAAGAGGGTGGGATTGGGAACTGGACAGGTCATCTATATCACTGATTACAACAGAGCCCATGCCTGTTTCCTCTTCCTATAGTCCTGCTGGCAACATCTACCATGAAAGCAGCCCTTGAACTGAAAATTAAAGGATGCTGGGAGAGTCCCGCCAGCAGCGGGTGAGGGACAGTTCCAGGCAAGGGAACATGTGCCAAAGCACAGAAGCTAAAGGACACAGGACTTTCAAGTCCTGCAGGTGGCTTCTGGGGGCCTAAAAGACCAGTTGAGTCTGGGGAGTGAGATGTGGATGGAGAGACAGGCAGGAACAAAGCCCTAGCGGCCCCGCAAATGGCAGATCCAGGAGTTTGTACTTCATCCCAATGATGGTGGTTGCCATCAGTGAAGGAGGGGAGATGTTGCAAGGGTCCCCCAGGCATCACAGAGGAGGCACCACTAGGTTTGGAGGCAGGGGCTACGTTGAGTCTAATATCTCCAATGCTATTGACAATAATCCAAGAGAAATGGTGAATTTCAGAGTCTATAACTCACAGTGAGGGTAGAGAAAAAGGAAAGACAATTGACTCATCCTCAAGCCAATGTGAGATGCCTTGAAAACAAGTGTCATTGTCCAGGATCTGAGACGAGAGAAGGGCTGAGTACTGAGCCCTAGAAAACCCATTCCTGCACAGTGCCCAGTGCATGGTGGGCCATCAATATATATCTCAGGGGTGAAGGAGAAAGAAAGGAAGCTGTTTCTTGGGCTACCATAACAAAGTGCCACAAACTGGGGGGCTTAAACCACAGAAATGTATTGTACTCACCGTTCTGGAGGCAGAAGCCTGAGATCAAAGTGCCAGCAGGTTTGCTTTCCTCTGAGGCTTCTCTCCTTGGCTTGTGGATGGCCATCTTCTCCCTGTGTCTTCACCTGGTCTTTCTTCTTTGTGTGTCTGTGTCCTAATCTCCTCTTATGAGGACACCAGTCATACCAGATTAGGGCCCACCCTACTGACCTCCATTTTAATTTAATTACCTCCCTATCTCCAAGTACAGTCACTGTCTGAGGTGCTAGGGTTTAGGACTTCAGCATGTGAATTCCAGGGGAGATTCAATCCAGCCCATAATAGCAGGGAAGAAGGGAGGAGGAGGAAAGAAGGAGGCAGCCAAAGAGGGAGCTGATGAAGGCAGCTGACAAATCGAGATGGGGATACGGAGCCAGGAGAATAGAGACTCAGCCACCAAGGTCAGCTATCAAGGAGAGGGACAGCCGATCCCCAAACAAAAGCAACAAGAGAACCAAGAAAATTCTTCATTCACTCACCCTAGCCTGGGATTGAAAAACATAGCCTGGGAGTCTGGGAGAAGATACTTCTCTCCTCTCACGCATTTCAGATGTTCCTAAATAGCAGCCTTTACTGGGCCACAGAGATCTGGAGCTGGGAGCAGCTTTCATGCCAGCACCCACCCCCTCAGCACCCCATCATCCCCGCATGGATGAGCCCATCCTGGTCTTCCTGCTCCATCCCCTGTGCCCTGTGGGTACTTACTACTTTGGGTTAACCAAACAAGCAAAGGTCAGTGCTAGAGGTTGGCAGAGGCTGTCCTTGGAGAGACAACCTTCAATAGGCAGCTTGGACCCCCTAGGGGGTCTTTGGAAATGTGTGGGACATTTTTGATTGTCACAATGATTTGAGGGGTGGATGAACTACTGTCATTCAGAGGCAGGGGCCATGACATGAATGCCCTACATTGCAGTGGGCAGTCCTGCATGGGAAATAACAGTCCACGCAAAATGCCAATCGTCACACGCACTTTAGAAACAGAGAGAGCGATGGGAAGTCACTGACGCAGTCACTGGGGCAACCGAGGGCTTCTGGGGTTTTGTGAGAAGAGGGTGCACAAGATTCAGAGTCATGTCCAAGAAAAACTGGCTGTTGATTGTCTTCCAGCAGCTCCAGGTCACCATGCTATTCTTGGACTAGGCATCTTTCAGCCCAGTCTCTCACGGCCAGCCTGGCTTTCTTCTCTGTCTCTGCAGAGGAATGCTGAGTCCAGCTCTCAGCTCCCCGCCAGGCCAGTAAAATCAGAGTCAGGACTGCTCAGGCCCCTCCAAAACACTGGCCCAAATCGAGCCAGAGCTGGTCAAAAGGGAAGCCTGGATGATAGCTCAGCCAGCCTCCATCTCGGGCAGGCCAGGTTGCACCTCCCAGCCTTCCTGTCTGGATGAAGACAAGATGCAAGAAGCTAGTGCTTTGCGTGGCATCTAGAGTAACCTCTTTCAGAGGTGAGTGAGAAGACATCCCACCCTACCTACCCTTTTACTCCCCTGAGGGCACTCCCATATGCACCCCACTCCACACACGGACGGATGAGAGATACAAGACATCTTCAGGGTACATTTCCCTCTTCCTGGCACCCACTCCTCGCAGGTGAGCTCCAAGATCTGGTCCCACTTCTCTTCCACAGCCCTGCCCTAACTCCGTTCCCATTCCCTCAGGGACTTTCTCTGAACCTCTAGCTAACTGCTGAAATAATTCATGTAAAAGGCTGATATTGTCTTAGCGTGCTCGCTCGCTTTCCAAGGATATTGTAATTAAAATAGAGGAGGACAAGTCTTAAGTCAATGAATGGCTCTCTGATGATGAAATTGCTCAACTGTTAATTGCCTGAAGAGAAGATCATGGAGACAAAGGGATGAGCTCTCTAGAGGGCAAAAGAAACCCTCTTTTCCTTCTTTATAGTGATAGCCTTTATTCTAGAAATGCAGAGCCCCAGTCCTAGCTCAGTTTGGGATGTTTGGGCTAGTTGCCCCTTCAGGGGGGTGCTGGGTTTCTATCCTTTCAAGACTCTGCTTGAAGGGGTATCACCTCTTCCAGGAAGCCTTCCAAGCCCCCAAAGGCTGAGTTAGGTCCCCTCTTCAGAGCCCCCACGGTTTCCTATACAAATCTCTACACACAGCATCGTAAATGTCCCTGCTGGACTCTGATACCTAATACAAGACACTGGCCATCAATCATCTCTGTGTTTTTCCTGCATGTAGGTTGGCAATGGGATGATCTCCGATGGTATAGCTTTACATACTGTCCACACTGGGAGATTGTGTCATCTTAGCATGCTGCAGTGAGAACCCATCAGCCCCAGAAGAATCTACCTTGTATTCAGTCCCATATTCATTTAGGAAGCAACTTGTTTTTGCAAACACCAAGCTCAGCAGTGACATAAAATTAATGTTGTTAGTTTGAGTTTTATTGCTGTTGTAATTGTGTTTGTATTTAATGTGTAGATGTGTTTTTATTTTTATGGTTATCAAGGAACTTATAAACTTGAATATTTGTGTTGTTTAAGTCATTGTGTAAGCAGCGATAACTAAGTCAACCCGGGCCTGTTCTTGGCCTTTGAAAGGATAGTATTCAAGTTTGCAAAATACCGCTGTAGGGAACTCTCATTCTCTTCTCCTAAGATTGATGGTACCTCACACTGCAGTTCCTGGGTATGCCCTGGGAGGGGCTGCAGGAAGTCCGGCAGCAGAGCGGGTGGGACAGGGAGGGTGGGAGGGAGGGAGACTCAAGAGGGAAGAGATATGGGAACATATGTATATGTATAACTGATTCACTTTGTTATAAAGCAGAAACGAACACACCATTGTAAAGCAATTATACCCCAATAAAAATGTTAAAAAAAAAAAAAAAAAAACAGCCCTCAGGGGTTAGAGCATCATTCATGGACCTTCTCTCCAGGTCCTTGTGCTGCACCCCAGCCAGGCACAGCACGGCCCAGTGCACAGCAGCACGTACCACATACTCACACACAAATGCACACACACGTGCTTACGTGTACACACAGGGTCGGGCTCCTGGCACCGTGCTTTGAGCTCGAGACGTGGCATTTTCATGAACTGTTTTTGTGAACTCTTGTTCCGTCTTGCCTACAGCTCAGCACATCTTGGTCCTCATCATCCTTGGCCCAGCTCACTTCTAGGTGGGGGCTTCCCGTCAGTCTCACTGACAGGGGAAGCAGTAGAGACTTAGAAGAGAATGGAAGGGAACATACTGTATTCTCTTAACCAACCTACATGCCACCACGCACACACACACACACCAGATCCCCTCTGATAGGAGCCCAAAGCACTCTGAGTGCTCAGGGCCAGTAATCCCACTCCGTATTTGCCAAAAGTCAGCCTCTTGGTCCCAAATTCAGTCATGCCATTCTGGGCATATAAATCGACAAAATACTGACTAAGCACTCACCGTGTGCTTGCTCTCCTGAGGGCCTGAGACCCGGAAGCCTCCCCACCAGAAACAGGGACCTCCTCAAGCCTTCCTGGCTGCCGCCCCAGCATGTGTATTCATTTGTTAGGGCTGCCATAACAAGACACTGCAGACAGGGGGGCTTAAACCACAGACATGTATTATCTCCCAGCTCTGGAGGACAGGTTCAAGATCAAGACGTCTGCAGGGTTAGTGTCTTGTGAGGCCTCACTCCTCGGTTTGCAGATGGCTGTCTTCTCCCTGCGTCTCCATTTTGTGGTCTTTCTTCTGTGTGTGTCTGTGTCCTAATCTCCTCTTCTTATAAAGACATCAGTCATATTGGATTAGAGCCCAGCCTAATAATGACCTTACTTTACTTTACTTACTTCTTTAAAGACCTGATCTCCAAACAAGGTCACATTCTGAGGTACTAGGGGTTAGGACTTCAACCTTTAAATTTGGGGGAGGGGGACACAATTCAGCCCATGACAGTATCCATAGCTGAGCACCTCAGAGACTCCCATGGAAAGGTCAGTCAGGACTCTGACATCTTTGATGGACCCTCATCTTCCCCCACCGAAGCCTCATACCTGGACCACCTTTGTGACATCACATTCCCCTGTCAATGTATCCTCCTTAACATCTGCCATTTCTCTCTTTCCCCTTCTGTCTCCCTGCAAAGCCCCGTTTTCATGATCTTGTTTTCTTCCCATTTTCACTATCTTTTACCCTTTCTTGCTGTTGAGCTCCCACCACAGTTTTCTCATGAGATCTCCCTCTCACTCACAGCTTTCAACCTTTATAAGAAATGAGGACACACCACAAAAAGAGCTTTGTAATTTAACTCTCTTGAGTTGGCTGAGTCCTCATTCATTATAAAGTCCTCTTAAAATCAAAGCTAATTTGATTCAGAAGAGCCAAGGATTAAGATGTCAAGAGCTGGGCTTCTCAGAATGTGGTCAATAGACCACAAATGTGGACACAGAAGGCCCCCAATGTCACTTCTAACCTCAGGTAATGTTTGATTAAATGTTTTATTGCCTTTTTATTATAAAAGCCATGCTTCCTCAAATGGAAAACAAAGAATAATGCATGTTACAGGAAAACCAAAATTTATCAACAATTATCAACTGGAGATAATCACTTTGAGGTTTCATTGCACTTGCAATATTTCCAAGAATATCTGTGTATCTAGTGAATGGAATATTTTCCATGTTATTTCCTAATCAGTCACATTTAGTACATAGGAAATCTTTTGATATATATTTTGTCTCAATCCTTCGATTACCTCTTTTTTTTGGAAATTCATTTGAGTTTCCAAGGTAAGTATATTGTCTTTTTCTAAAAAAACGAACAGAATTTTCTGTCCATTATATATAACATTTCTGTTTCATGTTTTATTGAATTGGTTGTAACCTCCGGAACGATGTTAAATAAAAAATTGTAATAGATGACATATTTTATCTGATTTCAATGGGAACACTTGTAGATTTTTTGCTACTTGGTTTAAGATAAATACTCTATATCATCTGAAGAAAATTTCTATCCTTAGTTCTAAAAATAATATAGGAATTATTGTTGTATTTACTACATTTTAAATTGTGATATAATTTGCATACCATAAAATTCAGCTCTTTAAAGCATGTGATTCAGTGGTCTATAGGCTATTCACAACGTGTGCAATCATCACTGCTATCTAATTTCAAAATGCTTTCATCACCCCAAGAAGAAACCCCATATCCATTAGCAGTCACTTCTCGTTCCTCTCCTTTCCCTGAATCCCAGGCAACCATCAATCTGCTTTCTGTCTCTATAAATTTGCCTGTTTGGAAATTTCATATAAGTAGAATAATGCATTTTGTAGCCTTTTGTGTCTGGCTTCTTTCACTTAGAATAATATTTTCAAGGTTCATTCACGTTATAGCATAGATCAGTACTGAATCCTTTTTATGGCTGAATAATTTTGTTTATCCATTCATCACTTGATGGGCATGTAGGTTGTTCTCACTTTTTTGTATTAGAAATAATGTTGCTATGAATATTCATGTACAAGTTTTTGTGTGGACATTTGTTTTCAATTATCAGAATTGCTGAGCTGTATAGTAACTCTATTTTTGACTTTTTATGGAACTGCCAGAATGTCTTCTAATGTGGCTACACCATTTTACATTCCTACCAGCATTGTATGAGGGTTCTAATTTCTCCACATCCTCACCAACTCTTCTTATTATGTTCTTTTTTATTATAGCCATCCTGGTGGGTTTCTCACGTAGTTTTGATTTGCATTTCCCTAAAGACAAATGATGTTGAGTGTATTTTCATATGCTTATTAGTCATTTGTATATCTCCTTTGAAGAAATATTTTTCAAATCTTTAGCCCGTTTTTAAATTGAGAGACTTGTTTTTTATTGTTGAGTTGTAAGAGTTCTTTACATATTTTGGAAACCAGACTTTTATCAGATATGCGATGTGCAAATATTTCTCCCATTTTGTGGATTGTTTTCCACTTTCTTAATAGTATCCTCTGAACACAAAAGTTTTTCATTTTGACAAAGGCCAATTTATATAATTTTTGTTTGCTTGTGCTTTTGGTGTCATATCTAAGAGAAATCATTGCCTAATCCAAGGTCATGAAGATTTACACCTCTGTTTTCCTCTAAGAGTTTTATAGTTTTAACTCTTACATTTAGATCTTTTTTATTTTAATTTGTATATGTGGTATGAGGTAGAAATCCAGCTTCACTGTTTTGCGTACAGATATCCAGTTGTCCCAGCCCATTTGCTGAAAAGATTATCCTTTCCCCCGTTGAATTATCTGGGCACCATAGGTGAAAAACAATTGACCATAAATGTATGGGGTTATTTTTGAATATTTTTCTTTTTAATATCTACTGAGACTATCATAAGATCCTTCTTTCAATATGAAGTACTGTTAGATTTAACAATTTCTGTCTTTACAGTCATGAGATGCCCCAAACTCAAATCATGGTGAATTGTTATTTTCACACTCTATAAATTTGATGAGATATCGTTTTGTGTTTATAAGTGAGATCAATATATTGTTTACTCTTTTAGTGCCATCTTTGTCAGGCTTTGTTGTCACATTTCTGTAAATTTCATAAAATAAGTTCCATCTCTTTCTGTAGTTTGGGAAAATAAATGGTGTAAAGTGGTTCAAGATCTAAAATGTTTGAGGTCCCTTGATCCTTTGGAAAGGTTCCCCTTACTCACCCTGATCCTTGTCTTATTTGGTGGAGGTCCCAGGTCTCTACAAAGTGATGAGTTTAAACCATGAATGAATACTTACCTCAGCTGAGTTTGAGATACGTTTTAAAAATAAGTCACTATCTGAAGAACAATTTTATCCTCTCCTTCCTCCATCCATGTCAGCTGAAGTTATCCTCTACATTAAAAATTTGTTTCCCCAATGTTCTTGTCATCTTTCATTTGTCCTTAATGCCCATCATCTTTCCCCCTGTCTGCAGCTGCTACTACTTCATCTAAAGAAAATACAACCTGTGGAGTTGACATGTTTGCTATTCTGAATATCTCGCATCTGTCTTTATGTTAAAATTTTGCTTCTTCGTGTGATGGTTAGAGTGTAGGCTCTGGAACCAGGCTGCCTGGGTGTGAAGCCTGATTCTGCTGTACACCAGCTCTATGACCTTGACAAGGTCTTAGCTTACTCACCTATAAAACAGGACTAATCCTAGGACCCACCTCATTGGTTTGTGGAGAGCATTACACGACTTATTATTCATAAAGTGTTTAGAACAATGCTTGGCCCTTAGAATATCCATGTTTAACACATAAGTACACTTGTCTTTTAAAGGCTGAAATTCCAGAGCCTAGATGCCATGCCTCATTTTGTTCCCTCTGCACCTGATTTCTAAATAGAAATGTTCTCCTCCTCACCAGTGCTCGCTATTTCTGGTTCAGCTGCCTCCTCTCCCCTTAGATAGTCCTTGGATTCGACCTGCCTACTGAGCTCCCTCCAACACCACATAGCTCTTCTCAGAAGAGCTTGACAAAGTTTGGACCATTGTCTTATCCTTTCTTTTCTTCCTGAAGGTCCTCCAGCCCTATTCAAAGTGAATTGAGAAAGTCTGTGACCCTGCTGCATCTTGAAAATGGTGCTGCAGTATCATCCCCACGGTTGACATCCATTCCAAAATGATCCCATAGCTTCTGCTGCACTGGGACTGGTACAGAGAATGCATCTAACACAAGGCCACGGAAAGGGCCATGGTAACCACACATACCCAGATGACCACAAATCTATCTCCAAACTCTTCAAAGCCCCGGATCCTTCTAACTAGCTCCCTTCCAAAGGTTTCTATCATGAACTGAGCTTATTCAAAAGTGGGCTCATGGGCATCCCAGCAAATCTTGTCCTTTGGTGCTCCAAAATGGAACCCACATTCACCAACCACTCAGGTTAAAAAAAAAAAAACTTGGAAGTTGTTGTGGACAACTTCCTCTTACCACCCTCATCAAACACTAGCCCAAACCTGTGATTCGCATCTCCTAAATCTCTTCGAATTCACCCTGCCTACAGCTCTTCAACTGCGCTCCTTGGCACCAGTGATGCTCTCTCATCCATTCTTGACCCTGCTCACCACAGAGATCTTTCACAAAGGCCAACCTGATTTGCTGAACATTCCTCAGGAGCTCCTTGCAGTTTTCAGGGGAAAAAAAATTCAAGTTCCATCCTCTTGGCTCCCAAACCCTACTTGACCTAACTGCCCACCTGCCTACGACAGAGAACATGAAGTTTCTCTCGTCAGGGGCTGGTTTCTCCGTATCTGGTCAGGATCCAGCCTCCTCTTAGTTGGCTCTTCTTTCCCCATTTTTCTTGCATTCCCTGCCTCCCTCTCTCTTTCGGATCATTCCCACTACAAATAAACGTGCTCTCTCCCCATCTTTGCCTTTTTGTAGTCTCCTTTTGTCCAGCTAAGCCATCATTGCTTTCCTTTTGAGACAAGCTTGCCAGCAGAGCTGTCTAATGTTTGTGTCCAGTGGTTCTTTGTGTGCCCACTACTGCCCCATGCCCGCCTGGCCTCTGCCACCCTCAGTCCCTGGCACTGCTCTCATCATAGCCATCAGCAACCTCCATGTGCCAAATGAAAGGAAACATTTTACCCTCAGCTCACTCCCACTCACTCTCACTTTTAACAGGGCTCGGCTCACCCACTCCTAGAAACAATCTTTGTTAGTTTTAATGACTCTGAAGAAAACTCCTGGTTCTCACTAATTCTACCTGTCCTCCCAGCCTCTGTGAACACCTACCTCTTTGGAACGTTTTCCTTCCTCCACAATCAGCATGAGTTTGGGGGCCCTCCGCTGGGCTCCCCAAACCTCCTTTAGGTGATTCATCCCCTTGGCTTGCAATTGTCTGTCCTACCTGCCTCTCACTGCACGATTGGGGTACATGTCTCATCAGTATGCCTAACACACAGTGGGCCATCCATGTATTTTCTTGAATGAATGCAGCCCCCTGTAAGGGCAAAGAAAAATTCTGTAGCAACATTTTAAAACAGAGTTGACATATCTGAACGCATGCATCAGCAGGACTTACCCAGCCCCCATCTCTACCTCTGGGAACCTGCTGTCTCGGGATGTCCGTGCCAGCGTGTAACCTTCAGAAATGGCAATTTCCAGTGGGTCCAATAATATGATTCACTCAGTCATTGCCTTAAACTTTGAGTTATTCAAGTTTAATCCCATTAAAATAAGACATAGAACTAGGGCCTATGATGAGTTCCTAACAATGAAAAAATTAGGGCTGATGCTTCATTTGCAGTTGGCTCTCCTATGAGTCACGACCCACTAGACCCACCAGAAAAATTAAGAATTGCCTTGGCCACACGCTTGCGGGCTTCAGGTCTTGCACCCACCGTCAGAAACACTTGATTCGGGTTTTGAAATGGACTCTAGCTGAAACGCTGTGCCCTTTGGAGGGTGCGTTCCCCGTCCCTTCTCACGGCCCTCCCATCTCGGCACGCTTCCTTCCCCGGCCCTCATCCTCTCTCCTTGCACCCGTGGCTGTGGTCCTGATGGCCGGGAAAGGAGCAGCTGCGGTGCCGGAGGTGAGCGCAGGGTGGGGCACATCACCTCCAGCTCATTGCTTCTCTGACCGTGACTGTGACGGAAGCAACTTGACATGGGGTCTTGGACTTTCACTACTGTCCGAAGTGCTCTGTCCCTCCTCCTCTGGCTCTTGCTCCTGCACTTGGCCCCGGGCCCACCTTCTCTCCAGCAACTCCTCGTAAAAGATCTGGCAGCTGAAGCCCTCTTGGATGCCATACTGGGCGTGCTCCAGCAGCACCTCCAGCGTGGGGAAGACCCGGCAGCAGGCCACACACCGCAGCCCGTGGTTGGTGGTGACCAGCCAGTCCGGGGTGGCCCGCAGCTCCTGCAGGCAGCACTCCAGGGGCACCAGCAGCTCCGTGTCGTCCGGCTCTGGGCAGGTGTTGTTCTTGCCATCTTCCAGTTCCCAGCGCAGGTCGGTGTTGGAAGCCATCTCAAAGGAGGAGCCTTTCCGCCTCTGCCTCTTGATGAACTCTGCTTCGTGGATGCGGGGCTGCCGACTGACCGGCTCAAAGCCACAGTCGGTCTCCCAGGCCACGGCCACACCCTGCACCGTCTTCACATGGGTGTAGAAGGCGCACATGCTTTGCCGGGCAGTGTCCTCGCCACCACACGTGCTGGAAGAGCATGACTGGTCCTGGGAGTAGGACTGGTACTCAGAGGAGGGCCGGGACGATGGCGAGCTGCTCCAGCCCAGCATGCCCCGACCCTTGCCCGAGAAGTAGATGTCCTCCTCGTGGGGAACGGCCAGGCCGGGCCACGGAGACGGCTCCTCTCTCTTAGATGTCCCTGGGAGGTGGAAGGACATTTGCATCGGTGCTGAGGAATCCGTGCCACAACCCACCTCAGGTCTCTGAAAGGATGCAGGCTCCAGGGACCCCTGGGCAGGTACTTTCTGCTCCCTGTGCCTGTTTCCCCATAAAGTGGGGATGAAATGCCTTTCTCTTGGGGCGAGGATAAAGATCAAATGTATAAACAGATATATCTTAAAGTTATGGATGTGATGACGGGGATCAAATAATGTATGAATGTAATATCCAAGCACTTGACTAAACCCGAAAAGGCCATCAACTGCTGAATGCAGACTGTGGGACACCTACCCACACAGGGCAATCCTCTTTGTTGATAAGAAGGAATAAACTACTGTTACATGCAAAACATGGATGAGTCTCTAATGCCTTCTGCTAAATGAAAGAACTCAGGGTAAAAAGGTCATAGAGTATTTGATCCCATTTAGATGACATTTTGGAAAAGGCAAAACTATAGGGAGACAGAACAGAACAGGGGTTACCTGAAGCTAAGGGCGGCAGGGGAACTGACCGTAAAGGGTCACTAAGAACTTTTAGAGGGTGATGAAAATATTCTGCATCATGATCTTTGTGGTGGTTAAACAAATGTGCACGTGTCAGAATTCTTCAAACTGTACACAAAATCGGTGAGGTTTGTGTATTTAAATCACAGCTCAATAAAGCCAGTTTAGGAAGCCAGACTTGGGAAGTGCTTTGGCCAGGCCACTCAGCCCAACCTTCCCCTTGGCATTTGTAACATGTCTCGTCTTCCCCCAGGGGCATCTCACCCTTTCCTTGAACATCCATTGGATCCCGTCACCGTATAAGTGCTAAGTGCTTGCCACATTTTAACTCATTTAATATTAAAAAAAAAATCCTAAGAAATTCCATTGTTATGATTTTTGACAAATTAAGAAACTGAGGCACAGAGCATTGAAATGACTGATGGAGCCGGAGCTGGTGCCGGTCACTCAGTCCCAAGAGCCGGTGTGACCCTTAGGTGCTGCCCATGGTCATTTCAAATTGATGTTCTAGATTAACTTTAGTCTATTTATTATAAAGGAATTTTTTACATCACTGCTGAAATCACAGAACTGACATGTCAATTCTGTTTTTTTCAAAGCACATTAAAATACATGACTAACATTTCAGGATTTCATCCTCATACCTTCTGAAATCACCTCATGTGCTCACAACAGCGGCCTCAGTCAGACCCATGTCCATTTTTATGGTCAACAAAGCACTTTGGTGACAGCACCAAGGGGCGATCTGGTGCCCTCCCCTCCCCACCCCCTCCAGGACCACCCTCTCAGGGACACATCAGCCACACCCCTTCTTTCGACCTACATGACCAGTGCACTTCCACGCTCTCCTCCACGGACCCTGGGCCGGCCAGGCTGAGGATGGTCCCGTCCGTTGGTGACTGTTCTCCCCTATGGTCCGTGAAGTGACGCTTCATGATGACAACAGTGCCCAGGGACTCAGAGCTCCAGCTGTTGGGTGAGAGTTGGCTCGGGCAGTGCTGAAGCCCTGCGCTGGCCCCAGGCCGAGTGGCCTCTAGGCATCCATGGTCACTAGGCTCCTGGCTTTATTCTGTGACCTCATCAGTGACACTGGTCTGTTCTGTGACCCATGGCAAGGACACAGACCCAGCCAGGATGCCAAGAGAGGCTCCCCACCAGGATCTCATTCCCTGTCGGGACCTTTCCTGCTTTGTGTATTGTCAGGGACTCAAACATAAAGCACAGACACACACACGTATAAACACATGTACACACAAATAGACACAAACACCTAAACACACACACATAGACACTTACACACATGTGAACACATGTATACTCATACCGACACACACATAATCACTCAGGCGCACATACACTCAAACATACATAAACACACATTTAAACATGAAGAAACATACACACTCACACATACAAATTCAGACCATATTCACTTAACCACATACATGCTCACACACGTACTATCATCACCCAACATCAAAGTGGGCCTACCGTGAACTGTGGCAGCAGCAGATGACCTGAAATCTTGCCTCCCCCGCATTACTCCAGAGTCGCCACTGCTGCCTCATTAGGGCTCTTGGAGCTCCGTGGCCTGCGTCCCCAGGCACCTCCTCAAGTCTCCCCTCTCTGTGCTCACCCTCGCTCAGCTCCAGCGACTCAAACATACCAGGGGTGCTCCTGCCTCTGGGCTTTGCATTTGCCCTACCTTCTGCCAGGAGTGCCCTCCCCTAGGGCCCGCATGGCTCACTCTGTCACTGCAATCTCTGCTGAAACAGCACCTATCAGAGCCACCTAGCATCCATCACCCTCAGACTCTATAACATATGCATGTATATACATAACAACTTCCCTGCATTCATCTGCTTCTTCCTAAATGTCAGCTCCAGGAGGAGAGAGATGTCATTCATTTCCTCCTCTATATCCCTAGCATCTGGAATACACTGACACATTAACAAGCATTCTAGAGATAATTGTCAGATTAATAAATAAATAAATGATGAACACGTTGGACAGTATTTGGATGAGCTGACAGGGGCCTGCCTGCCTAGGGGAGCTGCCTTCTTTCTACCCCTCAGATCCCTGTAGCCCCAAGGCAGGCTGGTCCTTACCCCACAACTCGGAGTCCCCTCCTGCTTCTCCACCTGCACAAACCTCACTCCACACACAATCGCTCTGGCACATCTTCCAGCTTGCCGTCTCTCTCTGCTCCAGGATGTCTTAGGATTTGAAGACACTTCCTCCAAAACACTTCTCCCCATATTCCCCCAACCCCTGCTCAGTCTCACCAACTCGATTCCTCTGGATCTCAAATTCTCAACAGCTCAAAAGGTGATAGATTGAAAACAATCCCCATATCCTGAAAGCAACACCAACACCACCGGCACAGCCAGCATCCAGGAATATACTCCTCTCCAGAACTAGAAGCCACTATGTAAAGCAAAATACCACAGAGCTTTACTGGGCAATGGAAAGTCACACTTGCACCTACAAAGAGACAATGTTCCCTGGCAGGAAGAGGAAACACTGCAAATGTATTCTTTCTTGCCTAATAAATTAAGAGACTTGCCTTTACACAAGGGGTACTAGCACAAAAATTAAATCAATGGAAGACAAAGATAGTCCAGAAAAAGATCACATGACGTATTTGAATTTAAGAGATAAAGTAAATAACAAAAGTCTGGGAGAAAAAAAAATGATGCTGAAAACTTTTATTCACTTAAAAAAAAATCAACTTTGGTATCACCTCATATAAGACAACTAAGGCTATTTTTTATGGCTCTGGGGTTGCTTTTTAATTTAAAATGTTTAGAGAGAAAATATAAGTTAACATTTGTAATTATAGGGTGGCTTTTCTAAACTTAAATGTTATCAATCACAAGCACTGAGAATCTTTGTCATCTTTTTTATTATTTTTTTTAATTTTATTTTACTTATTTTTTTATACAGCAGGTTCTTCTTAGTCATCAATTTTATACACATCAGTGTATACATGTCAATGTTTTTTAATTTCATTGCTAAAGAAAACATCTCACTGTTTACATTTGCATTTCTCTGCTTTTCAGTAAAACTGAAATGAACAGTTCAGTAAAGGAAATGAACAGGCAATTCCCAGGAGAACAAGGGCAGATGGCTGATAAGCATATGAGAAGATGTTCAACCTAACACTAGGAAGGAAACTACAAATTAAAAACACATGCTATATAGTATATTGTTTTCACCCACAAGGCAAGCAAGAATTTCAAAGATGGACAGTTGCTAAGTGCTGGTGAGAACAAAAGGAAATGAACACATTTACACTCTACTGGTAAGTACATGACTTGCCTCTCTCAAAGGAAATTTGGTAGCACCCATTATAATTCAAAGTGGGCTCTTTTAGGGCTTCCCTGGTGGTGTGGTGGTGAAGAATCCACCGGCCAGTGCAAGCGACACAGGTTCGAGCCCTGGTCTGGGAAGTTGCCACATGCCACGGAGCAACTAAGCTCATGCCCCACTACTACTGAGCGTGCGCTTTAGAGCCCACGAGCCACAACTACTGAGCCTGTGTGCCTAGAGCCCGTGCTCTGCAACAAGAGAAGCCAATGCAATGAGAAGCCTGTGCACCAACGAACAGTAGCCCCTGCTTTCTGCAACTAGAGAAAGCCTGCGGTGCAGCAATGAAGACCCACTTCAGCCAAATAAAGATGCTGATAAATAAATATTTAAAAAAAAAAAAGTGGGCTCTTTCAACTCAGCAATTTACTTAACACCTCCTTCCTGGGAAACGTTCACATTTTGTGTATGTGGGTGAAATAGCACATCGAGAAATATTTATTACAGTATTATCCATACTAGAAAATAAAAGGAAACTTTTCAAAGATCCATCAAAATAAAGAAGTAGTTAAATAAATTACAACATAACCAAACTGTGGAATACTATACTGCGATAAAGAGATCTACATGTACTAATAAGTAAATCCATGTTAAGTGAAAAAAACAAGATGTAAGGGAATTCCACTTACATAAAAACTAAATATGTATCCCCTCCCCCAAAAGCCCTAAATCGAGTCTATACTGTCTATGAATGCAAAGGCACAGAGGAGATAATCACACCTCACTGGGAACAGTGGTGATCTCAGGGAAAGGGAAAAAATTAGGAGGGGCTATGGGAGATTGTAGGTCTTTTCCAAAAATGACCACACCAATGCTCCCATCCCATGTGATCTTCTTACAGTGTGAAGTTGACAGTCCTCCATCAAGAGACAGGGTCCCTCTTCCTGAACCAGAGTGGACCTTTTAACTACCTCCCCCAACAGAATGCAGAGGAGTGAGGCTTGGAGACTTTCAATGCTAGGTCATAAAAGACAATATGACTTCCTCTGGGTTCCTTCTCTGTCTCTCTCTCTCTCTCCACTCTCCTTTGGACTCAGCCACCACATTGTAAGGAAGCCCAGGCCACATAGAGGTGTTCCAGCCAACAGTTCCGGCAAAGGTCCTAGCCAGCCATCAGACATGTGAATGAACCAGCCTTCAGATGATTCCAACTTGCAGCCTTTGAATCTTCCAGCTGGGGCCCCAGGCATCTCAGGGCAGAGGTAAGCCACCACCTCTGAATTCAGCCATCTCCTGCGTGAATTCCTGACCCTCAGAAACTGTGAGCATAGATTCACACACTGATTTGGGGGCAAACTGTTACTCAGCCATAGTAATTCAGCAGACTTTGATTTTCAATGCAATGTTTAAGTATGTTCTAGTGAGACAGCTCACCGACCAGCGTCTGGACTGCAGTGCACCATCCTGGCCCAGCTGAGCGCTGTGGCTCCCCCAGCACTACTTGGGAGGAAGGCTCCCACCACCCACTGTCCATTTACCCACTTGTTCAACCCCAGTATGCAGGTATAACAGCTTCAAAGTTGTTAGCCCTTGGGAAACTACTTTACCAACTAGAGTACAGTGTTTACACACAGTTCCTTTTGCCTTTAGCCTTACAGTTTCTAGTTGAAAACACCATTTTCCAAAGTTACTTGGGTCAGTTCCTTTTTGCCCCAGAATGTGCACACGTTCCTTCTAACCCTCTCAACAATCCCACCAGGGAGACACAATTAACCACATATTCAGAGGGAGGTAGAGACACCAAGGGGTTAGATGAAGTACAGGCAGGAGATAGGAGGGTGGGGTGCTGACCCCTCACCCCAGAGGCAGGGCTGCTTTGTCAGACTGTCCGATGCTGTTCCCCCCCACCCCCGGCTGCTGCGCAGGGGCGGCTTAGAGCAAAGCCCCGCCGAAGTGTGCCACTGTCCTTCACTTTCATGTGGGCTCTGGGCTGCTTGCAGCCACAAGAAGGTCCTCTGTCCCAGCCCTGCTTCCTGCTCCAAGCAGATGTTTAGCCAAGGCCACCCATACAGGGTTTCTGCCCTCCCTGGGGAAGAGCAGGGGTGGGGGTGTTATGGCCCAGACCCACCCAGCCCCCTACGTCCCAGCCCCCTCAGTTTTCCAGCTGGGTCTCCAGCCTCGCCAAGAACTTCATGCTCCACTGCTGAAGCCGGCAGGGTTGGTGTGCAAAACCCCAAAAGGACCAACGCAGCACTTTCTCGGAGCTCTGACTCCTGGCCAACTCATCTCACACATCACATGTGAGTCTTAAACCTCATCAAGAAGGCCTGGAGGATTTTCCAGTCTCCACTTTTCTTCCAAAACCTCCTCTTCTCAGCACCACCCCCCCACTTATTTTTTTCTTAGCTGAGAAGAAGCTAACAGGAAATGAACCAGCCACGGCCCCAGCAGGAAGCAGAGATGCCACCTCTTTCTTCCCTTCACTTCTAACTGCAGAGATGGGCTTGTGCCACAATCTAGGCTACAGGGAGAATCAGATCATTCATCCCAGAGCCGATGAGCCTCCAGAAATAGCCTGTCCACTTGGCCAAGGAGCCTGATGTTACCTGGGGTGGTGCACCGGTCGCAGCATTTCTACGGCTGAGCCGCTGTGTAAAGTGTTTAAAGTGGGCAGCACTCCTCTCTTCACACTAGCAAATAGGGCCCCCTGAGGGGACACCAGCCACCTTGTCGCTGCCTCGCTCAAAAAACTCCTATTATCAGACTTAACACCGAGGGAGGTGGGGAAGTGGTGAGTTGCCTTAGATGCTGCGGGCCAGGTATAGGGCGACCTCCAGCCTGGGAGTCCGTCCCACTGAAAGCCTATTCCCAGGAATTATTGACGGCCTCAGCCTGTGCTAACTCTGCAGAGGAAGTGCCAGAAGATAAGTTGAGGATCAGAGTAGGGAAGTATCATCTTTCGAGTTCATTTTCTGTTGCTTCTTGTCACTATTTAAAAAGAAGTGAGTCAGTGGACCGCATGAGGGAAAACCCAGCCACAGAGAAATATAATACGAAGAGTTCTCCCCAAGCAAACGGAGAAGGGAGTTTTGCTTTTGTTTTCCTTCAGACTTAATAACAGGCTGCTGCTTCTCTGTGGTTTGTTTGGAACTGTCTCAGGGTTTTGACCTTAACCTCAGGACGCCCACACAAATAGCCTAGGACTTCTCTGTCATCAGGGAGCAGGGTGAGGGACACCTGTGCAGGGCCCTCAGGCATGTCCTTGGCTGTGCTCCAGGCCCCAGAGCCCCAACCTGGCCCAGAGCCCCTCCACCCCAGCTCTGGCTCCATGGAACTGCAAAGGTTCAACGAGATTTTTGGATTCAGAAGTGTCTTTTTCCAACTTGTGTTTCCTTGGAAAGGTGACCTCAGCTGGGAGGAAGGACATCCCAGCTGAAGGCCACGCATGTGACCCAGGAGCTCTAGGATCGCAGCTGCTGGTCTCTCCCCCTTGAATGTTCTTAGAGAGCCATGCGGAGAGCTCTGGGGAAAGGGCTGAGTCTTCCTTCTCTCTTATGTCCAAAATGTCCTGGCCATAGGTCACCCTGGACCCAGCTCTGAGGACATCAGCTGCTACCTCGTACTGAGTGAACCTTCTGGAAGCATGGCTCCCACCTGGAGGGGGAGATCCCAGGACCCTAAAGACCAACAGTGAGTTAGCACAGTTTCTAAACGTGCTGGGCTTACCCCCATGCAGCCTTCAGCCAACATCCAAGGTATTTGCACGCCTGCTGAAAAGCAGCTCATGGATCGCCAGAGCAGAACTAGGATGATTTATTTTTATCCCCATAATCAGAACGGCTATTGCAGACTCTCGTCTTAAGACTGGCTTTTCCTATCCCAGTCCTTCAGGGAAAGTGGCTCTTTTCTAAGATGATGCAGTTGCTTATTGGATGGTAGAGGTGTCCCAGGGGAACCCAGCCACTGTCTCTCCCCAACCTACCACCCAAAGCCTTGCAGCTGATCCCATGCCTTCTTCCGGGAATGCAGTGGCGGTAAGGTGGGGGATTTCTGGGAAGGCTGGATCAGGCTGCGTGAAATTACCACAGGAAAGTTCCCAAGAAAGGAACCCAAGGCCGAGACTTAGGGGCCGCCACGTGAGGCAGCCCATTGAGCCACACCCGTTGCTGCTGGCTGACCCCCGCAGGGCGGTGAGACTGGTTCCAGCTCCCCCTCCACAGTGGGGTTTGTGTCTGTGTGTTTTCAGTGTACAAACCCTGCCTTCCTTGATTAAAACTGATTCCTAAGTATTTTATTCTTTTGGATGCTGTGTAAATGGATCTGTTTTCTTAATGTCTTCTTCAGATTGTTCATTACTGTTGTACAGAAATATGACTTTTTAAAATTCAATTTTGCTGAATTTGCATATTAATTCAAACAGGTTTTTTTGGGGTGTGTGGATTCTTTAGGGTTTTTGATACGTAAGATCATGTCATCTGCAAATAGAGCTAGTTTTACTTCTTTTTCAATTTGGACACATTTTATTGCTTTTCCTTGCCTAACTGCTCTAGCAAGAACTTGAGTATTCTGTTGAATTGAAAGCTGGCATCCTTGTCTTATTCCTTATCTTCAGGGAAAGCGTTCAGCCTTTTACCATCGAGAACATCGCTGGCTTTTGTATAGGGCCTTTTTCATGTTGTGGAAGTTCCCTTCTAATCCTAGTTTACTGAGTGCTTTTATCATGAAAGGATGTTGATTTTTGTGGATTGCTTTTTCTGCATCAATTGACATGATTACGTCCCTTCATTCTATTTATGTGATGCATTACACTGTTTGATTTTTCAAATGTTGAACCACCCTTGCCTTCCCAGGTTAAATCCCATTTGGCTTTGCTGCGGTAGGCAGGCTGCTTCATGTGATCAGCATGTCCAGGTGGGTGAAGTGGAGGATCTCAGGGTCAAGGAGGCAGGACCGGGCTCTAGCACGCCCACAAGTGCACAGGGAATGGGCAGAAAACAGCGAGATCAGTGCGCCTCCTACCTGTCACCTGAACCAGCCAGCATCCTTGGCGCTATGAGCACCAATCCTGGGGAGGAAAGAGAAACCCCGCCAGTGTTGGTGAGAAGGAGCTCAGCGCTGATTCACTTCACAAGGGGACAGACAGCTCTCCTAAGATGCCATCCCAAGTCCACTCTGGCTGTCAGAAATTCAACAAATATGATAAAGATTGGAGGGGAGCATACATGAATTTTTTATTATTTGCAAGAGAAGACTAAAAGGATCTGCATATTATTTAAATTTTGAGTTATAGTTTTTTTTGTATTTTTTTTTTGTTTTTTTTTTTTGTGGTATATGGGCCTCTCACTGCTGTGGCCTCTCCTGTTGCGGAGCACAGGCTCCGGACGCGCAGGCTCAGCGGCCATGGCTCACGGGCCCAGCCGCTCCACGGCATGTGGGATCTTCCTGGACCGGGGCACAAACCCGTGTCCCCTGCATCGGCAGGCGGACTCTCAACCTCTGCGCCACCAGAGAAGCCCTGAGTTATAGTTTTAAATGATTCCCTAAAACTTGAAGATAACCCAGCAAATATATTATTACTTTGTTAGCTACAACACATAATAGACTATTGACATAGCACAAATTCACAGGCAGTGGTGCATGACAGTGAAATAGCGTTGTAGAGACCCCAAAATAACGTTTCATATTATTTACCTGCCTTTGTGAAAGAAGTATGACTAGCTCGTATTTGGACCACAATGTATACACAAATTCAGGTCAGCTTTTTGGAAAATGACGGGCCACGAACACTAGTAATGTGAGAAGAAGCAGTCACACTGTAGGATCCACCACCCAACGCACACAAATTAAATTGATCACAATAAACCCAAACAAAGATAATTAAAAGGCAAGAATGGCAGCAACTGAAAACGGATCTCTCAAGACTCAGTGATGAGGTTCTGGAAACAAAGCCTGCTTCTCCCACATTGCTGGGTTTCTCTCTGCACCAGACGTATGCCGGAGAAGCTTGGCAGCCCTGCATGAGAGCCAAACGTCTTAGCAGGACCCCAGACCTCAGTCCTTGCACAGCCTAATGTTGGACTATTTTAATATATAAATGCCAAACCTTTGGAACCTTAAATAATCCAGATTGCCAGTTTGTTTTGCCCACAGCCAAATGTAAAAACTGAAGTCAGCATAACCAGGCATTATGCCTCCAGAAAGATGGAAAAGTGACTTGCATTTTTAATGAGTTCCCAGCCAAGAGGGGCATCCAGTGGTGTGCTGGGGCCACCTAGGACTGGCTAAGGAAAGCCAATTAATAAATCTTTCAAAAATTTTTGCAAGCCAATTGTGAAACATAGCCATTATTGCAATTAAAATCTTATAAACTTCCAATTAAATAGATTATATTATACACAAAAGTAATAAATATTCAGAACTCATCAATTCCTAACTATTTTACTACATTTCATGACACACTGGCAGCTTGTAAGAGGGCTTGGAGGGTGGATTTACACCATGGTAATTGGCAAAGGCTACAGTCAAGGCCTTTCCTACCACCCCTACCCCCACCCCAGACCCCACCACCACCCCAGGGAGGGAGCAGGTTGTTAAACATTTACCGTTGCACCACTGGAGGCTCCTACATTCAGTTAGTGGAGCCCACAGTTCTGGCTGGGAAAACAAGCCCTTTAGGCAAATTTCCCCCAGTAATTCTAACTTTCTGGGAGTTTCCACAATAGAGGCGGTTTCTTAATCCTTCAGGGAAGTGCTCAGACCCTCCCACCTGCATGTGGGTCACAGTGTAGGAAAAGCACTTACTCCCACCATCATTTTATGATTCTCACAGCGACCTAGACATGTGGGCAAAGGAGTATCCTTTCCCTATCAACATGAAGAAACAGCCGTGGAGCAGTGGGTGCGGTTTCCTGGGGTCACACAGCCTGTGGGAGGGGAATTCAGCTTCCTTAGCTAGATCAGATGGACACATTTTAGCTTTCAAAAAAAGAATTAAATAAACACAAGGTCCAGAACCGGTATACTGGTTAGAAATATTAATTGAAACAAATGTTCTGCCAATATGTAGCAACAACTTTAAACCTGTGATACCCTCAGTCTCAGCAATCTCGCTTCTAGAACTTTATCTTTGAGGAAGTTAACAGTATGCCAAGATTTCTCCGGCCTATTTTCAATACGGTGTTATTTATACGCACAAACTCAGAAGCAACCAGTGTCTCAAGCAAGGAGGTTCAATTGATTGGGTTACATCAACCTCACCTGGGAATTTGTTAGAAATGCAGATTCTTGGGTTCCACCCCAGTACCTCCAGCCATTTGGGTTTAAATAAGCCCTCTGTGTGATTGATTCAGATGCCTGCTAGAGTTTGAGAATAAAATATGGGACAACCAAAAAAGGGATGCAATGCAGTTCATGAAGAGCTCAGGAAAATATGTTCCCAATATAGGAAGTACAGCCATATACAATTGACCCTTGAACACATTGGGGGGGGGGCACCCATCCTGCACAAGTTAAAAATAGGTCAGCCCTCCATATCCGAGGTTCCTCATCCACAGATTCAACCTACTGCAGTACTTACTATTGGAAAAAATCCACGTATAAGTGGACTTTCATAATTCAAACCCGTGTTGTTCAAGGGTCCAATGTACCATACGATCCCAGTTATGGAAACCTAGTATATGTATATATATGCACGCTCACATATGTAAAGTCTGGAATGATACATACCAAAAAGTGAGCAACATTTATCTTTGGAAAAGGGGTTCTCCCATCATTTTGCTTACCCTTATTTTCTAATTTTTGTACAATAAACATGTAAGAA
Organism: Phocoena sinus; assembly: GCF_008692025.1. Lineage (NCBI taxonomy): Eukaryota > Metazoa > Chordata > Mammalia > Artiodactyla > Phocoenidae > Phocoena > Phocoena sinus. The sequence continues at coordinate 38,351,134 of NC_045778.1, forward strand.
AATAAGCAATAAATTACTTCTAGTTTTATTTAAATATTAATGATTTTTTTAAAAATACTAAATTAAAAAATATTTATATATATATTATATATATATGTATATATACACACACATATGCTCACAAGTAAGATTTTGCAAAACTCCACACTTCCTGCCCATCCATCCCCAGGATGCTCCATACCAGGTCCCGTGGGCACGTACCTCACTCCAGTACCTCGGGACAGGTGTCAGAAGGCAGCAGCGTTTGGCTCACTGGGCGCAGGAAATGCGGCTGGGGCAAAGGGCAGAAACCTGGCCCTATCTACACAAGGATAAAATAAACTGGCTACAGAGAAGCCCGTGGGAAAGACATGACATGTGTTTGCAAGGAAACATAAACAAGGACGAATGAAAACAGAAAAGTGGCTCAGTGAGAGACTGATCAAAGCCAGCTGGGCAAGCAGGCCCTGACTTCAGGGAAGAGGGCAGCTGTAGGCGGGCTGGGGGATGGCTGGGCGGGGTCGGGCCTGGGGGCAGGGCCGGGCAGCCTCTCTAGCCACGCATCGCCTGAGGGGGTGAGAGAGGGGAAATTGCGTATGACTGGGCTTCAGGCATTTTGAGACCTGAATTAGCTGTTCCAGTCACTTGGATGGGAGGAAGGATCACCCAGATTCTGTCTTCTCATCCCCAAGTTCATAAACAGAAAAGAATCAGTATCTATCTACCACCAGCCATGTGCCCGGCACAGAGGAAGGCATTTCATCATGTCTTCTCATCCTTATGATGGTCCCAGAGAACCCCCAGGCCCTTCCACTCCTGCCAATTTGCCTGTCTAACTTGCCCAAGGTCAAGTAGCTGCTGAGCTGTGAACCAGGTGTCCAAACTAGGACCCGCGCGCATTGGCAGAGCACAGGCTTGCCCTATCACAGAAAGCCGGGTTGTCATTGGCGACCACCAGAGTCCTGCCAGTGCCTTCCCCATCTCCCTTCCCACCCCCTCTGGACACCTGCCCCTGCCCACAGTTCCTCCACCCACCTGCCATCCACCAGTCCTGAGCAACTGAGCCCCTTAAAGAGCTAGTGTGAGCCTCAGCCTTGGCATCATTTCCATCTTGCAAAGGCTAAGGCAGCTTTACAATGTTTATTTTCAATTGTGCCAGGCAAATGCTAAGACATGTTGTAAATTATCATTAATTTGAAGAGATGTTTCCCTTTGAGAGGCAAAATGCCTAGCTGATTTCATGAACAATAGCTGAAGCTTAGAAGTTACACTACACTTAAGTTTTCTCTTGTCCTTGGCCTAAATCTGACCTTTTGTTCCTCCCACTCATTGCTTTCAGAGCTCAGACATAGGATCCCCACTCACAATGGGGGAGGAGGTGGAGGGGCTCCCTCAGGACCAGGTGATGTCTAAGAGCATGACCGGCCCCCAGCTGCAGGGCTCAGTCAGCTCCTGTCACCACCCTGGGATTGTGCCCATTCCTCGTCCCCCTTCTCACCCCTCTTCCCTCATCTGGGTGAGTCATTGCCATCCTCATTTAAGAAGTTGATGAAAAGAGATGATTTTAGCCTGCTTGAGGCCAAGTCATGCCCATCTTGGCTGGCACTCATTTTTCTTTATCCGTACGTCAAGGGTTTTACATGGCTCAACTTCTGATAAAGCTTCTTTAGATATTATTTCCTCTGAAAAGCTTTCATTTGCTTGGAAAAAACTCTCTTTCTTTGAGGGCAAACTCCCTTCCCACCATTCTGCTCATCTGCCCACCTCCCTCTCTGGGGAAGTGGAGTCCACCCCTCTGCCTGGAATTTCTTGGGGACCAGGGGAGGCACCCGCAATTCAGGTGCACAAAAACCCTCCACATGGTCCTCTACAACACTGATGGTTCTTTTAGGGATGAGCCATTAATAAATGCACAGCCACCATGACAAGTTGAGAAGGTCTGGGTTCTGTGCCTTCCGTCACTTCAGAGATTCCTATACTGAAGGCCTGTTCCATATGAGTCCATCCAACTGATGGAAATAACAGCCATCATCTCTACGCTAGCTACTCCTCCCAAACCGGAGAACAGACATCAGTGTAGCCCTGCCCCTCCTCCTGCTTACTCTACCTCTCCTGACACCCACAGGTCCCCCTCAGCCTGACTCAGCCCATACCCGCAGCTGTCCTCACAGCATCCCCACCCTCTGCCTCACCAGCCTCACCAGGCACTGGGCTGTCCTGTCCCCTACTCTTATTTTTACCATGTTGCTGCCCTTGCTGCCAAAGTGGTTTCACAGTTCATTCTGTCTGCTCCCCTACCCGAGGACTCTCTTGGCCAAGACCACTGGAGGCCACCCTCTCAGGCTGGCAGAAACAGCATTTATTTCTCTTACTCTCTCCCAGGGCAGTCTGGCATCGGAGCCAAGTCTGAGGTGCAAACGAGGACAGAGGTCAGAGAGGGATGTGCTTCCATTGCGATATCTGGGTCCAGCAGCCTTGGAGACCAGGCTCCCCAAAATACTAAGGGATGATACTATTATACACAGTACTGCCGCTCAGATCATCTCACACTGGCCATGCCACACGTACGCTACATTTTTAGGAATAAGAATTGTATCTGCCCTAGAGAAATTCTCATGTCTGTGCCAAAAGAATATGCACAAGAATTTTCATTCTTCCTCTTCCCCTCCTCCTCCTCCTCCTCCAAATTCTTCCTCTCTTTCTCCTTTTTCTTTTCCCCTAAATGCTTGTAATTGCTTTGACGTTTTCCATCCCACCTTTTTTTCTTTTTTTGCGGTACGCGGACCTCTCACTGTTGTGGCCTCTCCCGTTGCGGAGCACAGGCTCTGGACACATAGGCCCAGCGGCCATGGCTCACGGGCCCAGCCGCTCCGCGGCATGTGGGATCTTCCCGGACCGGGGCACGAACCTGTGTCCCCTGCATCGGCAGGTGGACTCTCAACAACTGCACCACCAGGGAAGCCCCCCACCATGTTTTTTATTCTAGGAGCTCTTCCTGAATTTACGTTACACAAATTCAGTACTATATTTTTCTATCATTGCTGAGAATTAATCAATATTCTATTGATATATTATGTCCCTGAACAATATAATGCTTTCATATCTGTCTCCCATACAACCTCCCATATTGAGATCATGTGGGATTTCAATGTACACGAATGGCAATGTATAGTAATTTTTAAAATAATCCTGACTTATTTAAATTTAAATTTTACCGGTTTCTTTACTCACTGCTACTTCTTTTATCTCACACATTCCTCTTAAATTCATTTTTCATTTTGCTGAAGTTCATCTTCCAGTCATTTTTTTCAGAAAGAATTTTGGGGTAGTAAATTTTCTGAGTTTTTGAGGTTTTTTTTCCTTTTCACTTGAATGATAGTTTGTTTGGGAAGAGAATACTATGGTGCATAATCATATCCCCTGAGAATTTTGAAAACATTTTTGCTTCTTTATCTTCTTTCATTCAGTTCTGCCAATGAGAAGTCTAATTTTGGTCAAAGTCCCATTTTTTATAGGTCATTTGCTTTTCTTTGTTCTTGGTACTCTCAAATTTTACTTTGATTTTGCTGTATATAATTGGTTTTGCATTTGTCTCGCTACATTCTTCCTTTTAAGCTGTGTTCTAGTATCTTTCTGCAACTTTGGTCAATTTTATTCCCTCTCTTTTGATATGTCCCTGTTTTTGTTCTGTTTGCTCTTCCCTTCCAGAACACCTGGTAAATGAGTAGGACTTCTGGATCTTTCCTTCATGACTCTGAACTTCTATTTCACATAATCGCTTACCGTCTTTCTGCAACTACTTTCATGAAAGAGAAAACAGACTTCACAAATCCAGACAACCGAACGGCAGGATACTGTGTATCACAGACTTCCTGACCCTCCTCCCACGCAGCCTAAGCCTGGGCACGGTGATTGTTTTGCCCTTTCTTAGCTTTGCCGTGGTCTTTTATACTCCTGGTTATTGGCACACCAGGTTCCAGAATGCTCTGCCCTCCTCCCCGACTCATAAACTCCTCACGTCCAGGCCTGAATGACTTCGCCGCAGTCTGCATACACAGCCTGGGAGACTTCTTTGTCATCCAATGATAATGTCCACGTGAAAAATCATATTCTTTGAAGGATGCTTAATTTATCTGACAAGTCTGGGATTATGACAAATGACTCGGAAGAGAAAGAATCAGTCAGTGGGAGGAGCCCCGAGCGCAGCCTGGCCCTGGCCCTTCTAGGCTTCATGTCACAGGCACCACCCGCTCTGCTTGCATCTTCAGCTCAGCTCAGCTTCCCTCTGCCTAAGCAACCCCTCTGCACACTCCATCTCACCGTAAAAGAGCCTTATGGCTCCTCCAGGACGATTCTCCCCTGCTTTTTTCATGGATCTCAGAGCACATTCTAGAACAATCTCTGACATGTATGTTTTTAACCCCAGTTCACAAGCTTGAACTCCTGTAGGAACGCGGGGTTCGCTCTCTCTCCAAGTGCAGCCCACCCTTTGGCTCCCTAAGAGCTGATTCAAGAGACCTGAGATCAGCTGCAGACCCTTCCCAAGACTAGCACTCTCCGGGTCTTTCACATCCTCATAAATGGCACCAAACCCTAGGACTGAGACTGAGTCACTCTTTCCCTCACCCCCAAATCTATGTCAGCAAGCCCTGGCATCTCCACCTCTAAACCCCATCCCAAACCTATCCATCCTCTGCATCTTTGCTGCTGGCACTCCAACCCCAGCCATGCTCACCTCTTGCTTGGACTGGGGCAAGGACCAATCTGGACTCTAGGGCCTGCAGAGTGATATTGACATGTCATGACTCATTCAAAAATCAGAATAACTGATACTTTCATCTCCATCTGCCTAAGTTGTTTGTCTGCCTCTCAGCTATTTCCAAACCTGGAAGATAAAAAGAGCTGTTATCCACCTACTTATTCAAACCCCCATACGTTCTATGATGGAATATATTAGAATTCCACAATATGTATACTTTTAACACAAATAGAAGAGTATATACACATATTTATTTAATTTTTATGTGTTGATTTATAGATTCCATGTCAAATATATTTTTAACTTAAAGACATAGAGATTGGTAATATGTGTAATTTGTTGATCTTGCCGATAACCCGATCCCATCTTACCTTCTCCTCCAGGTACTGAGCCCTGGAGGCAGCAAACCACAGCCATGCCTTTAGATCCTGGCTGGCTGCTGCCATCTGCGGCTCACTCCCCCTGTGTAGGGCTAACTCTTTCTCCTGGTATTTGAGTACCATCTGTCCCTTCCCCTTTGGGCAGGATGTTCTGCCCGCTGAGATGGGCTGTCTGGGATCTGCATGTGTTCTGGGGGCCCCTGGGCTGGGAAGGCCTCTGCTAGCATCCTCCCAAACCACAGGGTGGGGCAGGAGGAACGGCCCTCGCTCAAGACATCGCACCTACAGACACAATGACTTCTTGCAGTTGCTTCAAAAACATGTCCAAGGGCTCCTGCCCATTGGCACCTTTATCCCCAGGAGCCGCTCCCAGGGCATGTCTGCCTTTATAAGCCAAGGAGAAAGCACTGGTCTTCAGCATACTTCTCTGTGTTCTTCACATAGGAGACCTTGTGTAGGGCGCAAACAAAACCAGAACTCGGGAGTGGTGCTGGGAAAATATGTCATGAAGTGGGATGGTGGAGAGGATCCCACATTCTACTGAGTTTACAGAAATTAAAACAATTACTGAGAATCCAGATGCATTCACCTTCAGTTCACAATCAGCTGTCTTAATTAAAATGCTGTTAAAAGAAGCAAATCAATTAACAGATACCTTACAAGATGGTTTATTCTATCTTACACACAGAAAATTTCTTATGAGTATCGCATTCCTGCATTAGGTTATCAGTTAACCAAGTCTGCTAATGAGCTACATTGTTATCAAGTCAGATAAAAGATGCCCTGGGAATCCAGGCAAATTATTACAACATAGCACTTTGTTTTGAAATATAGCTCATCTTTCATCACACACAAGGAGGGTAACCTTATCTAAGGAGTGAACCAGTCCATAGAGCCACCGAGATTTCTGTTGAATGAAAAGGCAAAGAGTATTCCTTAATGCAGCCTGGAAATAAAGGATTAACATTACAGGGGAGAGAAATGTGAATGGGGCCTGTGCCACGGAGGCTTACGTTTACGGCAATAATCAAAGACGTGGGTTTCCTAAGCCTCTGCCAGCTGTGTTCTCCATGATAAAGTATGTACATTGTCACAGTCACCACAAAATAATTATATAAGCATAACAATAATTGCTTGCATTTGTATAGCTCTCTACAAGGCATGGCAGCTCTTTTCTCATTTAATCCTTTGTTGGCTCCACCATTTGAAGAGCTACAGAGCTGCAGGCCCATTCCATGGCCATCAGACCCCCTTCTCCCACTCCAGCCCAGCCTGCCATTTCATCCTTTGGAAGGTCTGTCTCTCATTTATAGGAATGGAGACTGCCCCATAGTTTCCATGTTTCAGGGCCCCTGAATGTTGACAAGGGTTTTCTTTTGGCAGCTGAGGTGAGGCCTACTGTTCTAGAAAATGCTGCTCACCTCTTGGTAAGATGGTGGTGCTGGAGAGGCTGTGTCTTGAGTCTGGGTCTCATTCCATGAGCCATTTGCTGCCAGTAAGATCCACTGACGTGGACACAATGCCATCCTGAAGCATGACCAGCTCCGACTGGGGAACCAGGATAGCCAGTGAGCATTTATTGGCTTCCAAACTTTCTCACTACCGGAAAGAGGGCTCATACTTCCCTCTATGCAGTCAGCTTCTTGCAGAAGAGAAGCAATATTTTCCTTCAGGACAGAGGCACTTTAGATTCTCTAAGTTCTATTATTTGCCCTGGATTTTGAGTTCCGTGTGAAGGTCCATCACCAGCTTTGTTTGCTCAAACTTAAGCTATCTACAAGACTGCAACCTTGGGCAGCTGTCCAGAGTGCCAAACCCCTTCTGAAGAGGCTGCTTTCTCAGAGCTCAATCACTTGTGCATTTCCGGAAAGAAAAAGAACCATCTGGAAGATTTACTGACAAGAGTGGCTATGCTCTAACTAATCATGGCATATGCTAATGCACCCCACACAATTAAACAAGTGTGAAAGAGTTCATCAGCAAATCTTAGCAAGGTGGGGCATTTCCTTGTATGACATAGAAAGGGACCTGAAGACCAGTGGCTCTAGATAAAGGGGAGAGTTTTTCAGATAGAGCTCAATCTAGAGGTTGTTTTCTGCCTGCCAAACCAAGGCCACAAAACCTCATCCACTTTGGTGACAAAAAGGGAAGAAGTCATTCCCCAAGGTTAATAAGCATATCGAGGGGAAAGTGCCACTTTCTGTATTCGAAGAGTTTGCAATGACCTGAGCAGGTGCTGCAAGGTAGACAGGCCGATGGGAATGTAACTAGAAACTGATACCTTCGAGTCTGAACTATACACTGTTACAGAGGGTGAGACTTCTCCACACTTAGTGTATCAGCTTTGGCATGAGGGAATGGCAGTAAAGATATATATTAAAAGCTAGGAACATGGAAGAAAAGATGGTCACTGAACCAGACCCCGATATGGTAGAGCTTGGGCTGAAAGTACGGCAGAGACCCTGCTGCAGCCACTCTTGGCTAAGGGTCTCACCCACACTTCCACGATGAGGCCAAATTCCCACCAAAACTTCACTGTAGTTTCACATAAATGTTACCCATAGTTATAACAGCATGACATACTTATGCTTACGTTGTATACTTGTTTATTCCATTCCATTGTGCATATTCAGTCCTAATATCTTGAGTCTAGCATCTGCCCATGAGAGAAGGGGCAGAAATAGCAGAAAGACAGGGCAGAATGAAGCCTCAATGGGGCAAGCCAAGTCCACATCCGTAAAAAAGACAGCATATACCTAACTACCCCATGTGTGGAGGACCAAGGGCACAGGTCGAGGTCAGGGTTACAAAGCTTGATGGCATCAGAGCCTACATGGAAGACAAGCAAGTTGGAAACAAGCAAGGATAGTGAGAGAGAGAAGAGGAAGAAGGGATTCCAAGAGAAAGCCTCAAATGCTGTCAGGTTGTTGTGCTTCTCCTTTAAAGGATGGCGAGTCCAGAGGAACAAAGAGTTTGACTTGGCTGGTCTAGAGGTCCAGGGGCTTAACAGAAAGTTTACCCCTCTTATTATCTTAAAAAATTCCTGAGTTGAAAGGACCCCTTCAGGTGTCGCTAAGGAGAGGATCAAAAGTGGCTGGACCTAGTCATCATTTGCACTTGAGATACCGATGCCCAGAGAATATGGGCAGACCAGGAGAGCAGTCTCCTCCCACCCCCAATGTCCCTGAGCTGGGGAAGTGGCAACCGTGAGTTACCACATTGAGGAACTCTTCTCTGACAAGAAAGGGATTCCTCTACAAACAGGTGTGCCACCAGCCCTTAGAGATCCAGACATAACCTGCAGGAAAAGATAAGCTGGGCAGAGGCTGGGATAGCATCTGCTGGCTGGACTAGTAAGTGAATCAGGCTGCAGACATGGACTGGGCATCAAGAGGGAGAGAAAGAGACTTTTAGAGACTCTAAGATCATAGTGGCGGCCTAAACACAAATCTTCCACCACATCCTCCAAAAATCATGCAGACCAAAAAGGATAAAAGGAAAAAACTAAACTAGTAACAAGGTGCCTATATGTCCTGGTTTGCCTGGAACTATCCCAGGGTATAAATGCTGAGGATAAGTTAATGCCTGCTAATGCTGAAAAGCCTTTTGACCAAATCCCACACACATTTCTGAAAAACTCAGTAAAATCGGAATTGATGGGTGTTCCGTAACATGATAAAACATGTGTACTTTTGCCCTAAAGCTAACACTTTACTTAATGAAAACCACTAGAGGATTTTCCACCAAGATCAGGCACAAGACAAGTATACTCACTGTTTCCACTATTATTTAACATTGGTGGTTTTAGCCAATGCAGTCAGAGAAGAGAAAACAATTAGAGGCTTAAGAATTGGGAGAGAAGATCTACAATTTGGCAGATGACATAATATGATGAAAACTCAAGGAGATCAAGAAGAAAATGAACAAAACAATATAAGCATTCAATAAGGTAGCTGCTATCATGTTAACACACCAAAAAAAAAAATCCATAAGCAATCAATGAACAAGTAGGAGACATAATGGGAAATTCCATTTACAAAAGCAACAAAAACATTTAGAAGTAAACTTAACAAGAAATGTGAAAAATCCATAAGAGTAAAATCTGAAAACTCTCCTGAGACAAGCAAAAAAACAGACTTGTAAAAAATATATTTCTTGTCAGTGAAGGATAATATCATAAAGAAGTCAATTGTCTTCAATTTAATATGTGAACATAATGCAACTCCAATAAAAATACCAAGATGTTTGTTTCTGTAGCTAGATTCTGAAGTTGACTGTAAAGTTTATATGGAAAAACAAATGCACAGGAATAGCTAAAACAGAATAGCAGGATATGCAGGAACCAGCCCCGCCAAGTAATAGAGCATACATGAAGCCACCAAAAGAAAGAGTGTGGTAAAAGCACATGAATAACCACAAATACCATTGGAGAATACCATGAAGTCTAGAAGTATCCAAACATATGTGGAAACTTAGAACATTATAAAGGTGGCAAGTAAAACACTGGGGAGAATAGGGTGGTTTTGAAAAATGATATTGAAATAACTGGATTTTTATTTGGGAAAAAGATAAAATTGGAACTATATCTCATACCACATACCATACCAAATGAATCAGAGATCCAAATAAAAATAAACCCATATAAGAACCAGAATAATATATATTTATATATACATACATATATGTACATGTATAAACATTTATCGAATTTTATAAACATTGTACATATGTAAAAAAAATTTTAATTAAATACATTTTTGTAAAAGGAACACAGGAGGAATAAAATGGGAACTATTGAGATTGATTACCTCAAAGCAGTGGGTGGGAGCAGGGTGGAGTGGACAGGATGAGAGCAAGACGTCTCTGAGTTTACCTGTTTACATGTTTTTAGTTTTGAACCATACGCATGTTTCACATACTCTAAAATTAAACTAAAAGGATTAAGATAGGAAACTAAAACCAGCATATACACTGAAACAAATGTCTCTAACACTATCAAATTGATAGTGAAACCACATTGAGAAAATAGTTAATTCTTTTTGAACACAATACTCTGTACACATGGAGGACTAAATTTTAAGAACAAAGAACTGCAAAGAATTTTTTTTTTCGATTTTTAAAAAAAATTTATTTATTTATTTTTGGCTGCTTTGGGTCTTTGTTGCTGTGTGCAGGCTTTCTCTAGTTGTGGTGAGTGGGGGCTACTCTTCCTTGCGGCACATGGGCTTCTTAATGCAGTGGCTGCTCTTGTTGCAGAGCATGGGCTCTAGGCACACAGGCTTCAGTAGTTGTGGCTCACGGGCTCTAGAGTGCAGGCTTAGTAGTTGTGGTGCATGGGCTTGGTTGCTCCGCAGCATGTGGGATCTTCCTGGACCAGGGATCAAACCCGTGTCCCCTGCATTGGCAGGCAGATTCTTTCTTTTGTTTTTGTTTTTTAAAACTTCATTGGGGCATAATTTACATTCAATAAATTAATCCATTGTAAATTTATAATTCAGTGATTTTCCGCAGTTTATAGAGTTGTACAACCATCCCCACAATCCTGTTTTAGAACACTTCTGTTACCTCAAAAAATTCCCTCATGTCCATTCGCTTTCAATCCACTTCTTACGTATAGCCCCAGGAAACCACTTACCTTTCTGTATCTAGAAATTTGCCCTTCCTGCATATTTCTTTCTTTTTTTAATAAATTTATTTATTTATTTTTGGCTGCGTTGGGTCTTCGTTGCTGCACGCAGGCTTTCTCTAGTTGCAGCAAGTAGGGGGGCTACTCTTTGTTGAGGTGCTTGGGCTTCTCATTGCAGTGGCTTCTCTAGTTGTGGAGCATGGGCTCTAGGCATACGGGCTTCAGTAGTTGTGGCACATGGGCTCAGCAGTTGTGGCTCTCGAGCTCTAGAGCGCAGGCTCAGTAGTTGTGGCTCGCGGGCTTAGTTGCTCCGTGGCATGTGGGATCTTCCCAGACCAGGGCTCGAACCCGTGTCCCCTGCATTGGCAGGTGGATTCTTAACCACTGTGCCATCAGGGAAGCCCCTGCAAAGAAATTTTTAAGCAAATTTATAGTTGTACAGTGTTGTAATTCTGGAAGTACGTATTTTGTGTGTATTATAGGGTAGAGCAAATGGGTAAAAATATTTATATGGTTGGGGAACAAGATTTTCACTTTAGAGGAAGTAAAATAGAAATATGGAATGAGGAAATCTCAAGAAGAACCTTATGGTATTGAGTTTTTGATTTAAATACACATTTGCTGACTGTCCATTGAGAGGGCCTACAAGCGATGATGCTTCAACAGCCATGAGCACACATTGTGCCCAGATCTTGGTTTCCAAAAACTATTCCACATCAAAAAGAAAGAGGAGGAGGAGGAGAAGGAGAAAAACATGGTTCGAGGGGAAATGGGTGATTCCAGGTCTGAGCAGGAACAGTACAAGGTGAGCCTGGGACACTGTGTTGTGTCAGAAGTCTAGGAAATGCTCAATGACTACTGAGGTCCTGTCTAAACCCACCAAGAAGTGACTTGTACTGATAACTTGTGACAATTTGAGCATGAAAAAGATTCATGATGGTGATGAATTATAGTGCATTGAAGTCCATAGGAATAATGTTCAAAAAGAAAGAGAAAGAGAAAAGGGGAAGAGGACGTCTTTTTCTAGAAGAATGCAGCTATTAAATGTAGAAGGAATTCTGGAACTAGAAACTCAGTACTTTGTAACCCCCAGTGCAATAGCTGATTCAAACATGGATTATGAACAAATATAAAATCATTGGGTGGGGCTTCCCTGGTGGCGCAGTGGTTGAGAGTCTGCCTGCCGATGCAGGGGACACGGGTTCGTGCCCCGATCCGGGAAGATCCCACATGCCGTGGAGCGGCTGGGTCCGTGAGCCGTAGCCACTGAGCCTGCGCGTCCGGAGCCTGTGCTCCGCAACGGGAGAGGCCACAACAGTGAGAGGCCCGCGTACCGCAAAAAAAAAAAAAAAAAAAAAGTAAAATCACTAGGTGAAGAATTATTGGGGTCACGGTGTTCCCACCATCTCAAAGTCCCACCCCTTTTATTATTTACTAATTACAAAGGCAGGGTTTTCTCTCTACAGTGCAGAGATCTAGCTGTTGCTTCCTTAACCAAGTGATCAAAAGCAGCGACACCAACCTTGAGAGAGACCGGGGTCATGTGCCTCCTGGTGCACTGCACTGAAAGATACATACGCAACGTTACCTCTGAGGCAATCCTGACAAAATTCTCAATTTGCATCTGCTCAAGAGGAAACGGTCAGATAAATCCAGAAAATGGGACATCATGAAAGACGAATGGCTTACGTACTTCAAAACTGACAGTGCCATGCAGAGAGAAGGCAACATCGAGAGAGAGACTAAAAAGGGACAAAATTCGATGCAGTGGCTCCTGGCTTGGAAAAATAGAAATATAAGAGATACTTGGGAAACATTTGAATACAGGCTGTGTAATAGATGATGTTATCAAATTACCACCCATTTCCATTCATTTCTTACCGTTCATGTTGTTGTACTGTGATTATGTGGGAGATACATGGTGTATTTAAGGGTGAAATATCATGATATTTATATTAGTTTTTAAATGAATCAGAAAAAAGTTATGTACACAGAGATAAAGCAAGTAGGGCAAAATGTTAATTTATGGATCTAGGTGAAAGGTGAGATGTTTTTATTGCACTGTTCTTTCAACTCTTCTGTGGCTTTGAAGATTTTTCAAAAAGAAGGACTGTGAGAGCACATGGGTGGTGATGAGGTGCAGGAAAGCAGGACTAGGGGAAGTGAGTTGTGAACCAACCATTCAGATAAACCTGAAGGAGGTGCCTCCTTTCCTGGGGGCAGGGCTCCTTCAGCCAGCAGCCTAGGATCCTGTTCCCCTTCATGAAGGCTGCCCTGCACACTCAGGCTTGTCCACTCTGAGACCCCACAGCTGCGTTGAAAGGCAGACACTTCTGCCAAACTGATAGCTTGATGACACAAAGAAAAGTTTTGGAATTTTTTTGTCTTCAAATGGACTGAGCTGGCTAACGGTTGATTGGCCTCTGTCAAAGAGAAGGTCTTGGAAAATCAAATCAAATAAGATAAAATTTATCTTGCTGTTAAAACCCAGTTTTCTCAGATCTAATCAGGCAAACAGCCCGCAGCTTCATTTAAAATCTTGCCAAAATACCCCCATATTAGCTGTCCCAAAGAGATGCTGATTCCCGGTCTCACAGCCATCCTGGCAACAGGACTTCTGGCCCATGACTAGCAATCCCCCTCCCGTCCTGTGGGGGGCGTGCAGGAGAGCCACCAGCCAGCGCAGGACAAGAGAGGGACTGCCTTTCCTCCTTTCAGTAAGAGCGATCCATCACTCTTACAACTCACCTTTCAGAGAAGTCGAGGTTTAACATGCAAAACAGAAGGGCAGCATGTTCACTAATTATTCCTAGGTGACGGAAAGCACCGGCAAAGTTCTGCTACAGGAGAAGGGCTTGCTTGTCCTTTGCTTTTTCTTTCGGGTCTAACTTCTTCCCGACTCAGCCTGACTCCATCTAGTGTCAGTTTTGGAAACTTGAATTGTGCTCCCTTCTGTGCAGAGAAGCTCTGATGTGATACATGCTGAGAACAGTCTGCTGCACATGGTGGGGGAGTAGATGGGGGTGGGACTCCCGTCCAGCCATTAACTCCCAGCCACCCGCCTCTCCCCATCCTTCATCCGTTCCTTCCCTTCCTCCTCACCCTGCCTTCCCCCTGCATCCTTCACGTTCCCTTTCCTGTACTTCACTCTCGCAGTGCTTATTGTTGAATGACTACGGCAGCCACCTTGCCTGGATTATGGAAATCTCCTACAGCTCCAATGTATCAAAATAATTCAGAACATCCAAACATACAGAGCGGAGCTGCTCTCTAACACGATCATATGTAGGAACGTAAAAGCACAGTGACTGTTCATTCAACAATGCTTTTGAATTGGTTTGCTTTGTATCGTTCACAGCAGAATCTTTACACACACATATGTGTGTGTCAGGCCTTCATTTTGAGTCATCACATAATCGCCTCCCCTCCCTCCACTAGCACGCACATACGCATGTACACATGGACCAGGATTAAGCATTTAGGCATTGTGAAATCTTTCAATTTTGTGAATTGCATGACTAAGATGTCCCTAAATCAGGGTTTGCAACAGTTCTGGAAACTTCCAGGGGCACTGGAGCTTCCAAAGCACGATGCCTTAACCCAAAGTGTCCTCTGATGCGTGTGGGTGGTTTGGAGGGTCAAGACCGCATCGCTCACCGTGGGTGGTGAGATCACTGTGCCAGAATCTCTGCCTGTCCACTCGATTGTTCTGACACAGGACCAGAGCTGGCCACAGCAGCCCACAGCCGCACGCCAGGGTGCCTCAGTCACCCAGCAGAGGGCCCCTGAGACCATGCTGTGGGCAGAGTCTCCGCCCACATCCATCCCAAACTGACCCCTATCCTACATTCCCCACTCCAGAGACCCCAAAGACCCCCAAAGGTGATGCAGCTTCTGAGCCTGGGGCTCATCTATGCATTCCCAGGTCCCTTCACCCCTACCATCAAGAGCTAATCCTCATCCTTGCAGACTTAGTCTATTGCCTCCCCTGACCCAGACTGCCAAAGCCCTGTTAGAACCCCTGGTAAAGGCCGGTCTGCCCTGATCCTATAGTGGGAGAGCAGTCAGAGTGCTGCCCTGGGTGAGCTGGGACGAGGATGCCCTCCTGGCGAGTGGTGGCAGCTGCACGCTCAGGAGAACCTGTCGTTACACCGATTCCCCCAAGGGCTGGAAGAAGGTAGAGCTGCCCAGGGAAGAAGGGCCCTTAGGGCGGGGCAAGGGAGGGGCATTGGCTGACTTGGAATTCTACTTTCCTGCATGAGTGGGTCATGGATTTGGTGACAGTTGGGAGCCGCTCAGCGTGTTTCTTCTGGAAAGAGAGAAATGGGACAACTTAGCCAGTGTGGGTCTGGGTGTGTGTGTGAATGTGTGCGTATGAGATGAGACACATGGCATCTGTGGTTACCCCAGCCCTCAAAGCCCCAATTCCACCACACATTTCCAAAATCCCCCGGAGCTGGGTACCTAACCCCTCTGTGAGAACCCTGGGTGCAAGAGGAGGTAACACTGCCAGTGAGAGGACAGCTGTGTGGCCACCCCAGGACCTGGAGGCCATGCCTCCCAGGCCTCCCAAACCCAGAACAACCACTTGGTGATTTTCCTAGGACAACGTGGCTTTACGCCTATCATCCTGACACTATTATCAGTACAGTAATGTCTCTTCTCCACTCTCCAAAAGTCCTGATTTGATAAGATAAATGGTCACCCTAATCACACCTGTTGCCCCCAGTCCAGGCCCCTGTGGGGTGGCCAAACAGACAGTAGAGGGGGAAGACTGGAGACGGGACAGAAAGAGACAGAGAAACAATGAGCATCAGAAACAGAGAGAGGCAATGCTTGGAGATAGAGTTGATGAAACATGCTTTAGGGCGTCATGCTCAGAAATCAGTGCCAGAAACTGGAAAGTCTGAAGGAGGGCAGATCCTTCAGAAAGTGAAAGTCTTGAAAAAATCCATTTCCAGCTCATCCCCAGGGCATCCCCCTGATGGCCGCATACCACACATCCATCTCTTCTCCATCCACAGATCCACCCATTTCTTCGAGAGATGCTACTTTGTACTTACCAAGCCCCAGGTCCCAGGGAAGCACTGGAGGGGGAGATTGTGCTTTGCATCCCTCTAAAAGCCCACCACCCTGTCTCAGCCCAGACATCTGTCCTGAATACCAGACACTCACTGAACATCTCCTCTACTTGGAAGTCTCCAGAAGCCTCAGACTTACCATGTTCAAAAAAGGTAGTCACCAAGACACACACCCCCAGCCCACTGCCCACACCTGCTCTACCACCTACTTCCCAGAGGGCATCCTCCAGCTAGGACCTCCCCACCCCGACAAATGCCGGCTGTTCTGGATTTACCTGCACCTTCACTCAGCCTCCGGGGCTGGCTGCCTCATTGGTATCACTCAGATCCTTGCTCCAGAGGCCTTTGTGGTAGCTTGCAGCTCTCTGGGTGCAGAGTACTCCATATGATACAAAAGAGCAAGTGCAAAGGTCCTGAGGTAGGATTGTCCTTGGAGCACATAGGCTCTATGCAGAAGAGTAGTGTGGCTGGGTGGTAGCAGGGAAGCCAGGTAGCTGGGGGCAGAACACATGTGGTTTCCCAACTGGGACATGGCAGGAGCTCGGGACGTGATCCTGAGAGCGGGGGATGCACTGGGATGACTCTGAGCAAGAGGTAGGGCAAAATCTAACCCACAGTGTGGAGAAGGGAGCCCAAGCTCCCTTTGGCTACCATACCCTGTGGGCTCCCCACTCAGATGACACCTGCCCACTGCCCAAAGGAGGGGAGATCGAGAAGAGGGGGCTGTGTGGTGCATCTTAGATCCCTAGGAAGAGTTTCAAACTGGAGAAAGGAGCTAAGATGTCAGGCGATGGAGCAGGATGGATAAAACAGGAGGGAAAATACCAGTCACAAGTTGGCAGCGACCTTACCTTGGAGTTCCCTTCTTTAGCTCGATGCTGTCTAAACAGAGAAAGCAGGGCATTAGGAAGGGGGCCCTGCAATGGTGATGCGGCTCACTCAGTGCCAGGCCAGCAGGAGGGGTCGGAGCCACCTGACTTGGGCACTGCAGAGACGCTCCCTGGGTTGGGGTCACTGGAGGGGAGGTGGTCTTGGGCTGAGTGCTCTGCCTCCTCCCCTTTGGCACGGTCGCAGCTTCTCCATCTGGTCCCTCACTGAGCCCTCTAGCTCAGCACACGGGTAAAACTGAGGCTTCCCCAGAGACACCGCCCACCCACCCCCACCAGTGGCTTCTCTCCTCCCCCCTCCTTGCAGATCCTGGGTCCTCTTGCCCTTAGGAGATCTAGAACATCTCCTGCTGTGTGATGAAGAGACTTTTCTCTCCCCTCATACTCCTAGTGATACAAAATCAACGACAAGTGAAGTCCTATGACCAACGAAGTTGCTTGTGCAGTTGGACACGCTGGAATCTCCTGAGTGCTGTCTCCTCCTCCCTCTGCCCCCCTCTGCACATCTTCACAGGTAATAATCATATTTTCCAGATACATGGTGAGGGTCCTTCCTCCTCATCCTCTGAAAAACTGCATCACCATCCCATTAAACAGTCTTATACGGGGAGTGGATTTTGCAGGTCTCACCTTGAGAGAAAAGGGGTGCGAATCAATGTTACATCTTGCTGTCAAAACATCTGCATGGGATGCACCTCTCCGTGGCTGCCACGGCATGCGGAGAGCCACGCTGGGTTCACGTAAGCCCAGCTCTGTTTGGATCATGAGGATACGCTCAGCGCTTCTCAGTGTAGGACTTGCCCAATTTATGAAAAAAAGTGCCACTTGGCCCAGGTAGGCAGGGCCAGCCACACTTCCCACCACCCACCCATGCCAGCAGCAGCCTCATCGCCTCCCGGGATCGATCTCATCTGATCACACTACGTGAGTAAGAGAATAGAAATTACTGTCTGAAGCCAGCTCAGCTCCCTTTCCCACCTTTACTGCAGGAGGGTTGATTCTTAGGAATCTCAAGAATGACTAAATGGAAAAGTACAGAGAGAGAGAGAGAAGCAGAGAGAGACAGACAGAGACAGAGACACAGAGAGGTCACTGCATTTCTTTTCAACCCATGTTTTTTATTCTCTCTCCAGCCAGTGTTGCCCTCAGAGCCTCACGCCAGGTGACTGGCCAGGTCATGTCTTGTCTCAGGCAAAGGCAGAGATGGGGCTGAGCATCATTTCCTTACCATTGAAGCCCACATTAGTGCTTCTCCGTTCGGAGGAATCATTATCAAACAAGTGCTTCCTGATCGTGCAGGTCTTCAGGGTCAGGAAGCTGGCCGACGTGGTGAAGCCCACAGCAATCCCAATGATGGCGTTATTTGATATCTGAAGGGCAGGGAGGAATTGAACAAAGAGCTTCAATCAGTCACCACACGGCAAAGGTCTTCCACAGCTCCCTTTACATCAGGATGAAGTTCAAAGTCATTCACTTGGTCCTTAACGTTCCACAGTCCAATTCACTGAGGCCGGCCTGATTTTCCACTCTCCTGGGAGCACATCCCCTCCCTCAAACTCCACCCACACCCCAACTCCTCTTCCTGGAACTCCATCCATGGTCCCTTCAGCTGTGGAAATCATTCCCAAGTGGCTGATGGCTCGTTTCTCTGGCTTCCTGTAGCCTTCCTCACTTATTCTTTCATTAGTTCACTTGCGGAGTATGTGCTGATTGCCTGCTCTGCTGAGCGCTGAAGGCAAATGAATGAGTCCCTGACACCACCTTGAGGAGCCTGTGGTCAGCAGCAGAAGACGAGAGCTCACCTGAATGCCAGGAGACTGAGACGGGCCAGTTTGGGAGCCGAGAGCCTTCCCAGAGGAGGTGACATGCAAGCGGCACTGTGCCTGGTGAGCACCTCTGCACCCAGATAGCTCCACCCCGAGGTGGAGAGAGGCTGGGACCATGCGTGTGCAGAGAGACACCGGCCAGGCCACGGAAGCCAAGCAGACCCTGCTGTCCCGGGCTCGTGGCCGCAGCCACCGAGAGTGGATGGAGGTGACCCTGACGACTCACGTCCCCTTCGAGGACAGGCTCTCCTGCAGCACCACACCCCCGGGATGAAGCTGTGTTAGCCACTCAGGCAGGCTTGGGGGTGAACACTGCCCCAGTTCCATGACGACTGGCAGGAAACCCTACCAGGACACCCCACCTGCCCGGGCCTTTCAGGGTACCTCCTCCTGCCCCTCCGCCCTGCACCTAGAATCAGCTGGGCAGCCACCTACCAATTTCGGCCCCAGCAGCCTGGCCCGTTGCTAACACTTGAGCTGCTCCAACATCTGTGAAGACAGAAAACCCAGAGTCTGGTTAGAACAGAACTTCTGGCCAAGATCAGGCCAGAGAGGTATGGGTGCAACCCCTGCCCCCAACCACCCATGCCCACAGGTCTGGGAAAGCCTAGCACAGGAAGCCCTCCCCCTGGGCTACCACCCTGAGGAGCACAGAGGTGGCATCTGGTCGCCATGGAGTGTCTGGGAGCCTTGCTGGGACATTAGAGTCCCCTGCAAAACCAGGAGTGAGGTTCCGCTGAGTTCAGTTAAACCCGATCCTTCTTTTTGTCCTATTAGAAGACTGCTTTTTATTTCACTCGTTTTACAAGTGATTTTTTTTTTTAGGTTAACAATTTTTTTGAGGTGCAGTTAAAGTGAAAGCAGCTCTTTAACACGGTTTCTAAGACCCACACTGTGACCCCTGCCTGCCTTTTTTTTTTTTTTAACATCTTTATTGGAGTATAATTGCTTTACAATGGTGTGTTAGTTTCTGCTTTATAACAAAGTGAATCAGCTATATGTATATATCTATCCCCACATCTCTTCCTCTTGCGTCTCCCTCCGTCCCACCCTCCCTAGGCCACCCCTCTAGGTGGTCACAAAGCCCCGAGCTGCCTGCCTCTTTCGGCTCCTCCTCATTGCCAGGAACCCTCTCACTGCAGTCAGATTGCACTGATTCCAGCTCCCCACTCAGGCGGTTCTGGCTGCCCTTGGGCCACGCCCTCTACCCAGCCCCGTATTCTCCCCTCTTATCCTCCATCTCACCTTAGTTCTGTGTCACTTCCTCCTGACGCCCCACACCTGGCTTAGCTGCCCTTCTGGGTGCTCCACAGCGGCTGTACTTACCCATCGTAAGTGACCACACCATTTATTTAAGAACATTACAGGGCACTGCTGTGTGCCAGGCACTGTCCTCAGAGCTTCTCAGCTGTTAGCCCACTGATGCATCTCCTGGCTGGTCTCCCCACGGAGCTGCACAGTGCCCTGTGGCGTGTTCTACCTCTAGCACTTGACACAGTGCCTGGCACACAGGAGGTATTAATAGACATTTTTAAAAATAGTTCTTTACTGGAGTACAATTGCTTCACAATGCTGTGTTAGTTTCTGCTGTACAGCAAAGTGAATCAGCCCTATGCATACATAGGGAGCCTCCCTCCCACCCTCCCTATCCCACCTCTCTAGGACATGGAACCAACCTAAATGTCCATCGACAGATGAATGGATAAAAAAGATGTGGCACGTGTTAATAGACATTTGGCGAATGACTGGACGATGGTAATAGAGCATGCTGCAAGGGGCGTCTCAGTCTTCTAGCCTGGGCTGGAAACCTTAAGACAGGAGTCGTGGCTCACAAGCTGGACCTTGATCCCTGAAGATGGGCCCTAGAAAAGCTAAAGCAGAGCCATGGGCTTTGGAGAGGGAAGTGTACATTAACTGGCCACTTACTCTGAGGGGGCAGAACTTGCATTAATACCTTTAATACTGACAGCAACAGCTCTGTGAGACAGGCATAGTCATCACTGCCGTTTGATGAGTGAGGAACACGGGCATTGAGGACTTGATGATGTGCCCAAGGGTCAAGAGAAGTGGAAAGTGGCAGCCCTGCCACCCATACCCAGAGCCCCGTGATGCCCTGCAAACTCAAATCCCAGGCGGCTAACTAATAGAATGATGCAAAAACCATCAAGGCCAAGGGCTGGAGGGCTGAGGCAGGGGCAGGTAGACGGTGAGGCCCAAACCTGAATCTCGGGTTCAAGCTTCCAGGCAAAGGCAGAAGCAGCAAAAACATCCCTGTTTCTCCTAAAAGAGAGCAAGTGACTTCATTGAGAGGGACGACATGTTCCCCAGCTTAGCTCCAGGAGAGGTCCGCCTCTTGAGTCCTGACCTCCTGGAGGTCAATGGTGACTGGAGCACTTGCTCACCAAAGCAGCAAGATGTCACACGGCCACGTCTGCTGACCATGTTCAGTGCTGCCCAGGGGTCGGGTTGACACTCCACAGAGTGTCTTCACTCTGAGTGCATTGGTGGGGAAGGGACCATCGTAATGGAGTTTAGGGTTTTTCTGGTGGCCTCACTTGGTGGTGAAAAAGCTGGAGGATTCTGAGGCAAAAATACACAGCCTTGCTCTAATCACAAGTTTTCTTGGAAATCTGGTGACTTCTGTCATTGATGGGCCCACGTGGGGCCCATCCACTCACCCACACCTCACAACACAATATGACCCTGGTTTCGTCAGTTCTTTGAAGCCCCCATTGAGCTTCATTGTCTCTTTACATTAATTCTTCACCTTAATCCTGCCGCTCCAGTCACGTTGTAAACATTTCCAGGGATGGGACAAAGCCCTGTGTTTCACGCATGGTAGGGCTGGGCTGCTAAAGCCACCAAATGGAACCGACTTCCGGCCTGATGCCAGGAACACAGAGCTGTGTGTGCTCACGCTGGGGCCTTTCTGACACCAGTCTGCTCTGCACTGCGTTTACTGGGCAAAAGACAGGGGACGGGGCAGGGCAGGCGCAAGTGCGTGAGGCCAGGCCCACTAAAGGACAGCCTCTCCCCTGCCCCCTCACACACAGACATCTCTCCTGGGTCCTCCATTGGGGGTCTTCCCCTGGTGACCATCGCTCTGACCATCATGCAGCATAAAAACTTTGTATGAGCTCAAGACGAAACTTGAACAGAGAAAGAAGAAAGGACACAGATCAGAAAAAGCGAGATGGAAAGAGTCAGGGAGCCAGAGAGATACAAGGAGACATGGGGACAGTGGGACACACACGTAGGCTCTGCCGGAGAAGCCCAGACCACTGACAGGTGGGCTGAGAAGGAAAGGGGAGCAAGAACAACTGGCGTCCAGAGAAGCATGGCCCCAGCCTCAGCGACAGCGCCAGGCCCCAGTCCTCACCAAGCTGCCCAGCATCTTTCATCAACCTTACCGACCGAATGCATCATCCTGAATGCCGTGCTCTTTCTGGCCCTCCCTGGCAGGGATCCTAGGCTCAGCTCAGCACCCACTCTCACTCCCAACAGGGTCAGGCCCCTTAGACACCTCCCTCCACACTCCATCCTGGGTCCGCCCCAAGGTGGGAGGCTGTCCCTAGTCCCTGGTCCCAAACAGGCTCCGGGGCCTCGGGTCCAAGGTCAGAGACTGAGTGAGTGCCCTCCATGGGGCTGCTGCCCTGACTGCTGCAGTGGGCCACACTGTGCACTCCACCAGCCACAGCCCATCCCCGTAATTCCTGCTAGCCAGCCAGACAGCCACTCGGCGGCAGCCTTTTCCCTCCTCGGGGAGGGAAATCCTCCATGCCGCCCTCCTCCCGAGCTCCGCCCTGTGCTCTCAGAGCCCCTGGATGAGGATCTCTCAGAAGCACACTTGTGTCCAGCTGCCCACACCCCTGCCTCCTGCCAGGGTCATCAGCTGGGGGAGTCCCTCCTGGGCTGTAGACCCTATGAGTCCCCAGCGCTGATTTCCCCTGGCACCGCAAAGCAGCTGGAGGATGGATGGCCCTAGCAGGGCTGGTCTGCAAGCACAGCCAGAAGCCTCCTGGCTGCTTCTGCGTTCAGGTCTGTGAGAGACCCATGAGGAAGCCACGCCGCACTTTCTTTGCTGAAATTCTCTGGGTTCTCTCGTGCAAACATGATTTGAGAGCTTAGCATCCAGAAGACAGTCTCTCAAACCCAAGGGACAGTCCAGGGGGGCTGAGCAGGGGCTGGCAGTACCAAGGCTGGTTCCTGGGGGGCAGGCAGGGACCCACTGACTGGTAGATTCACAGGGCTGTGGTAGGCACAGTGCTGCCCAAATCTGGCTTGACCACCGGCACTCCTGGCTAGGACCGTCCACACTGAACCAGGTGGCAGAAGCCACGGTCTTAGGGCATGGCCTTTGCTGCTTCCTAGAGCAGAGAGCAGGGGGATTGCCTCTAGATGGGCCCGCTGAGGTTCCAGGGCCTCCACCCACATTGTCCCCATGTGTGCCACATCGGACCCAGTAGCTCTCACCAAACCACACACCTGAGGCTACCCCTGACCAGAGGATGGTGCCTTTTGCTAAGAGGCACAAAACCACTATTCCGGCTCTGAGTCTAGAGTCGACCTTCCATCTCAGGCCCCGTTTGGACATGCTGCTGACAGAGACCTGACACTCCACCCCTCCCTGCAAAACAGTGTCCCACCCCCCTCTCTACAGCCCCTCCCACCTCAGTCCTGCAGAGCACAGCCTGCTCTCTGCAAGTGGTTACACAACAGGAAGGACTCTCCTGCAAGCTGAACAGTCCTGAGGCCTGGAGGCTCCCTCCGTCACCCTCCCCCCGAGTACTGGGGGGGCAGCCTTCAGAGGAAGACAGCAGCAGCGCTGCTCCAGAGAGCGAGCGGAAGGCGCAGGGTGGCCTGCCCAATCTCAGTTGGAATCTGACCCGCTGAGAGCCCATCCCTGCCATTCAGACCTCCCGTGCTGTCCACACCTGTTGGGTCCACCCTCCATGGGAGCTGGCCCTCTTCGACACCCTTATTTGGGCAGAATCAGGCTGTGTGTTTCCAGTTGTGGGGCAGTGGGCGTGCATGCACGCAGGTGTCGTTCTATAAGTATCCGACCTAAAAATAGGGAGAGGCTGCCCTAAGTGTCCATTGATGCCTGGCCATTTTCATCTTGAAACTTAAATATTGCAGAATGGCTCCTAAGTTTAGATCGTATAAATTCCAATGTCCTCAACTCGAGGAAGGGGTTTCAGATGTCTAGAAAAGACATCCGTCCTCCCCTAACAGAATCCACACATAGGAATGAAGTACCTGCCACTGTGCTCCACGTGGTCCTGGTGACCAGGGGGATCCAAGAGCAACCCAAGACCCCGGTCCCCCATGAAGGAGCTTGCAGAGTGACGGGGAGACAAGATTTACACTGAAGAAAGGATCAGAGTGTCGTGGGTGATGTCCGGCATCTTCCTGCAAACCTCAGCCTCCAGGTGTTGGAGAAAGTCTGAATGGGGGTGTGTGGGCTGACCTTGCCACACTTGCCTGCCCACCTTTCCTGGCCCCTCGGCTGCAGGCAGCACCTTGGCTTTCCTGTGGGGAACCACTTCCTTGTGATTCCCTCGAGGCCAGTTCCAGGACGGACCTGTGAACCATCCCTGATGAATCAGGTATTACTTCTTCCTGTCAGCAGGGACTGGTCAAGGGGTGATCCAACTCAGTCCAGTGAGACTCAACTCTGGGACTTTGGGGGAAAATATTAAGAAAGCGGAGTGCCTTCTGGAATTGGTAACTGAGGGGTGGAGGGAGGCCCATGGGGTGGAGGGAACCTGCTGAGACTGAAGCCTCCACAGAAAAGGGTCAGGCTGAGACAAAGTTCGAGATGGCTTTTGAGCCCCTGGATCCAGCTGTGCCTGAAGCACCTCTTCTTGAATTCTCAGCCCCCTCAATAAGGAAACACCTTCTTTATCTTATAGTCTTATCTGAGCTACGTAAATATCACCTGCAATCAGAAACATCCTGATGACTTAGGTAGCAGGTCCTTCACAGAGCAGAGGTGCTGGCTGTGAACGAGGAGCTTACAGCACAGCCTCAAATAAACCCAACTGGGATCTGCAAGTTAAGCAAGCCTGTGCACCTCTGGGTCTTTGCACATGCTGCTTTTTGATGCAATACCTTTTTTGTCCCTATGGAAAGCTCTTATCCTCCAAGACATAGCACAAAGCCACTTCCTCTGGAGGTCCCCTCCTCTCTGTCAGCTCAGGATCCCCCTGCAACCTTGTCACACCCCTGCCCTTGCCCCCGAAGGGTGTTCTGTGGCATGAAGGACACACTTCAGATAGCCCAAGTGAGCCATTTCTCCCCAGGACCAGGATGACGTGTGAGACTCCTTGGAACTTATTTTCTCCTCCTGGGAGATGCAAGCAGAAGGTAAAAGGGGAGAATCTTGAACTGATGGGAAAGTTACCCCCAAATTACTGTTAAACCAGAAGTAGTTTGCAGTGATAAAATCAATTTTGTAGTGATAACAGGGCTCAGGAGGAAGTAAAGTTCAGCCACAGAGACACAAATCTAGTGACAGCATTGCTCCTAAGATTCTGAGACCAGGAACACTCGCGGAACACGTGTGCAACACAGATGGGACATGGGGCTGCCATCTGTGTGGATGCACCTGAGGCCCCGGGTCCAAGTACTACACAGCCAGATCCCACTGGGAGGGAGGATTAGAAAGGGGATTGGAAGTGAAGAGCGAAAGGGCCTGGCCCAATGATGCTCCACACCGTGGTCTGAGCCTGGCCCTCACTCTTCTCACCTGAAAATGGGGCCTTCAGCCCCTGACACATAGAAGGGACTCACCCAGACAGCTCTTTCTTTTGCCTGTTTGTCCCGAAGCCTCCTTGCAGTGGAAGCTGATCTTGGGTTCCCAGTGGAACCCAGGGCACGCTTCTCTAATTGGGCTAGTTCGGGGGCTGTGGGTGCTGGCCACCCCTTCCCTCTTCAGAGCTCACGATGGGTCTGCTTCTCAGGAAAACAAGGTCGGTGGACCTGGTCCTTTTGCCCCACCCTGGGGCTGTTTGGTGCTGGAAATTGGGCACACTCGGCCCCAATACAGAATAGAGGCTCCAGTCCTATCCTGAGCAGGATGCCAGCCTCTGAGTTGGCCTGGGTTATGCAGCAGCCCTGCTCCCAGCAGCTGCTGGGTTTGCGCTGGGGTCTAGAGTCTTCCTCTGACATGGCTGTGACTTGCAGGAACATCAGGCTCCCTGCTCACAAGCCTCGAAACCACCTTGAAATTGCGTTTCCTCGATACCCTCTTCCGGTCTCAGTAAAGAAGCTGCAACTACCAAACTTGAAGTAAACAGGACGTTGCCACTCCTCTCCCACAGCTGTTGGCGTTCCTCTCTTCCTGTGAAAGCACCTAGACTTGGGGCAGAACCCAAACTTGCAGAGCCGCACGGGTCTGAGAGATGGAAAGCAGAAGGAAATCAGAAGATCCAGGAGAACAAAGCAAAGACGGCTCCACGATGGGCCTGGGAGCTTGGGAATAGCGTCTTGGTTTCCATGGATCCCCATCCAGGCAAGAGGGCACGCTGAGCCAGCCAGCACACTCGCTCCCAAACCTAGCTCAGGATGGCCCAGGTCCCGGCCTGCAGTGGGCCCTGGCTCCTGGAAGATGGGCAGTGGGTAAGGAATTCTAGGCAGGGGGTCCCTGCTAACACACGGAAGCACACAGCTGTTAGCGTCCAGGGGGACCAAAGGGGCACCTAACCCAGCCTGGGGGCGTCAAGAAGGTCCCCTGGAGTGAGCACTATTTAAGTTAAAAACAAAAGGACAAGTAGGAGCTAGTGAAGATGGTGGGGGAGAGGGGAATGCAGGCAGGTAGGGAAGGTGCCCCAGCAGAGAAAGAGGTGTCAGCAAAGGCCAGGAGGCCCAAGGGGGTGCAGGGGCTTGGGAATAAAGAAGCTGGCTCAGTGGGTCAGAGCAGCGAGGGGGCACAGGTAAACTGAGGCTCTCCAGGCTTTCCAGAGGATGGGAACGGGACAGGCAGCCCGGACACGGCTGCCCTGGGCAGGAGCTGGAAGCAGGAGGCCACAGAGGGCCACCAGAAAGATGGAGGAGCCCACTCAAGGCAACAAAATACAAGGGAAAATGACTCCAGCTTCTAGAAATAACCTTATAATTAAGAGGAAAACAATAATGGTGGGTGACCAGACGGTATCAAAACTTATGCCCACTTTGTTTTTCCTGAGCAATCTTTGCTAATTAATTCTTAAAGATTCACACACTGGGATTAAAACACTCAGCTACAGAAGCCAAACTGAGCAATACCCTTCCAGGCTAATGGAGGGGCTGGAGGCAGGGAGCCAGCTCCGGCCCAAGGTAGAACCAAGGGTGCTCTAGGCCTAGGGAGTGCTCCCAAAGGGGCAGGGCCCCTACGGAGCCCCAGGTCCATGCTGGCCAGGAGGGGTGACATGTAAATGCTATCACACCTGGCAGGCGAGCTGCTGAAACCTCGAGGGAGTCAAAGGTGCTTGGGGCTGCCCTGGTGGGGTGGGCGGTGATGTCCAGGGAGGCTGGGGTCAGAGGTCCCACAGCTGGAACACCCAGCCAACTCTACACTCACCAGTGGAGGTGTTCGCTCCATCTTTGAATGTCTCTGGGGAGGGCATGAAACTTACCTCTGCCCCCATGGTGGGTGGGAAGGAATGATACTTGGAACCCCTCATGGCTCCCAGCTCGCTGGCCTCTCAGCAACTGAGGTGCCCATGGGAGGCCTGCCCAGCCACACACGGAGCATGGCTGCGAGGATCCCCTCACAGGTTGGGGGGAGCACAGACTGAAGTGAGGGCAGGAACCGTCTTCCACGAGCACTCAGCCACCGATTGACACGGGATCTTCGGCTTTCCAGGGGACCAGGGACAGACAGGGGCAGAACATACCAGGAGGCTGCTCTGGAGGGGCGCTCAGGTCAGAAAGGAGATGGTCCCAGCTCTCTGCTGTTGCCTCTAGAAGGCTGTGGTATTCCATCTAGGGGACAGCCCACCCACTCAACATAGGCGCTTCGGACCCGAGAAGGCCTGTCTTCAGGAGCGAGTCTCAGGGCCCACCTTTGCAGAGAGAGCAGGGGAGGCTGGAAACAGAGCAGAATAACTAATTAATGATGCTAAAGCATCGTGGAAGAGGAAAGCGTTTCATAACTGCTAAGTGGTGGGTTATTATTATTCATGCATATTCGTACTGTGCTCTTCAGCCTCTGGGAAGCTTCGCTCAGGAGTCCTCGGGGACTTGGCGGAGGGGGTATGTGTCCAGGGGGTGGGGCTGTGGGATGACAGGTGGCCTGGCCCTCGGGGAAGGGGCCATGATGCTGCAGAGGAAAGCCACACCCAGCCAATGAGAGCCGGGGGAGCTTGGCAACACCGAGCCATCTGCTGCCATCATCCGGCCCTGCTGTGTGCCAAGGTCTGTGTTGGGCATCTCCACCATAATTATCTTTTCAAAGGCCACTTCCAACATTTGCAGAACCCAGGGCATGCCACAAATCTAAATATTTAAAGGTTAGAGATCAAGCTACACACAGGGCCCAACACACTTCCCCCTGCCACCTCCTGGTAGGCCCTGCAGTCCACTCCCCAGGGGTCACCTCCTGGAGAGGGAAACTCAGCCCTGCCTATGGCCCCAAGAGCTGCCAAGGTCTTCTGAACAGAGCAGGCAGAAGTCGGGCTTGGCCTGGGCTTCCTGGAAAGACCAGACCCTCCAGGATTTGGGATGGAGCCTGGCTCAGTCTGACACCCCAAGAGGCCTCCCACTAACCAACACTTTGCTTTCCCCACTGAACTCCTGGGCAGTGTTAAGACATCTTCCCAAACTAGAGCACCAAGTGCACGGAGGAAGCGCAGCTATCTGGGAGCTGGGTCTGTGTAGGAATGCCCTTGGTCATTGAACTAAAAGCAGCCGCTGGCTTGCTCTCTAGTTTCCAGCCCCCACCAAGCTGCGGTTCCTGTCCCCTCACTCTCAGCTGCCCAGCACACGTACAAGTCCCTCTCCCTTATATCCGTGTGCTGACCCAGTTCCAGAACTTTCAAGGACTTTCTGACAAGACTAAAAAAAAAAAAGAAAAAAAAAATTCTTGCATTTGGATATGGGTGTGTGATATGGGGGCCCTCTAAAGCCAGGTAGGGGCAGGGGCCTCTCTTGGGGACCACAGTTCTCCTTTCACAGGGACGCCTCAGCAGGTGACGTGTCCTGTTGGGTCACACACCTGAATAGCAGTGTTCTGGGGTTTGAACCTGGGCTGGCCAGGCTCCTCAGAAGAGTCTCAGGCCAGCACATAGGGTCACAGTGGCTCCAGGTTGACTAAAGCTTCTTAACAATGTGTCGTGTGGCTCAGTGACTAGGGCTCATCTACAGCTCTGTAGGAAGGGGCTCTGTTCTTCATACCGCAGGTTTGCCTCATGGACCCTCTCTGAGCTTCTGCAGAGCTTTCCCTGGGCTGTTGTCTCACAGTCGCAGGCCTGCCCGTCCAACACTATCTTCTGTGGCACAAGCTGTGACAGACATGGCACCTCGGCCTCTCCCCAACCTCAGGCCACACGCTGCTTCCAGTGGGGAAGCTGGCATGAGTCTGTAATGCGGCCTCAGAAGCCAGCGTGGACCCTGCTGGTGAGGCCCTAGACACATCCAGCCTGTCTTCTCTTTCCTAGGAAGTCTCCCTACAGCCAGCCTGCCTGCTACACCGGCCAGGGGGCTCTCCCTCCAGGGCTGCTTAAAACGCCCTCAGGCTAAGAGCAGCTTCCCCCCCCTGAGGCTCACCCAGCCCTCCTCCGCTCACCTCCCAGCCTCACCTCACACTCCTCTCCAGCCCGCGCTGCCCTCCCCACAGCCCTCCTGGGCCAGCCAGACCCTTCCCTGCTCACAGTTCCTGCAGACTGGCTCCTAGAATCTGAGCCTCTACTTCATGCACTAATCAACTCAAACAAGTGCAGTTACTGGGCCTGAGCTGAGCGGTGGCCTGCAAGACTGGATCCCTGCCCTGACCGAGGTGACAGTGCAGGATGGAATGAGACCCAGAAAGATACACATGGAAACAGGAATGCTGTTAGAACTGGGAGAGAGCATCTCTGGGGTCCTGGGGTGGGGAGGGCACACACCCCACACAACAGAGACAGTACCTGAGGAGGCCTGGAGACTGGACAGGAACTTGATGGATATTCGTGGGGTTGGGGAGCAGGAGCCCTGGGATGGGCCACATGACAGGGCTAGGGATGCCCTTTGGCAGCATAAACGCCTGTCTGGCCTTGCAGCAGTGGGAAGCTGCTGAAGGATTTCAGCCTGGCAGAGGCATAAGCAATTTGCTCTCAGAAAAACTCCTCTTCCAGGAAGCCCTCCTGGATACCCTAGTTTGGATCAAGGGCTCCTCCTCTCTTCCCTCCATGTTCCTTCATCTCAGCACTTAACCCACCACATTACAACTGTCCTCTCCATAGACTGTCAACGCCTTCAGGTTGGGGCCTGACTCACTTATTTTGTGTCCCAGCAGAGTCTGGTGAAAAACATTGTTTCCTTAACATAAGAGAAAGCCCTGATGTCCATGTGGTATAGCCCATGGGCCCAGCTCCAGTCCTTCACCTCAATCCCTGGACATCAACTCTTTGATGATGTGGCCCAAGGGTTTGCACAGGCCTCTGCGGTGGGTGCAGCCAGGTTCCAGGCAGAAATTCCCCAGCTGCTCATCTGTTTCATTCAGACAAGAGGGAGAGCGTGCGCCCAGTTCATCTTACTGAGAACCATTAACCGGTTATTTAATGGAATCAAATTTAATAAAAGGAGCAGTTCAAGCAATTCTGGCAGATAAATGAGGATCTGGGTGTGACAGAGATGCTTATGTGACTTTAAAGAGGAAGCACGAGGGGTTTAATTTAGGAGTGAGTGACCCAGCAATCCCACTGCTGGGCGTATACCCTGAGAAAACCATCATTCAAAGAAAGACATGCACCACAATGTTCACTGCAGCACCATTTACAACAGCCAGGACATGGAAGCAACCTAAGTGCCCATCATCGGATGAATGGGTAAAGAAGATGTGGCACATATATACAATGGAATATTACTCAGTCATAAAAAGAAACGAAATTGAGATATTTGTAGTGAGGTGGATGGACCTAGAGTCTGTCATACAGAGTGAAGTAAGTCAGAAAGAGAAAAACAAATACTGTATGCTAACACATACATGGAATCTAAAAAAAAAAAGTGGTTCTGATGAACCTAGGGGCAGGTCAGGAATAAAGATGCAGATGTAGAGAATGGACTTGAGGACATGGGGAGGGGGATAGGTAAGCTGGGACAAAGTGAGAGAGTGTCACTGACATATATCTGTTACCAAATGTAAAATAAATAGCTAGTGGGAAGCAGCTGCTTAGCACAGGGAGATCAGCTTGGTGCTTTGTGACCACCTAGAGGGGTGGGATAGGGAGGGTGGGAGGGAGACGCAAGAGGGAGGAGCTATGGAGATATATGCATACATATAGCTGATTCACTTTGTTGTACAGCAGAAACTAGCACACCACTGTAAAGCAGTTATACTCCAATAAAGATGTTAAAAAATAAAAAATAAAAAAAGAAGAAGAAGTCTGCTGATTCGTGTGTCAGCCAGGTCATCTCCGGCTCTGAGCCGCTTGACTGTAGCTCCCACCCAGTGTGCAAGGACCAGGAGGATTTCCCCACAAACAGACACTCTGCTGAGGTCGCACCGCCTCCCTTCACCTCACAGGGCATTTCTCTCCTTCAGGAGTCTCTAGGATCAGGGATGTATGTCGGACAGATGTTAAGTAGCCCAGAGCCCCTCTCCAAAAAGCATTCCTCCAAGTCACCCATTCCCCCAGGCTCTTAAAAACTCATTTCAGACTTCCGTTCTGGAAAGATGGGATAGGCTTACTTTTCTCTATTGCTCACTAAGTATAGCAAAATGCACAAGATTTATATTAAAAACTCACATAAGAAGATTCTGAAAGGTAGAGAGAGGAAAGCAAACTGGCTGAGGGCCTTGGGGTTCCCCCTGGAAGCAGCATGTGGCCTGAGGTCAGGTGTGGCTGAGTCATTGGTGTCTGTCACAACTCATAAAAATATGTGTCAATAAAACAGATATTCATTCTCCTCTAAGATTTCTAAATTGTTTAACAGCTAAAGCTAAAAAATTATAACATGTCTGCTACAGTTCTCAATATATGTAGAAGAAATATTTAAGAGAGTAAAGGGACGCAGAGGCACAATTTCTACATTTCATGTAAACTTAAATGTTAACACCAGTAGACTGTGATACATTATGTTTATAATGTAATACCGAGAGCAACCACTCAAAATGCTATGAAAAGCAATATACTCAGAAACACTACAGACAAATCAAAATGGAATTCTAAAAAAAGTTCTAGTAACACACTGGAAGGTAGGAAAAAGAGAAATGAAAAACAGAACGAACAGAAATAAAAATATGAAATGTCAGACTGAAAGCTCTAATATATCAATAACAACGTTAAGTGTAAATTGCCTAAATTTGCCAATTAAAGAACAGATTTTTAAAGTCAGTTTTAAAAATGACTGAGCTATATGCTGTCTACAAGACACTTACTCCAAATATTATATAGGTAGGTTGAAAGTAAAGGATAGAAAAAGAAATGCCATGCAAACATTAATAAAAAGAAGGAAGAAGAGGTTACTTTAATATCAGATAAATTTCAGAGCAAAGAAAATTATCAGGGCCAGAGATATTACATTACATAATGATAAAAAGTCAATCTACCAAATAGACACAGTAATTCTAAATGCCTATGCATCAAACAACAGCTGCAAAATAATAATTTTAAGAAAAGATAAAACTGAAAGGAAAAATAGACATGCACAATTATAGTTGAAGGCTTCAACAACCCTCTCTCAACAATTGATAGAACAACTATACAGAAAATCAGTAATAATATTTAAAAATTCAATCATACTGTAAAGAACAGGACTCAACACCAGCAGAATATGCATTTTCTCAAGCACTCATATACAATGTACCAAGATGGACTATGGTCTGGGTCAAACCTCAACAAATTTAGAAGAATTTAAATCATACAGAGTGTGTTCTCTGATCACAATGGACTCAACTAAAAAT
Organism: Phocoena sinus; assembly: GCF_008692025.1. Taxonomy (NCBI): domain Eukaryota; kingdom Metazoa; phylum Chordata; class Mammalia; order Artiodactyla; family Phocoenidae; genus Phocoena; species Phocoena sinus. Next base: position 38,383,758 of record NC_045778.1, read on the forward strand.
CAATAATAGAAAGATAACAGGAAATTTTCCAAACACTTGGAAACTAACAATACTTCTAAATAACTCATGGGTCCAAAAGGAAGTTCCAAGGGAGCTAAAAATTTTATTAACGAAATGAAAATGAAAACATGCCTGTCAAAATTTGAAGGACACAGATAAAGCAATGAAGGGCAATTTATACATATATCAAAACACCAGGTTGTACACCTTAAATGTATCAAATTTTTATTTGTCGATTAATACCTCAAAGAAGATGGGGGGAGGAAATCTTGGGTAATGCTAAAGTTAATTTAAGACTGTGAAAAAATATGGTATAACATCTTTGAAAACAATTTTTTATTCTCTGGTAAAGTTGAAGATTTGGTTATCATGTGATCCAACAATTCTACTCCTGGAGATATCACCAGAGACACTCTTACACCTGTATAGAGACACAGGAAAAAATATTCATAGAGCCTGATTTGTAGTAGCAAAAAAGATCTTGAAAGAACCACAAAATCCATCAACAGAAAAATGGATAAATAATTCATGATGAATTTTACAATGGAATATTATATAACTATTAATGAATGGACTACAGCAACAGAGACAACTTGGATAAACCTCAGAAACATAATGTGTGAAAAGTCAAATTGCAAAAGATGACAAGCAGAATGATGTTATTTTCATGAAGCACAGAAACAAGCGAAACTAAACAATAAAAATTCTAGAAAACACATATATTTTTCACTGAATAATATTTTTAAAAATCATTAGAATGATAAACACGAAATTTAGGAGGGAGGCGTAAGGGAAGGAATTCACAGGTAGGCAGTAGTGGTAATGTTCTAGCACTTTAATTTCGGTTGGGCACATGGGTATTTGTAGGAAAATCATAGTCTGAGTTTTTCCAAGGTAAGTCCTGGTTTATTTCCATTATCTTTGTGTAATTATAATAGCATCCCTTTCACTCCCAAAAGTTTGACAGAGGCCAAAAGATCTGGATCATAATTATATAGTCTCCTTATTCATAATCCACATATGTTAAGGAGAATTTGATATTTATTAAAGGCTACATAATTAGAATGTAATTAAAATAAATGTGAATACTAACATGGTTGTATTGAAATTTAGATTCTTACAACCATTCTAGTCCTAAGTATTCACAGCTTTAAAAGGTCAAGCTTTGACCCATTAATCCCACTTTAAGAAACACAGTTTAAGGAAATAATTGAACAAAGGTACAAGGATGTGTATATAAGGATGCTCACCACACAGTTATTGAAAATTAGAAATCAGAATGACAAGCAAAAGACAGGAACCAACCTAAGTTGGCCCATGTCTTTAATGAAATAGTAAGCAGACAGGAGGGTGTATACCAGTAAATGTGTGCCTTTACTTTCATCATCTCACTTGAGTTTCAACAAGGAAATTGGTGGAGATACCTATTTCCAGGAAAAGAAAAAAGGTAAAGGTTGTAGGCAAACATGGTCAGTGATATAGTCTTCTGGTCCAAAATCTTTTTCAATTAAAGAATGGTGCAACCTTGGACTGTGGTAAGCAGAAGTAATAAGGTAGAGTAAAGTATGCATTTGGGGATGAGCCACAGGGAATCTTATACATAAATGTGATCCATAAATCTTACCATAAATAAATATATATGTGGTGTTGTTTCAATACTATTTCCTGATTATAAAAATTATATTTATGCCTTAACATACATATGGCTGTAGGCAGTTCTGCTGATGACCCAAGAATAATACTGTGATTCTAAATTTTCTCAAATATAGCCAGGTCATGATAAAAAGGATAAAGTACCTTGAAGGTACTAATGCAAAATTCATTATTAAAGTAATCAATCTTGAAATAATGAAACCACCAAAACCGAAAAGCAACGTTCACTCTCAAATTTTTTCCAGTGCCCTAGGGAAGCCAAGGAGCTGGGCAGCCACTGGTGAGACTTTGGAGAAGCCATGGACGCCATGTTCAACAACACAAAGCCCCCTTGGCTCAGGGGCTCCTGGCCAAAGAAACCTAGGCCTGGCTTACTAAGAGCCCAGTTCAAAGGGAGGTATGGGACAGAGCATCTTCTCAGGCTAGGCATCCAATTCCATCCATACTTGGCCATCTGCATGCTGTGTGAGAATTAGGAAACTATGGTGTATGCAGTATTTCCCTCACTATTAAAAAGAACTTCATTCTCAGCCCGTATATCTTAGAAGTTTGCAGAAGTTGGCATTTATTAAATTTGAAGACCAGAAAAACTGCAAACAACCCAGATGCCTGTTTCTTTATTTCAATTTTGAGTAAAGGATTGTCTGCTATCTGGGCATCTTAGGTGATGCAAGAAGCTTAGAGAACACTAGCAAACATTGGGAGTCTCACATTCCACCTTATTTTCTCAGGAGGAATTAAAATCTTTCTTGGCTTCTCTGCCTAGGAAGTAAGTTGCAAGTTATCTACAAATTCTCAATTTGCAGCTAACATACTGCCCTGGAATCACAGGAGCTTAGTATAAACACCAATTTTCTTTGTGTTAACAAATGTCATCATATAAATGGAATATCTCCTTTCCTACGCAAACCCAAAGATCTAACTACACGGGTAATATTCCTGCCAGAATATTTCTTACTAAACAGTAAGACTTGACATGGGGAAAAAGGCAAAGATTTTTAGAAGGAGAAACAGTGTTGGGGATGAGCCATGCTTTTTAAAAATACTTGTAGCTCTAAATTTTATATACATTTTCTGTATGCATATTGAACTTCAATAAAAATTTAAATATGTAATAGGGATAATTAATATAAAATAATAACTAATATTGAATATTTAAAAATTCTGCCATACATTGTCCATATGTTGTTGAACAAATACACACTTTAGAAATAAATTCATAAAAGTTGAAAATAAGAAACAAAAAATAGAGCAAAGACAAAAAACAGGGTAGCGATTTTAATATTGAATAAAACAGAATTTAAGGTGCAAATTAACACGAGGAGAAAGATAGATATACATACTGGTAGAAAAAGGAAGGAAGAAAGGAAGGGAAAGAAAGAAAGGGAGGGAGGGAGGAAAGAAGGAAAGAGAGAGAGAGAGAGAGAGAGGAAGGAAGGAAGGAAGGATAATAATCACGCATAGATAGGCACCAAAAATATAATCTCAAAATAAATAAAGAAACAACTGAAAGAATTACAGGGAGAAATAAACAATTATAGTTGAAGAATGTCATACATCTATTTTAGAAACTGAGATTTCAAGTAGACAAAAGTAAGCAAGAAGTAAACTGAATAACATATAAATAAGTTCATAGTAATACATTTATACTCAATAAAGAAAGAATACAAATTTTGTAGCACATTTCCTCTTACATCTCATTGGCAAGAAATTATTCATTTGACCAGACTTAACTGCAAAGAGGCTGGGAAATAAAGTTTTTCATCTATGTGCCCTGCATAAAATTGAGGGATTTATTACTAAGGTAAAACGGGAGGAAAAAGCCCCACAAAATACAAATGAGTAACAAAACACTGATTCTTTACAAATACTAATACAATAGACCTCTAGCAAGACTGTTCAGAGGGGAAAAGAGAGATAACATTAAAAAAATAATATACTACGACATAATTGAGAGTTTTAAAAATTTTTATAAAGATCTACATGAGCAAATTAAAAACCTCAAAAAATTGGCAAAAACATAAAATGCCAAAATTAGCACAAGAAAAAAGTAGAGTAATATTCCATTGTGTATATGTGCCACATCTTCTTTATCCATTCATCTGTTGGTGGACACTTGGGTTGCTTCCATGTCCTGACTATTGTAAATAGAGCTGCAATGAACATTTTGGTACATGGCTCTTTTTGAATTATGGTTTTCTCAGGGTATATGCCCAGTAGTGGGATTGCTGGGTCGAATGGTAATTCTGTTTTTAGTTTTTTAAGGAAACTCCATACTGTTCTCCATAGTGGCAGCCATAAAAAGAAATGAAATTGAGTTATTTGTAGTGAGGTGGATGGACCTAGATTCTGTCATACAGAGTGAAGTGAGTCAGAGAAAGAAAAACAAATACCGTATGCTCACACATATATATGGAATCTAAGAAAAAAAAAAAAAGGTTATGAAGAACCTAGGGGTAAGATGGGAATAAAGACACAGACCTACTAGAGAATGGACTTGAGGATACGGGGACGGGGAAGGGTAAGCTGTGACAAAGTGAGAGAGTGGCATGGACATATATACACTAACAAACGTAAAATAGATAGCTAGTGGGAAGCAGCTGCATAGCACAGGGAGATCAGCTCGGTGCTTTGTGACCACCTAGAGGGGTGGGATAGGGAGGGTGGGAGGGAGGGCGATGCAAGAGGGAAGAGATATGGGAACATATGTATATGTATAACTGATTCATTTTGTTATAAAGCAGAAACTAACAGACCATTGTAAAGCAATTATACTCCAATAAAGATGTTAAAAAAAAAGAAAAAGAAAAAAGTAGACAAAGTTACCAATACCATCCAAATAATTGAAAAGGCAATCAAAGACATTCTTCCTTTAAAAAGCTCATGTTTACATGAGCTTATAAGTGAGTTCTCCCAAATCTACAGGAGCAAATAATTCTTATAGAAACTTTTACAGAAAAAATTGAGTAAAATCTGTCCTGCTCATTTTAATAAAAGTTCATATTAATGATACTAAAACCTGATAAGGGCAGTATAAAAACAGACATTCACATATGAATATAGATGTAAAATTTATACATAAAGTAGTTATTTTAAGTAAGACAGACTGCCATATGCAACGCCTCATTTGGATGTATCTGTAGTCTTGGAAGCTTGACTACCCTATGTTCTCCTACAGTGGACCTTGAGAGCTTGTTTGGAGGTTCTAGCAGGGAAGCGCAGCTAATGGTATACACTTGGCCGAAGAATGGTCCTCCTCTAACAGGGAAGGTCATTCTCTTCATCCGAGTGCACAGCTTTGGGAGGGACACGCATTGAGTGGTGAGGGAGGAAGGGGACACCCACCTAGAGAGCCTGATCAGCCAAATCAACCCTGGTGATCAATAGGGTGACAGATGTCACAGCTGGATTCTACATAAAGTATTAACAAGTCAAATTCAACTAAAAAGCTATAAATAGAAGAATGTCATATTCACATTCATTTATATAGGATTTTTTTCTGGATATTTCTGGAGTTTAAGGTAAGTAATAATTTTTTGTACTACTTAAAAATATTTCATTGATGTTTATTATTTTTGTTTACAAGTCAGCTATCAATAACAGAAGATCCAGGTTTTATGTAGTCTGAAGCTTATAAAATTCAGGAGCACTTATTTAAAAAAAAGAGAATACAAAACTATAAATACAAAATTAGGTTCAATAGTGAATATTTATTTAGTATGAGAGAAGAAATCACAGAAAATTAGAAGTTTATAAAAAGCTAAATATACTATAAACATCAAAAATCTAGAAAAACAAAATATTTTTAAATAATTAACTGCCTGACAAAACTATAATACTTTTCTCCTCCATTTCTCTGCTGTATATTCTTTTTTTTTTTTTGCTGTATATTCTTTGATGTCACTTCATTTAACAATTTTTTAAGAAAATAGGGAAAGACTCCCCTAGCATGTTTGAAATTTATTTTTTCTTACTGATTGATTATAAAAATTTCTTTAGGGCTTCCCTGGTGGCGCTGTGGTTGAGAGTCCGCCTGCCGATGCAGGGGACGCAGGTTCGTGCCCCGGTCTGGGAGGATCCCACGTGCCGTGGAGCGGCTGGGCCCGTGGGCCGTGGCCGCTGGGCCTGCGTGTCCGGAGCCGGTGCTCCGCAGCGGGAGAGGCCACAGCTGTGAGAGGCCCGCATACCGCAAAAAAAAAAAAAAAAAAAAATTTCTTTAGCATCATTCTTTTGGTAATGCAGTAAAAAAGGTTAATGATTATTGTCAAAATTGGGAAAACCCATATCAAGTTTATTTCATATGCAAACTATAAAATTTGGAAGAATTTTCTATAGATTAGCTTCTGTATATTTCCCATCTTTTGTTTGTTTGCTTACTTGCTTGTTTTTCTCCACTACACACATACTTCTAGTGCTGTCACCATAAGGATGCTCATACTATGGTGTAACACTTAACACTATACCTTTGTCATGGTAAGTCATCATGCTAGGCAAAAGAAGAGTATTACTGAAAACTGTTTCTATACCATACCAATATATGTGAAAGTAACCAAGAACCACATAATTATATTCTACTAAACCAAACTAGATGAATCCCTAAGTCAACTTCCTGTTGGCCTGGTCCCCCTAAATCCTGAAAATATTGTAACACATCCATCATGGTGGCTAGTGTATAGAAGGAAATCAGAGTGAGAAAGAGTAGTCTTAATCAATTAAAGTTAAAATATCTTAATGGCATGTTTTATATATTAAAAAAAACTATGGCCGTGTAAACAGATGCCTCAGAAGGACACCATGTAATTGAGGGACCCTGAAGTTTAAGCTTCATTGGTGTCACAGAAATCCATCTCTGGCAATCTATCTTTTTTCATATATATATTTATTTGTTTATTTATTTTTGACTGCATTGGGTCTTTGTTGCTGCACGCAGGCTTTCTCTACTGCGGCGAGCGGGAGCTACTCTTTGTTGCTGTGCGCGGGCTTCTCATTGCCGTGGCTTCTCTTGTTGCAGAGCATGGGCTCTAGGTGCACAAGCTTCAGTAGTTGTGGCGCATGGGCTCAGTAGTTGTGGCTCGTGGGCTCTAGAGCACAGGCTCAGTAGTTGTGGCACACAGGCTTAGTTGCACCGTGGCATGTGGGATCTTTCCGGACCAGGGCTCGAATCTGTGTCCCCTGCACTGGCAGGCGGATTCTTAACCACTGTGCCACCAGGGAAGTCCCTCTGGCAATCTATCTTATTGTTGTTCTTTCAAAGATAATTTTTCTTCTTTTTCTTGCTGCTAATAAGATTTTCCTTTATCTTTCATTTCTGTTAGTTTTACTCTGATGTGTCTAAGTGTGGTTTTCTTTTGATTTATTCTGTTTAGAGTTTTTAGGACTTCTTAAATATGTGGCTTGATGTGTTTTATTAGTTTTAGAAAATCCTCAGCCATTATCTTTTCAAATATTGTTTTTGTTTTGTTCTCTCTATCCTCTCCTTCTGGTACTCTAATTACACATACTTTAGACTTTCTCACTGTATTCCCTATGACTGTTATAATATCTTCTGCATTTTTATCTTTTTGTCTTCCCATGTGTCAATATAAGTATTTTATTCTAAACCATCTTCCAGTTCACTAATTCTCTCTTCAGCTGCATGTAATCTGATGTTTAACCATCTACTGAGTTGATTTTGGTTATTGTAACTTTCAGTTCCAGAATTTTCATTTGATACTTTTTTATTCTTTCCAAATCTCTGCCCAATTCACAGTCTCATCTTTTATTTCTTTGAAAAGGGTAAGTATAGTTCTTTCACAGTGTATTTTCTGATACTTCCATTTCCTGGATCAACTATGTGTCTGTTTCTATTGTCTATTGTTTTTCTTTTTTTTCTTTCCAGTATGTTTTATTATCTTTTCATATGCTTGGTTTTATTATCAAATCCCTGATATTGTATATGAAAAACTGGAGAAATAAAATAATTTTAAGCCTAGGATGATGTTATATTCCTCCAAATAGATTTATATTGCTTTTGACAGTCTCCTAGGTTTCACTGGCAAAAACAGCAGCACTAAATACAATGCCAGAGACTAAAATAAATAAAAGCTGTACTTCACGTCTTCTGAGGGCCAGTTTATTTCTGGTTCACCATTTCTCCTAAGGATTAGCCCTTTAGCATCCTGACCCCAAGCTGGGAGGCTTTCCAGCGTTCCTCTTCCTTAGCAGATTCTGAGTTCTATCCCCTCAAATCTATTGACAGCTCTCTTCAATTCTCAGCCTCTCAGCTACCTCTTCTAGGATTGAAAGATGCCTCTGGGAGAAAAAATTTTCAAGTTCCAGGCTCATTTGGAGTTTCTTCTCCCAGATTTTATTCTCATATTTCTTCATTGCCTGTTAGCTCTCTGACAATTGTAAACAGATGTTTTAAAATATATATTTTGTCTAGCTTTTCCAGTCATTCTTAGTAAGAGGAAAGAGCCAAATTATTTAGTCTATATTCCTGGAAATCCAAGTCCCCCATAGCCCAACTCATTGCAATACAAGACAATACTTGTGTCTATGGAGGTAACTTCAAAGCTCTCAATTCACAGAAATTAAAGACTTTGAGCAGATGAATTTCATGAAATTGCTAACCGGCTGCTAAAGACTCAAAAGCATCTGGTTAGTGATATTAGCATGGATGGATAACATTATTGAGCCCTTTTAAAATGGAAATTCAAGCCACCATCCCTAAGCAAACTTCTAGTAGCAAGGTCTTCACTTACCTACAAAAAATAAGCTAATATTCTCAAAGCCAAACATAACTTGAATGACATCCCACAACCTAAGCTCATCATCTAAATCTTTGCAATGCTTCTGCTCCCAAGAGATCCCAGACTCTGAGCAACCTCCTTTTTAGACAGAATCTAGTGTCAGTCGTTACTCACTCAATCCCAGCCTTTTTTATGTAAGGAAATCTCAGCCCATATCTTCCTCTTCTTGACCCCCTCCCCACCTATCTGTTTCAGCTCAGGATATATACATTTAATTAATTCAGCTTTACCTCCAACCTGTAAATAGTGGGAGAAGTGTCAGATTTATATGGTGGATAAATAACAAGGGTTTTCCCAGGAGACTCCATCCTGGTGAAAGAGAGTAACTGTAATTTTCAGTAATGAGTAATTGTACATAATATAATCCTAAATGATTTTTCTTGTAATTTCATTAGAGTTTAGAAATTTAATTAGATTTTGAATCACTCTGAAATAAAGTATCAAAACACCAAGAGACTGGGAGCGGTGGTTATTTTGTCCTTTGAGGCCACATTCTTGGTCTCAAATTGGCATGTCTTCATTAGGAGGAAGTTTGCAGAACTTCTTGATATATTATTGTCTTTCAGAATGGACTCTGAATAGGTCTTTGGAGAGCATTAGAAAGGTACACAATTATTCTGCACACTCTTCTTGAGGTTTAAGATCATCTGCCTTGCATATACTTAAAAATATATATCTCTAAAGTTGTTTAAGAAACTGTGGAGATAGGAAAGATGTTTCTTGAATGCCCCAATGCTGTTCCTGGATTATTAGCAACTACCTGTACATTATGATGCAGTGAGGAGCTGTTTGCTTAACTTTAATGATTATGTAAGGTTTATGGTTATTTTTATTGCTACAACATATGAACTGTCATGGTGGCTATAATTAGAGACAAGCTAAAGTGTTGCTGTTACAGTCCTCTGGGACTGGGGAGAAACTACTTCCTTCTTATCAACTTTGCCTCTGTGCAAGAGCTGGCAAAAAAAAAAAAAAGAAAAAAAAAGGAATCAAATTAAATGAACAGTTCTTACCTCAAAACAGGTTATGACACAGAAAAACTGAAAAGAGCATTAAAACTCCAGGCCAACAGCTTGCACCTAACGAAGCTGCAAGGAAACAATCTTCTTTTCCCCCAAATACCCTGATTTGTTTAGTTCTCTGAAAGACCATTGCCCACGTCTTTCCCCAGAGGCCATCCAGGAAGCATGGTGTTTGTGGAAATGCTCTAAGGGGTTTCCATATATCTCTGCCACGCTGCTGCTGCCTCTACCCAAATATCCTCTCTGTATCCCAGGCTGGGGACTGAGAAACTCAGGACAGACTAAGATGTATAGAGAAAACAGCCCAGAGGCTCTGGGAGCCCATGAAAAAGTCCCTGGGCTGCAGAGGAAAAATTCAGAAGCCCCAGGAGATAAAATGAATTAGACAACCTGACTACCTGGTCATTCTGAAGAAGGTAGGATGGTTTGGGTAGAAAGCTGAAAACACATTATGACCTCAGGAGATCTGAGAGTTCAATACAATTGTCTGAGAGTTGAATACAAGTGTCCAAGAGGCATTGGGAAGGTGGTGGGAGGAGAGAGAATCTGGGGAAAGGAAGAGCCTGGGAAGAGCTCCCTGAGCCTGGTGGGAGCAGAGCTGCAAATGTCTCAACAAGGGCTGTCCAGCTCTGTGCTGGACGCTGGGCAGTGGCAGACACAGGAAACATGGCACCTGGCTCCACCGCCACCGACCACCCATTCATGCTGGCCCACTGTCTGCCTTCTCTTCTACACTGTGAGTTCTCTGAGCAACACGGATGTGTCAGATTCATTTTCATTTCCACTACACACACAGCAATTCCTGTTATACAGCAGGAGTTCAATAAATGTTGAATGAATGAATAGGACCAGAAAATAGCAAAGAGAAGCCAATGCCTCTGCCATAAGGTGGGACCTGACAGTGGCTTCCTGTTTGCCCAGGGATGTAACTAAACGAGGGCCTCCTTGAGAAGGTTGGTTGGTAATTTTTAACAAAAGCTTTCAAAATGGCTGGTGCTCTTCAACGTGTGAATTGTACTACTGGGGATCTTTTCCAAGGAAATAACCTCAAAGATGGAAAATAGCCCAATGCACAAATATACCTATAACAATGAAAAATTAGAAATAACCTAAACGTTCAAAGAGGAACACACCAAATCGGGATGCACACACTTGATGCGATATAGTGCAACTAATAACGATAATTTTTACAAAGGGATAACATGGAGAAGCCCATTTGAGGAGAAAACTATATACAAGATCTGTTTACACAGCATGATCACAAAAATGCATGGGGAAAAAAATGGTAATGAAACACCAAAATGACAAAAATAGCTGTGTTTGGGCTATTAGCCTATGGGAAAATCAATGTCTCCTCCATTCAACTTTTCCGTGTTTTCCAAACTTTTATTGATGCCACAGCAGTGGTCTCACTTCTAAAAGAGCCCTCAGCCCAAACCATCTGAGTCACCACCAAACGCCCGCCAACCACGGCCGGACTGGCAAGTGGGCTTTGTGGTGAATCTTTTCCAGGAGATTTTCTGGGGAGATTTTCACGGGAAAACCATCTCCTGTGTTCAACCCCCTGGTGACTTCTGCTCACAAGACCCTAAATCCAACCTTTCTGAAAATGTACAGCAACTCTAAGTCATGGAACTGAGCTAAGCTTTATGTGTTTTTTCCTTGCTTTCAAGATTTCATTCCATTTTATTTTATGCAAGTCACCGAGGCACCATCTGTGTCAAACTTCTGCCTTAGGTCTCAACTGGGACAATTATCTACCGTTTATCTGCATCCTTCTGTCATTTCCACTGGAATTTAGTGTTCTCATCACATCCCGTTCTGAGACTTGCCTGCTTTGTAGCAGTTGGGAAGAGCTTTCTCCAGGGTCAAACATCATCTTCTAGTGCAGATTTTGGGGTTCTGGGGGAAGTATTATCTCCTGCTCTCCTTGGGGGTCCATCCCACTGATTACCTGAGCTCTAAGCCATCCCTCAACTCCCCGGATCATTCTCTCCGGGAAGAGCCGAGAAACAAGTGCAGGCAGTGCCAGGGGAGCCAATGCAAGGAACAAGATTGTGAGTCGATCGTGCGCTCTAATTAAAGTTGGGATTTGGGGGGATACTAGGAGAGCATGCAGAGCCCAAGATCAAAAACAGACAGGCAGGAAGACGTGAGCAGTGTTGGGCTGGAGAAACAGCTCTCTGAAAAAAAAAAAAAAAAAAAAACAGAAAACTGAGCCATGTCCTAAGCATCTGGAGCGGAGACCCTGGGGGTCCAGGCATTCTTGAGGCCTAAACAGAGATTCTGAGCTTTGGAGCGGTAAGTGCTGGCTTTGAGTCCTGGCTCTGCACCTTACCGGCTGTATCTAGGAGCAGGGCTCACAGGGAAGCAGGATGAGCCATAGTTGTCCCACAGGGTTGTCATACAGCAGTACCAGACCAAGAAGGGAGGGAGGGTCATGCGTGGTTAGGGGCCTACCCTGGACCCAGGCTGCCTGGGTCCCAGTGTCCACCTCCCCAACTATGCTTAGTGTCACCTAAGCAAGTCACATGACCTCCCTGGACCACAGTTTCTTCATCTGTCAGATCAGGAAGATGATCACAGTAAGACCTGCCTGGCACTGAGAGAGCTGATACACTGAGGCCATGAGGAGCACACCTGCCCAGACCGCTGCTCCCTCACTGATGCAGTGTGGCGTCTGACACAGAAGGAACGCCTCATGCTGATTCCACCTGACCTCAGTCCTCACCGACTTCCCGGCTGCCTCAGAAGGAGAACACATCTGTCCATCTGTCCTTCTTGCTCCTTCTGGCCCCACATCCATCTGTGCCTGGGTTGGGCTCCTGCTTTTCCGAGCTGGGAAGCTCCCTGGCCTGGCCCTCATCTGCCCTCCACCTACACCCCTCGATGGCCAGAAACAAGGGGTTCACGGACACCCTGCACCGGGGCTGGCTCAACCTTGCCACCAACGGCCTTCTCTCCAGACAGAGACAGCCAACGCTGGTGACAAAGACACCTTGAGGCCCAACTACTCCACATTCTCGCTCACCTCGCCTCCCACCCTGGGGGTCCTTAAGTCTCAGCAGCACAAGAGGCTTGCAGCTGGCTCTCCTTGGCTACCAACCACCCCCAGGCTGCACGGGAGCACAGTCCCTCACTGGACCTTCCTCTCCTCCCTCCCGAAATCTGAAGGCCGCCTCCATCTCATCCAACTTTACTGCTGGTGTCAGCCCAGGGCACACCCGGGGCCACGGCACATGCGCAGGCACTCTACCGTGTTCTGTATATTCAGGCACCCAGCCAGGAAGGGAGGTGGAATCCCAGGATTAGAGACAGACCCGGCTGGAGTCCAGGCATGGTCTACGTCTCATGGCGAGCCAACAGTAGGAAGGGTCAGAGGATGGGAGGGAGAGGGGAGGAAGGGCTGCTGAGCTCTTGCTGAGGACCAGCACTGTGCTAGGCACCTCCACGTGCTCCAGTATGAGGCAGTGTCCTGCTCCACGCCGACTTGGCCACCTCCACTTTCAGCCACAGCGGGTGGACAGTTCCAAGCACGCGTCCCAACTCCAGCCTGAGCCTTGGTTCTCTTTGCCTCTGCTTCTGAGCTTTCTTTGAAGACATGGCATCCTACTCAGCTCACAGGCAGTCTGGAAATACGGGGGAGTTACTGCTTCCTGGGCAACTCAAATAATGGGGGACGGGAGCTCGCGTGCTACAGCCTCTTCGGTTTTAAACAGACAATTCTGGCTGGGGTAGGCTTCTCAGAGATTCCTGCAGAGTTCAGCCTCTGCTCTCTATAGAAATCACCTTGCTATACACATTTTATGAGCTTTTCCCAGTCTCATCCTCCTTACTCCCTCCTTCCTGCTCCCTGGCTTCACCTCCCAAATGGGTTCTTTGCACCCAAGGATTTGTCTCAGGTTCTGCTTGGGGAAAAACACAAACAAAAGCATCTCAAAAAAAAAAAAAAACAAAACAAACGGAATGAAGAACTTTGCAATTTATTCTCGCAAAGGTGAATGCTGTTTAATAAAAGCCGTTTTGCTTGCTGAGCACTCGAGTGACTTAGACGTGACTCTGGGGAGAGGATTTGGTGTTCCTGTGTTATCTGGTGCAGACGGGAGGAGGGAGGTGCAGCAGCGAAGGAAGAATGAGAAGCCAGTGGGGGCCCTTGAGGGACAGGCCAACAGATGGGCTGAGTGGAAGGCATCTGGAGGGAACTTCTGAAAAAAGAAGAATCAATAAGTGATTTCAGATGTTTGCAAACAGTGGTGTTCTATGTGAGTCTCCCCTGATCTGTCTCAACAGTGTGTGTGAGTGGATTCTTTGGAGCTCAGTTCAGGGATGAGTCTCACCCCTGCATCAGTGTTAGGCTTGGAAAGACTCCCATCCCAAGGAGGTCAAGGTCTCCAGGCAAAGTGGTCAAGAAGATGCAAGGCCATGGGAAGGTGGAATCCGGAATCGTGCAAGGCTTTCTTGGTAGGTGGGATTGGGGGATGAGCCATCCTGCCCAGAGCTTGAGGGGCAATGAGCTCCTTTTCCCCCACACAGCCCAACTGAAGTCATTCCAATAGGGCTGGGAAGCACAAATTGAAGATATCACAGGTCGGGTGGAGAGAGCTGGGGCATTTTTCAAGGTTAACACAGGGGGGAACCAGAATCCAAACCTGGGCATGTCTGTCTCCAAAACCTGTGCCTTTCACAATACCTGATGGGCCAAAGGAAAAGCATTGCTGATAAAGTCAGCGAAAGGGTTAACCTGAGGATAGCGTCTGTTTCCTGTGTGTTCACTGGCCCCAGTGACCCTGAAGGCAGGGACAAACTCTTGCGCATGATAAACACAATATGTAACAACTATAGAGGGCTTTATTCCAGACACTGTTCTAATGACTTTTTCGGTATAACTGATTTGCTTCTTCAAGGGGGAAAAAACATACACACACACACGTGATGTACTGCCCTGGAATGAAGCCTTATGTCTATGTTGTATTTCCAAGCACAGCTGCTAACAATTTGGCCACTTTGAGTGGCTCCTCATGTTCATAAAATAGCTCTAGATGTCTCCTCTATTAATTGCTGGAAGGGAAAATGAGAGTTGTAGTGTCTGGTAAATGGAGACATGGAGCCAAATGGCTATTCAGACTCTATTAGGACAGAGATAGTGAGCAGCTCACACCTCTGGTCCCGTGATGTCGTTTGGACAAAACAGAATTCTCCTTCCTTGGAAGTGTGTCACCAACATGCCTGACAAGCTGGCTTAGTGGCCTGGCTTTCCACACGTACTGCACACATATGCTGGCGGGAGAGACCACTCTGCTGGACTCAGGTTACAGTGAGTCTAGGGATGCTTCACCTTGAACATTTGTCATTCAGTTTCCCTGTGTTGTAGCATTGTCTGTCATTATACGTGGTCACTAGCCCCCAAAACAGTGTACCCTGAAGGCAGGGATGAGCTCTTGCACATAATAAACACAATAAGTAACAACTATGTAAAGTTTTATTCTAGACACTGTCCTAATGACTTTTTTGGTATTAACTACCTTGCTTCTTCAAGGGGAAAAGAAACATGATGTAATGCCACTCTGAGCTGACACTATTATTGCCCTCTGTTTCACACATTAGATACTGAGGGATAGAGAGGTTACCTTCCTAAGGTCACACGGTGGGGGAAGGAGTGGCAGAACTGGGATGTTAACCCAGCAGATCTGATCTAGAAGCTGGATCTTTACCGCTATTCTAGACTATCTCTAAAAAGGGGTATCAATAAATGGCTGGAGGTGTCTGATGTATCATACCAACCTGAGCATGGTGATGACCTGGAAGAATATTTCTCAGCTCAAACTATTCCTGATCTGATAAATTGCCTACATTTTTGACTAAAAATACCCCTGGAATAAGAGAAAAGATAGTGGAGTTAGGTGAGATTGAAGTTCATCAGGGGGCATGGAGAAGGGTGTGATGCTGCCAGTGAGGGGCTGGTTAATACTGATCCAAAAGATCCAGAGATCTAGGTTGCCATCAACCATCCTTCATCCTTGCTCTGACTCAATTTTCCAAACTTAGAGTAGAACAATAAGGATGGATACAAAAGGGGGGTTAATTCAAGTAGGATAAATACCAAGGAACCCACACTTACACATATCAAAGTAAACAGTAAATCAAAAACAAATAGAAAATATTTAAAGAACAAGTGGGAGAAGAAAGACACATTACCTTCAGGGGTACAACAGTAAGACCAAACATTGATTTCTCAATAGGAATGATGGGAACCAAAGGATAATGGAATTCTGTCTTCAAAGTTCTGAAATCAACTGTGGACCTAGAATTCTATAGCCAGCAAAAATATCCTTCAAAAATAAAAGCAAAATAAAGATATTTTCAAGCAAACAAAAACAGAGAATATATCACCAGCAGACTGGCCACTAAATGAAATACTGAAAGGTTTCCTATTGCCAGAGGAAATGGTTCTAAATAGAAGCAAAGAGCTGCAAGAGAAAAAAAAAAAAAAAAAAAAGAAACGAAGAGCAAAAGAATGAGAACATATATGAGTAAACATAAATGACTCTTGACTGTGTAAAGCAATAATAACAGTGTCTTGTGGGATTTAAGTAAGGTATAGAATTGAAATGCATGACAACAAAGCACATAAGGTAGGAAGGGTACATGGAATTAAAGAATAACATTCTTACATTGTATGGGAAATGGTAAAGGTATGAATCTATATTAGACATTAGTAAGTCAGTGATGCATGTTGCAATCTCTAGGTAACCATCAAAATTAGTAAACTAGCATTTAAGAAACTTTCTAATATAGGGGAAAGAATAGAATAATGAAAAAATTCTCAATCCAAAAGAAGGCAAGAAAGGAGAGGAAAAGGAACATGGACCAGGCAGGACCAATAGAAGAGAGTGGAAAAGGTAGTTATAAACCTACATGTATCAGTAAATACATTAAGTGTAAATGGAAGAAGTATTTCAATTAAAAGACATAGACCACAGACTGGAGAAAAAGACTACCTGCCTACAAAATACACACTTTATATGATATAGAACAGTTAAAAGGATGGAAAATAATATGTCATGCAAACACTAACCAAAAGATAGCTGAGGTAGCTATATTAATACCAGTTTTTGAGGCAAGAATTGTTATTGGAAATAAAGAACACTTCATGATAAAAAAGCTTCACCAGGAAGATATAATAATCGTAAAATTTTGCATCTAACAACATAGCCTCAAAATATATACAAGAAGAATCTCTAGAACTAAAATGGAAATAGGCAAATCCACAATCATAGTGGGATATTTTAAGACATCTCCCTCAGCAACCGACAAAACGAACAGATAATAAAACTCAAAATAAACAGAAAAAGAATATTGAACAGCAGATAAAAAGTATGACCCAACTGGCTAATATAGAATATGGCACCCAGTATTTCTAGGCTGTTACCACCATAGACTTCAGAAGGAGAGAGTCATGTGGAGAGGGTCACCTTAAGAGAGGGTCACCTTGACAGAGGAGCTGTGACCTTCATCAAGAAACAAAGGCCAGGGTAGCTGCAAGGAGAGATCTGGGTAAGAAACACCCTGATCTCACCCTCTTCCCTCTGACCCTTCTGATCTCCTTCCAGCATTCCCCAGTGGCCAAGCACAATTGAAAACCATTGATGTGGTCCCTACAGATCAGCCTTCCTGGACAGAGAGTGGGTGGAGAATTATGGGCTGTGTATCTGGGGGATGGAGGCAAAAGAAAGATACCCAGCACAAATGTGCAAAAATGAGTTGCTTTCTACAACTCAATTTAATGTTTGGCTCCCTACCCCTATTCTGTCTTTTACAGACAATCTATCTGTTTTCCTTTAAACTCAAAATACATGTAATTTCTCATCACTTAAGCGTTAAAATTCAGCCATATAGGGATTTTTCCTTTTTCAGGATTTCTCCCTCTTTCGTGATTTGTCATTGCTTCAGGGGTCGATGCTGAACTTTGGGGTTTACCAGGCAATGGAGGAAAAGGGATGAAGGTGACCTCTTCTTGGTGTGAATTTCTACTAGGTCTTACTCAGCCTCTTGCTTTCAACAGGACTCATCCCACTTGGTCCACAGCATAACCAGTGTATAACGCTCTCTCGGTGATGGCTTGCCTGGTCTCCGGGCACTGACTCAATGGCCATGCAGCTCCCTCGAGCTGTCAGACTGCTGACACATAGCTGTATCTCCAGCCAGTATCCCAGAGGGGATTTTCCCAGCTGTATTATTCTACGTGCATTCCCCCATCTCAGCGATTAAATTCTGTATAGACCCACCACAGGCTGGCTATGTCTCTGCTTAACTCCCATGTCCCACCAGGAAAAAACTGAGACACTATACTGAGCCTTGGGAAGCCAGAGAACATACTGGGGAAAAGGGAACTATCCCTGGCCCTCTTATATTTGATATGCCATACCCACACTTTTCCTCTGTTGCCCCAGGACAGTGATTTCACTAGCTCACTCCTGGGAGATAGCAAGTACAACGTAAATCCTCTCTACTCTCTGATCCCAAACTTTCTTGGGAGGATGCAGAGGGTGGAGCGTTCCCAGCATACACTCATAAGGCCATCGACACTAGCTCTGTACTCTTCTCACCTGCTCTAGACTCTTCAACTCGCTCCAAAGCATCCGTCCTCATTGTTTTATTGGAACTGGCGCTTGTCAAGATTACCAAAGATCCACCCAGAGTTGAATACCAAGATGACGTCTTTCCCCTCCTCTTACTGACCTCTCAACAGCACAGTGGGCCACTCCTCTTTCTTGGCACAGTGCCTTTTTTGGCTCCTGTGCCCACACTCTCCTTGCTCTCCTGCTCTCCCAGGTAACTCTCCTTCTCTGGCTCATTGACTGCTCCTTTAGTCATACCAACTCTATGGACGTTAACCCCTTAGGACCTTTCTGGTCTTTCTTCCCTGGGCCTCATCTACACTCTCCTCCTAATGCTAATGTTTCTCATGTTTACTCTCCAACCAAGTCTCCCTCCCAACCTGCAGACTCCCCCTATCCAACTGCCTTCCTGGCCTCTCCATTTGCATTTCCAGCTGGCATCTGAAATTCACCAGGATGGAAACAGAGAACTCCTGGCTCGCCCCTCCCTACAGACGATCTCTTGGTCTCGCTCACCCGCTCAGTTTCTCCATCGCTTAACATGGGAGGTGCACATATTGATTCCCACTCCTTGACATACCATGTCCAAGCATCACAGCAAATCCCGCAGCCCTCACTGCTCTCCTCCGCTGTGACCAACCTGGTCCAAGTCACCACCGCCTCTTGCCGGGACTATTTCAATACCCTCAACTGGCCTCCCAGCTCCATCTCTTCCCCACCCAGCAACCACAGTGACATAAAAACACACCAAAAACATAAAATGGCCCATGTTACTTCCCACGGAAAACACTTTAACAGTATCTACTCTTAGTATAAAATTCATACTTGATTTTTCCAGCTTTATCTGGTATATACTTGACATATAACATTGTGTAAGTTTAAGGTGTACAACATGGTAGTTTGACACACGTATATATTGCAAAAAGATTACGACAACCTTATGCCAAGTCTTCTTTATGGTACTTAAACTCCTACTTCATTGCGTGTCTCAGGAACCAAAAATAAGCAAACAAACAAATAAATACACCGAACATATCATAATGAATCTGAATTCAGAAAACTTCATGGATGAGCCTGAATGAGTAACTTCAAATACACGGGGCAAATGCTGTCAGTTTATCATGTCGATTTCAGTCAGCCGAACCTTACCGAATACTAACGTTGGCATCAAGTGTCACAAAATCAAAGATAAAAGGGGTGTTTTAAACTATATTCACACTGACCCTCAAATTTTCTCCTAAGTAGCAGGGAAGGTATCTGTTGCGCAACTATTAAACGCCAGTACGCCTTGGCAAGTTGAGGCTGGGAGGGGAAGTGACTTGCCCAAGGACATGTTGGAAGAGCTGGGACACAACCTCGGGTCCTCTGGACTCCTAAAGCCTCTTTGCCCTTCTCCACAAGACTGCGAGGGTCTGAAGCCGGTGGTGGAAACTGCTGCAGTCACGGGGCTCCATACTGTGTAGCAGGCACTGTGCCCCAGGCTGCATATTCATCACCCCATTTAGTCCCCATGACAGCCCTGTGTGGAACGTATTATAACGATCACCATTTCCACACAGGGGTACCAAGGGTTAGGGCTTCTGGTTGTTGTCTAAGTTCAACAGAGCTGCACAGCGGGGCCTGGATCTGAACCCAGGTCTATGTGATGCTATAACCCACGCTAAGAGTCATGCCATTATCCTGCCCCCATACACACACACAGCTCTGGAACCCGAAAAGCAACAAGCTTTGCTGCCTGGGAGTAAGAAACGGTGTCAGGCGGGCAGAGGGACTGGTGCATGAGACCGACTCTGGCCAATATTATGGGAGAGGGGTTCAGCCAGCCTAGGGGTTCAGGTCAGATGGGCTGCAGCTCCCATATACTCACCCATCCCCATCAGAGTGAGGAGGCCGGACCAGAAGCTCAGTGAGTCAAGATTTCCTATCCCATAGCGTTAGCTTCTAGAATCTTCAGCAGCAGCCTGCAGTCTGGGGTGAAGCGTAAGGTCATCGGTCCTCGGCCCTCCCCTGAGGCACCCGGCCATCTCTTTTCACTTATGCCTGCCTCCATGGCACAGCAGCCGCAGATCAGAATCCCAATCCCCACTGCCTGCTGAGTAGCTCCAGGCAGGTCGATGTCCCTCGCTGAGCCCCTTTATGATTAGGTGATTTCTAAAAGGAGGCCCTTCCAGTCATAAGATTAAGTGACCACTGAAATATTACTTTGAAAATGTAATGTTTCCATTCTTCTAGTCAAAGAGCTTTGCCAGCAGACCTAAAGCTGTTGCCTATGGGGTATGACCTTCTCCCAGGGAGGCAGCCCGTTGGAATGCTTCCTAGGTCGGCTCCCAGATAGACGCCAGGGAAAAATTCCAGGCAGCCCGCTATGTTACGGGCTGATAACACCCCATGGCTCTTAAAATAGTTGTCAGGTGGATGGTGGGACCCTCAAATGTTTTAAGGCAAAGGGTAAAGAGAGTGATGTGACCTGACCCTGGGGGGCTTCTTCTGTATCCTGCTCTCTTTCTGGGGAAGGGCTCTGCACTGTGAGGGTCAGAGAGAAGCAGTCGAGGCAGCAGGCTGCCCTTGTCGCCGGCGTGGCAGGCGGCTCAGAGCAGCCACAGGAAAGGAACGCTGCCGGCTCCGCCCACTGCTCCCTCCATGCAGTGCAGGCAGCGTGCACTCACACTGCCGACTGACAAACACGTGGTGGCCAGACGCAGCCAGGGCCTCCCTCTGGAGGTTGGGAGAACGTCCGCTCTGTAGAGTCCCTTCCTCTTTATCAGCCCCGCATCTCCTGCTGTCTTGCTGACCAAGACACATTCTTCCTGCTGACTGTCTGCTCTTTCGTTACATTCTATTTCTACCAACCCAGCGTGGCATGCAAAATGTTTCAAACATTTGTGCCATATATAGAACTTCTTACCAGGTTTTTTTCTGCACATGTTCGTTAACCTGACAAGGCTGCCCCCTTTCTCTGTTAGTACTAGACCTTGCCCTCTTGGTGACATTCTGCCTCCCACCTCTGGGCTGCAGGTGAAAGTTGGGTGGGGCTTGGACCTGGCAGCCAGTGGCTCTGGTGTGGCCAGCTCCTGTGGATGAGTGAGATTAACAATGGAGTCCTGTGGCACTCTGTGGGCCAGGGGAGACGTGGGGAGCCCACTTCCCAGGCAAGTAAGCAGGGGCTCAGCGACTGGTCCAGGGCAGCCATGGCTCAGGGCAGCCATGGCTCAGGCCTGTTACAACAGCCCCAGCCTTCTCCACTCCCCAAGACTGTCCTAGGCTCCTTCTTAGAAGATACCTTGCAGAGCATTTAGGGTGAACTGATTAGCATTTAAATACTTATTTTCAAGTAATCTATATCTATATCTGCACATATCTCAGGGAATCTGAGAAAGACGTGAACAACCAAGAAGCAGGAAGCTGGAAACCGTACAATGACAGCATCTGTGACCTCAGCCAGACCTTGCCGTCCCTGCCCAGCCCTGCAGTGGGACCAGCGCCAGCCTCTGCCCTTCTCCGAGTTCCTAGAACAGGTGTGATTGGGCACATTCAGTCAGGTTCTTACCCACGGACCTCGGAGGCAGGGTTGCCCTGGGGTATCAGCTCTGTGCTCCTGGAGGGGGGGGCAGTTGTAGGGAGCTCAGTCGGCCTGTCTACCTCAACCCCTGAGAAGCGTCTACTAGAGTCAGATGAAATAATTTCTAAAGGGTAATAGCAAGTGGAAGGGAAGAAGGGCGGCTCTGGGACTTTCAGGGCATGCTAAGCAGAGGCATTTGGACTTTTCCTGGGCACAGTGAGGAGCCATTGGTGGGTTTGGCAGGGGAGGGACTTGACACGCTAATGTGCTCACGACTGGTCCCCTGACAGGTCAGAGGCACTCCCAGCAGTGCCCCGGAGGGTCTGACCTCTGCCCCAGACCTCCGTCCTACCCTGACACCTATGTTACCCTACCCCAACCCTTTGCCCACGATGGCTGGTATGTTAATCTGTGTCACTAACCTCCACAACCGGACTGGGTCTCTGTCGCTTGAATAAAAGAAATGTAACTAATTTAGCCACCAACCTGGCCTTGTCCAAGTCCCCTCACTTCCCAGCTCCATGCCTTTCCTCCAGCAGCTCCCTCTGCTTGGAATATCATCCCCGGAAGCCAACTCCTCGTAGCGGATTGTATCCGACCCTTAAGGTCTCAAATGCGGCCTCCTTCCTGAAGGTTTTCCTCATCTTCCCAAATGGATATGATGCCTCCCTACACCACCTCCTACCTACCACGCGGCACTCATCTCAGCCTGGTGAATTTAGGTTAATTATCTGTTACCATCTCTCTCAACTAGAAGTGCAGGTTCTGTGTAGGCAGAATCTGGGCTTCATTCTTCTCTAAATCTGCCACTGGGCCTCACCAGGCCTGATCCACAGAGAGTGCCCAGTGTTTGCGTACTGGGACAGAGGTACGTGGAGAAAGGATGGGGCCTGGGAAGGGAAGTGAATCTGAAGTCCTTGTAGAATTTCCCGTGGCCTGGGCCAGCCCTGGCCGGTGCTGGGAACCAGGGTCCCATGGGAGATGGGTGCTTAACTCACATAGACTTAGATGCATGGCTCTGTGCGTGGCCCCCAAGTGCCTGCCAGTGTAGGGGCTGGGGCCATCTCTCCAGTGCAGAGAAAATGCCCATGAGTGGGACAACAGTCAGAGCAGCTGCCCCTTCCAGAAGGACAGAGGGTTGGATGGTCCCATCTACCACCTGGGGCCTGGGTGCAGCCCTCTGGGAGCCCCACAGGCCCGTCTCTCTGGGGGCTGTGTGCTCAGACTACAGGGGCACATTCAAAAAGGCACAGAGAGTCCTGGGTGGGGGCAGCATTAGCAACCTGAGGAAGTTCTGGGCTAAGGACCCTCTGCTTCAGGAGAATGTGCTGATGGTCCAGGTGCTAAAGACTGAAATAAAGTAGAGAGTGCAGTCATTGGCTGTCAGGAAGACCACACTGCAGAAGCGAAGGGAGGGGATTTGCCCCTAAACTGCCACCTGGAGAGCCAGCCTGGTCACGTGCAGCCAGGCTGAGCGCTGGACCCGCTCCTCACCCACGGTCCCGCCCCCAGGCTCTCTCCCAGGCCTTCCCTCCTTTCTCGCACAAAAGGCCTTTGCAGGAGGCTAAGGAACAATTTTCCAAAAGGCCTGAAGTACAGGTAGCCTGGAACAGCCTACTGGGCTTCCGGGGGAACAGCTCCTTCAGTTACAGGAGCAGTCACTTGGTTTAAAATCCCCATAAAAGCAGCAATGCTCATTTCCTATATTGGGTCATATTTCCTAATTACTGTCCCAAAGGAAAACCTAGGGAGAAGGAGAGAGAAGCCAGCCCTGCCGCCTTCATTTGTACATTTAGATAAAGTGAGATTAAAAAGCACACCCTGCACATTTGCCTGGAACACACCTTCCTTCGGTGAACATTTCTGATGAACACCAAGTGGAATCACTTGAAAAAATTATTAGTTCAGCTTGAAAGTAACTGCCACTTCTTTTGTTTATAAGGCAAGCTCTGCTGGTGACATCAGATTAGACTTAACTGCATCCTGTTTTGATGCTAACTAATATTTGTCCTAATACTAAGCATAAATAAGTAGGAATTTCTCCTGAGACACCACAGATATTACATCTTTAATGGGACCTAATAGTCAGAGGCAAGCCAATTGCCCTGCTGTGGGATTATAATTATGTGCTCTCTTGTTCCCCCTTTTAAATTTCACGAGCAGAGAGGAGCGCTCGAAGCCATTAGGCTTAGGCTTTCTCCAGAAACGTGGAGTAGAAATAAAACGGCCATGTGCAAATCCACGTTATCCATTCCGGAAGCTGATGGCATTCCGTGCGCTCCCACAAATGCACTGCCTCTCCCAAAGCTTCCTGGTAAGTGGCAGATGTCACCGGCAGCTGGCAGGAGGCTGGGCATTTGAAAGGGGCCACATCCACACTGAGGCCAGGAGCCTGAACTTTAGGCGTCCTCTGCCTCCGAGACATGCCCCTACAGCCTCCTTGAACGTCTCTGGTTTTGGCCCTCGGCTTGTGCAGGGAAAACTTCCTCTGGCTCTATCGGGGAATTAGGCTGTTGCTTTGTTCTCTGAGGATGTTTGGGGATGAGGACTCAGGGCCTGTCTTGAGGGACATATAGGCCACCTGGACACATAGGCAAAGCCCTAAATGAGAGCTTGCTTAGGTCTCCAGCCCAGGGCCCGTGCTTCTACCCTGTCCCTTCAAGCTGCTGAGAACCTGGGGCCCTGAGACAAAAAAACACAGTGACCATTTTGAGAAAAGGACTAGAGATGACTAGAGGCTGGAGGCAGAACATGGGCTGCAGGCTGTAGGAAGAGAATCTCGGAGCCTGGACAGCTGGGGAACTCACCGTCCTAGCTTGGAACAAAAGGCTAAGGAGCAGTGTGCCTGCAGAACAGGAAACTGCAGGGATAGGCAGAGCCTGAGCTGGGGCAGGAGGGGCCACAGTGAGGCAGCCGTGCTCCAGGGCTCTTTGCCTTTTAGAGTCTGCCCTGCAGGCAGGGGAGTGGAGCCAAGGGAAGAGAGTTGGGGTGTTGCTGGCATCTGCTCCCTTCTCCCTGTGGCTGGGGTCCTAGACCCTCTGTGGGTCAGCATGGAAGTGGTCCTCAAGGGGGGTAGTTATGACAGCCTCTGGGCATATCCCAAACCTGACCCCTTCTAGACATCGGAAAATGACCCCTTCCCATATTGACCATCTCAGCTCCCCAAATGACCTCAAGTAGGCCCTCTTGTGTTTGACTCTCTTGTGCCCAAGGAATTCTCTAGACTGAGAAAGCCCATCTTCAGCCACGGCCTGATGGCTGGGATGCTGCCAACCCTTTCCTGGACTCTCATCACCCTGGCCCTCCACCAAACTAATGGCTCTGGTTAATAACTCTGTCTGCACCTGACATGGAGGTACTCAAAAAGCAATAGCTATTACTTTATTATTATTTTATAATAGGTATGGAAGAAATGTGTGGGGCATGGATAATACATGATGAGGGAACTAAGAGGGGAGACAGATTACTGAGAGCAGGGGAGGCTCACAGAGGAGCCTATGAGAGACAGGCAGGAGGGGAAGACATTCCAGGCCAGCGACGGGAAGGTATGTCATTGGTTTGAGAAACACTGTGTGGACTATTTGAGAGGTTCTTGTTGGAGTTCTAGTGGAGCTAAAACTCTAGTGATTCTTGTTGGAGTGTTGAACTCTTCTTGGAGTTCTAGTGAGAGGCTCTTGTTCACAGAATGGAGTCAAGGAGGGGGTAGAGGAAGGGAAGGAGAAGGATGCAGAGGGAGCAAAGGCATGAACCCAGACTCAGATTGAAGAGAGGACCACAAATGTTAGGCTAAGCTATTTAGATTTTGTCCCACCCTCAATAAGGGGATGCCGAGAATCTTTACACCTGGGAGAGACAGATGTGCTGCGGGATTTAAGAAGGCCAGTCTGGAATCTTACATACGAGGGACTGGAGAGAGAGAGAAACAGTGGTAGGGGCGTGGGGGGCAACGGTGAGCAAAGTACGACTTCAGCACCCGGGGACTGTCTGCCTGTGGAGAGGGAGGGAGAAGAAGAAAGAAGCCAGAGGACCCAGGGTTTTGCCACTGGGAAAAGGAAGACAGGTTTGTATCAGGAGACATGGCTTCCAGATGGCCTTGCAAGGTCCTATCAGATCCCTGGGAGACACCACCTTCCTGGACTGGTACCCACCCCACTGAGACCTGCCAGTCCAGACAGAGCCATCACGCCGCAGTGAGAGTTGCCCCTCCAGGGACCTGCCACGCGTGTCTTTTTGGACGAGTTATTGCTGCTGCTGAACAAGGTTCTGCCCTTCTTTTATAATTTTTGGAAATTAAAAAAATACAGAAAAATACAATGGGGATAAAAACCAATGACTCATATCTCAGACAATTAAACATTGTGATATTTTGGTATATTTCCTCTTCATCTTTTTCTGTGCTTATATGCTCTTTATAAAAAATCACACAAGTATTATATTCTTTTTTTTAACCAGTGTTAGAACATGTCAGCTAAATTTAAGGTCCTCTACCCTCCCCTCAACCCAGTGGCTACCTCTATTATGAGTTTCACATCACCTTCAACCCATGTTTTATAGTCTTAATACATAGATACATATCTATCCATAAAAAAATAAATAATATCACTTGGTGTGTTTCTATTTTCATAACTGACAAAATATGGATTTTTCCGTACCTTGGTTTTTTTCACTTGACATTGAGTTTTTGAGATTTATCCCTATTGATTCAGATAGCTCAAATGCCTTTTGCCTGGTGTACTTTATTCTTATGTTTGCATGGGTTACCTTTAATTTATTCCTTCCTCCATTCACATTTAGGTTGTTACACTTTGTTATTATTGCAAATATTGCTATAATGAAATTCCTGGTACATCTTTCCTGGTTTCTACCTTTAAACTGGCACACCAAATCACTTCTGTCTTAAGGTTATAAAAGCCACTACCCTGAGAAAGATAATTATTTCACTGGGGCTAATACCAACGTAGAATTGTTGAGTGATAGAGTGTATATATTTTAATTCCCTCTTTTTCTATGAAGGGATTTAACTGGGCACACATATTCCCAAAATAAACCCCTCAGCCTTTGGAAACTTCAGTGCGCTCTCAAGAGGCATGGTAACGAGGCTATCTGGGAAACTAGGCTGCAAATCTTTCGTGTGGATAATGCCTTTTGGCCTCAGCTTACTACTGATACTGACATAAACTTTCATTCTTATGTATTTATATTTTTAATTACAAGTATCTTACAACATTACATAAAATGTGGGAGCGGATAAAAGGCCATTCCCAGGGAATTTGAAAATCACAGTTTTGCCATCTCAAGACAATGAATCTAGACAATATTCATCAATGGCTGAAGGTCCATTAGGTGAAATGTAGACAAGGACTTCACAATAACAGCAACTGACATTAACTGTCTGTGGACACTGATCAATAATCGCTCAGAGTGGTTTCACCAGACACCATGCTCCTTATGATATGATGCAATAGGAAGAACACAACACCCTCTAGTAATGTTTCCTTTCAGAATGAAACAAAACTGAACCTGAACATGAGCAAGTAACTGGGTCTGATTGCTGGTTAAAGGAAATCTGGCACAATCAATGACACTTTTAGGAGAAAATCAGCCAAACCCAAAGTGTGAAAGATCCACAGGATCGATGATCAGTTCTTCCAGAAATAAATGACATGAAAAAGGTGTGCTATTATAGTTATTAAATAGCTTTAAGACACTTATCACCAAATGAAAAGTGTGAAATTTGTTGGGATCCTGATTAGAACAAACTAACTGTAAAAAGAAACTTTATAGAAAATCAGGAAGAATTGGACACAGACAGGATATTAGATAATGTTAAATTCATCATATATCTTGGTAACCAAGATGATGGTAATGACTAAACCCAAATCTTCCCACATAACCTCTGGGAGGAAGGAAGGGAGGGAGGGAGGAAGGAAGGATAAAACTATACGAAACTCATACTCTCCACATAATTAGAGGACAGAAAATGTTCAAACTTCAAATTACTTGGTTGGATAAATAAATATATTGTGGATAATGAGAGCTAAATTTATTATTAAATACAGGAGTTAAAAATATGGGAAGTGAAAAGAATAAGTAAAATCTGTGTTGTTGGATTGGAATTAGAGGCTTCAGTGTAAATTTATGAAAATTTTATGTATACTTTGTGTGTGTGTGTGTGTGTACAACAGCTAGGAAGATATATAGATATGCATGGGGCAGAGGGGTGTATTGTGGATGTGGGTGTCTGTACATACATATATTTCTTAGCATGGTGTACTGGAGAGCCAAGAAGCAATGATACACTCAAAAAACTGAGCTTGCCTGGCTCTCAGCTCTTGGCTTCTAAATACCATTTCTAATAAAAGAAGCTGGCTCTCCTTGGTAAAATGGCTGATTCCAGGGCTGGAGTACAGAAAGTATAAGATGAAACCGGAATATATTATTGTGCTGGAAAGTTAGAAAGCCTCAAAATATTATGGAGACATGTCAAAAGGACACAGAATTCAGCATGAAGGGCTTTCAGTGGCCAAATCTGGGACAATTAGAGCATCAAAATAAATAATGGAAAATAACTTTTCGAATAAATTAAGAATCTATGAGTTCATGCTGTTGTTAATCAAACAATCAATCAACAGGAAGGAAAAGCTCTTCCTTACAACAGAAAGCCAACTAACAGATGTAGAAGAAATTTTGAAATTAGAAAAGTTATCACATGACAATCATTGCAAAGGTCACATGCCCACAACGGTATGTTTATTTCCTGGTTGTAATCATTAGATTCCTGTTATGCATGAACTTGTCTTTGTTGTTAGGAAGTACAGTCTATGGTATTTAGGGATAAAAGGGCATCATGTCTGCAACTTATTCTCACCTGGTGCTATGGAGTGAATGTTTGTGCCCCCAAAATTCATATGTTAAAACCTCATTCCCAATGTGATGGTATTTAGAATTGAGGCCTTGGGGGGTGATTATGTCATGAGAGTGAAGCCCTCATGAATGAGATTAGTTTTCTTATAAAAAACACCCCAGGGAGCTCCCTTGCCCCTTCCACATGTAAGGGCACAGCAAAACATGTCATTCTATGAACCGGGAAGTGGGCTCTTGCCAGACACTGAATTTGCCAGGGTCTTGTTCTTGGACTTCATAGCATCCAGAGCTATGGTAAATAATTGTTATTTAAGCCACTCGGTATGGTATTTTAGGTACAGCAGCTGGAACAGACTAAGACAAATGGTTTAAAAAAATAATAATGTGTGTGTGGTTATGGGGAGGGGAAGATGAATAGAGCAACTGAGATATATCATTAACATTTGGAGATTCTAGAATAAGAGTATGCAGAAATTCTTTCTACTATTCTTCCAACTTTTCTTTAAGTCTAAATTTATGTCCAATTTTTTAAAATGACACACACAATGAAAGAAATTATTTACTTCTCTGGTTATGATGATGACATGTGGGTTATGCATTTTTTAAAAATTATTATCTATTAGAGATTTTTTAATTTATATGAAGGAACTATTGCAAAAGGGCACTAATTGTGAATCCTAGGTGATGGGTTTATGAGAGTATTTTTACCTTCTCTCCCTCCGTGTATGTTTGAAATTTTTTATAATGAAAAGCTCTTTTTTAAAAAAGTTACTCTTAATTCCACATTATTCCAAAGACTGGAAAGGAATACTACTTTTGTATATTCTCTCTAGTCTTTGGAGTGATGCATGTATTTTGTGGTACATACCATTTAAATTCTGCCCATTTTACTTTTCACGTTATCAAAGTCTTCATAATTAACTCTTGGATGGCTTGCATATTTGTTCATCAGTCAGATAATATACTAAATCATTTCAGTAATGTTGAACTTGTACTTTGCTTATACAGTGCACTCAAATACATAGTGTTTTTTCTTATCTGGGATCTTTCCTTAGGAAAGATTTCCAGAAGTGAGATTTCTGGATCATAGACATGATCATGTTTATGAATCTTGAAACATTTTGGCAGATTGCTTTCCAAAAAGGAGTACCAGTTTACACCATATGAGACTAACCGCAGGGAGTTAGCATTAATTTTTTAGCTGGTGCTGGGGTTGTGTTAATTGCATCTTTCTGATTTCTCTTTTGTGAGTTGTTCTGTCTCCATGCCTCTGTTGGGGTCTTAATGTTCTTCAGAATTTGCATGAGCTCTTTGAGTAATAAAGATATTACCCTTCATATCGTGTTTGCCTCAAATGTTTTTCCTGGAAAGCTCACTTTAAATGAAGGAGAATCTGTAGCAATGTCTTAGTAACCAGACAGCCAGTACACCTGCTACCTCTCACATTCTAAGAAGAGCTCCATGTCCTGGTGATGCAATCAGTTGTTCAGAAAACAAAATATTTATATTTATCTAAAACATAAAATATTATGAAAAGATTGCCTCGAGATAATTTGCCAAAGACTACAAAATAGACCAAAGATCCTGGCTATGTCTTCACGACCAAAATAACTAGCTTTAAAAATAACTGCTGTGAGGGTTTCCCTGGTGGCGCAGTGGTTGAGAGTCCGCCTGCCGATGCAGGGGACACGGGTTCGTGCCCTGGTCTGGGAAGATCCCACATGCCGCGGAGCGGCTGGGCCCGTGGCCGCTGAGCTGTGTGTCCAGAGCCTGTGCTCCGCAACGGGAGAGGCCACAACAGTGAGAGGCCCGTGTACAGCAAAAAAAAAAAAAAAGACTGATGTGGTCTTTGTACTGTTTTCTTAACAACCAACTGAACAGTCTCATGACTAGAAAAGTAGGACATTATGGCAGCCAAATAAAAGTAATCCATAGAAAAAAGGTGACATAACTTCTATTTCCACAGGGGAAAAAAATGTAGATCTGTTTCTCCAAGAACAGATTTCTAAATAAATTAACCTGAAACTATGATAGAAAAGTGTGCCAGGGTCTGACACCCACATTGTCCCAATAAGCAATCCATGCTCATCAACAAGGTGAGGTGTGGTTAGGCCACACTGCCATTCATTGGGTGGCCCTCCCTCCCCGGGCACCTAGGTCTCCCACTCCAGAAGCCATCTGCCTCGGTCTTGCCTCTTCTTCTCCATTTCTCATCTCTCCAATACTTACTAAGCAATCGTGTACTAAAGTGTGACAGAGTTAGTGCTGATGGGGAAAGCAGAGTTTTCATCTGAAAGGGTGTCCCAGATGGGGTTTGGCAACAGGCAGATGAGGGGGCTTGTAAATCAAACAACTTCTCCACAAACAACAGGGTCTTCCACAGACAGCGTCAGACTTCTGTCATTTGGATCACAGTGTTGGTTCTGGTCAGAGTCATCTGAATATTATACTAAGATTTTCCCGGGCACCAGAAGCTGGGCTGGGCACTACTTTCTGCTGGTGACCCTTATGTTGGCTGCCCCAGATACAGCTGTGTTCGCCCCTCGCCAGCCATGAGGCAATGCTCAGCACTTTCTTGTATTTATCATAAAGAATCTGTCCGTTCCAAAGGTGGGGTGAGTGGAGCCACAGTTGGAAATTTTCTGTTAATTATGTCTTGTTTCCCAAGTGTCACATTTCAGCTGCTAGTCATGATGTCTCAGTTTCCCTCTCTCTCTCTCATCCTATCCCTTCAACCTTCCCAGGGGTTACCAAACAACAGCCACCTGCTTTATTGGAACAGCCCACACAATTAGGTTTCATCTAAGACTTGTTGTTGTGCTACAGCTACAGAGTTGAGTAGCCAGGACAAACTGAATGGACCACAAAGTCTAAAATATTTACTATCTGGCCTTTAAGAAAAAAAGTGGCAAACTCTGCTCTAAATCCCCTCTATTACTCCCTCTCAGTCCTAGATTTTTCCCGAGACCACTAAATTTGCCACTCCTTTCTTATTAAGGAGAGCAATTTACAATTTTCTGGTTTCTGCCTTTAAACTTACACACCCAAATCAATACTGTATTCAAGCCTATGGAAGCCATTACATAGAGCATGATAACTTTGCAATCAGCAAACAAAAAACTTCCAGTTAGCACACTCATGTTTCTTAGAAGGCAGTAAGGGGAGTGTATATGAGAAAAGAACCCTTAGATTTGCTGCAACATACATTATCACATATAATCTGTTTGCAGGCACACTCAGACCTTGCTGGAATGACCTTCATAGCCTAACACAGTGGAATCAGATCCCTGAACTCTTCTCAACCATTCGGACATCAGCCAGTGGCCTCTGGCCATCCTGAGGCATCAAAACAGGTCTAGAGAGGCCAGGCTGGGGTGCAGGAGAAGAAAAAGCCTAAAGCAGGTGAAAGAGGGAACCAGAGGAGAGAGCTGGTTGGCTGGCCCACTGCAGATTTCGGGGATTCCAGCTCCACCTAGCCAGGTCAGTCAAGGTTCTAGACGAATTATGGCTATGGGAAAGACAATGAAGGGAAAAGTTGTCTCTGACACTTGAACCTGACTTTCAACCTCAGGCACTACCTGTACACTTGACTTTTCTACCAGAGCTGAGTAGAATTTGGCTGCAGCCAAATACCCCAACCCAGGTTTTATCAGTAATAAACATGAAAATGTAATCATTAGTCATCATGGAAATCAAAACCACAGTGAGATACCACTTCATACCCATTAGGATGGCTAGAAACAAAAAGTCAGATAACAACAATCATTGTCAAGGATGTAGAGAAAATTGAATCCTCATACACTGCTAGGGGGAATGTAAAATGATGCAGCCGCTTCAGAAACAGACAGGCAGTTCCTCAGATGATTAAACACAGAGTTACCATAGGACACAGCAATTCCACTCCTAGGTATTTATCCGAGAGAAAGAAAACATATGTCCACACAAAAATTTGCATACAAATGTTCATAGTAGCAGTATTCATGACACCCAAAAAATGGAAACAACTTAAATGTCCACCAGCTGACAAATGAATGAATAAAAAATGGTATATTCATACAATAGAATGTTATTCAGCCATAAAACTGAATGAAATATTGACATAAGGTACAACATGGATGAACCTTGAAAACATCATGCTAACTGAAGGAAGCCAGTCACAAAACACCGTTTATGTGAAAGTCCAGAATAGGGAAATCTATCAAGATATAAAGTAGATTAGTGTTTGCTTAGAGTAGATAATGGAGATGAGGGATAGGAGAGTGACAGAGTGTGGGTTTCTTTTTGAGATAATGAAAGTGTTCTAAAATTGACTGTGGTGATGGTTGCACATAACTGTGAATATACATTTTAAGTGGGTGAATTGTATGGCATGTGAATTTAATAAAGCTGTTAAACAAAAAGTAGATATAGACAGACAGAGATATAGTTGCTATCAGGAGGGGAGACAGAGAAAGAGGGAATATGTCAATCATATAAGAAGGGTGTTAGTTTCATTTTCACTTTAACTTATTTTGTTGCCCCCAAATTTGTAACTGGGCAAAAGCTGGGGATGAGAGGTGTTAAGGGTCCCACATTCTGAAAAGTCACCAAGGACTTTCAAAAGAGTGGCTAGCAATTGGGAACAGACAGCTTCTTCAGAGGTAATTAAATGGAGAAAACCCACCCAGTTACCCCAACTGTGATGGTTAATTTTATGTGTCAATATGGCTGGGCCACAGTGCCCAGACATTTGGTTAAACATTATTCTGGATGTTTCTGTGAGGTAGTTTTGGATGAGATTTACATTTAAATCAGTGAACTTTGAGTAAGGCAGATTGCCCTCCATAAAGTGGGTGGGCCTCATCCAATCAGTTGAAGACCTGAATAGAACAAAAGACTGATGTTCCCTGAGCAAGAGGGAATTCTGAAGCAGATGACCTTCAGACTTGAACTGCGGTATCAACTCTTTCCTGGGTCTCTAGCCTGTCAGCCCACTTCTGTAGGTTTTGGACTTGCCAGCCTCTATAATCATATGAGCCAATCTCTTATAATAAATAAATAAATGTGTGTGTGAGTGTGTGCGTGCATGTGTGTGTGTGTGTAAAGTCTATATAAGCCCAAGACCAGGACTAGGGAGGAGGTAGACATGTACCACTGGTCTCTGGAGGAATCTCCCCCTCCCCCATCCTGGGGGGAGTTTCCCTCCCCTGTCCCCTAAACCAAGTGGGTAAGGGGCTCCCCTAGGGATTTAGGTGCCAACAAAAGAGGAAATTGGCCTCTAATCCCTTGGTTGCACATCTCCTTAGGCTTGTTCACCTCCCTTACACCTCCCTGAGCCAGAGAAAATGGAAAGGAAGGAAGAGTGTGACAGCCAAACAGCCCACACTCCTGTCATCTGAGTATCAAAAACATATGAGTGTTCTGTGGTCAAGCCATGCCCCCAAAGCTGGCTCAGCTTGGGCTGTCTTGCTGATACCCCACCCATGAGCCTGGCCCCCACAAGGTGGGATGCCAGCAGCCAGAGACCATTGGGGGCAGTGGAGGAAAGCATAGCTGTGGGAGCTGAAGGAGGAGAGGAGTGAAGGAGGTTGTACCAGAGCCGGGTTTCCCATCTCAGGAAAGGCCCTGCAGAGAGGCCCCCAAAAGCACGCACACATGCCAGGGTGTGGACATCTATCACACCAATCGCATCAACGGTGATTCAACACTAACCAGAGAAGCAAGAGCAGTGCCCAACAGAGGGCCCACTGCCTGTCACTTACATAGAAAGGCTCTACCACTTTTCCTAAGCAGCCCTCCTCGCCCGAGTCCTAAAATAAGTAGAACCAAAAGAGGGCGGGAGAGGAGGGGTGAAAGACAGCAGACCATTCCTTCACACCAAGATGGAACCTGGGCATGTGGTGGGCACACACGGCCTCATGGCAGCAGGAGAGAGGGGCCCTCAGACGCAGGCTGAGTCCTCAAGCCCCTCTGCCGCAGCCTGGCTGGTCAGGTTTCCACCTGGGACTGCTGTCCATCAGACAGCCTTTCACTGCACTTGACCCCAAGACATGCTGTGGCACCCAGAGCTGAGCTCTGGATTCCACCATTTCCACCTGGCCATGGAGTGCCTGCACGTGACATCTCTTAGAACTCCTCCAGCCTGTGCTACCACTGTGTTCTCTCACCAAGCACACAGTGTCCCTGGTATGGGACAGAAACCCTGTTATGCATTCGTTTTCCTTCTAGGTACACAGCCAAACTACATTGTCCAGCCTCCCCTACAGTTAGGGGAGTCATGTGATTTAGTTCTGGTCAAAGATGTGGATGGAAGTGGTACACACTGCTTGCTGGCCAAACCCCTGTAGTCTCCTTTGCCATCCTCCATGGACTTCCCTTCCTCTTTTTACTTGCTTGTTTTGGCTGGTCATATAGAGAGGATGTAGCAGAGAACTGAAAGCTAAGGGGGCAGCAGAGCCACCAGATGGAAGAGCTTGGGCCCCTGCCCAGGCACCCGCCCTCTGATTGTTTCCACTGCAGGTCAGTTATGGTGATGAATTGTCACCTGTCTTCTCCCGAGGCCCGTAGTCTCCCAGGATAACACGCAGGAAGTGAGCTAGAAATTTTTGATATTTGAGGAGTATAGCAATGTTTCTAACACCCCTAACCCCACCAACTTGTATCAACAAGGTGGGCAAGATGAAGATTCTGCATTTGACCAATTTATCCTGATCTTCCTCTCTTCTCCTTCTACAGCCCACCAGAGTGGAAGGGGTGAGCTTTTTGCTTCCTTTTCCTGTGTATCAGGGTCTATGATTGTATTATACCCTGAGTTTCTCTACCCCATGTGTTATTGTAGCATTGATGTTCATGTTGGTCCCGAACATATTCATGGGAGCTTCAAGAATTTATAAGAAGCTTTTTCTCCCTACAAATCCTGGCTCTTAAGACCACTGTCCTGTTAGAGACTCAAAAAAACATTTAATTTGAAAAGTCAGAGCTGAGTAATGACATGATGTTCTAGCTAATATCTGCCTTCTGCCTGAAGCACTGAAAACTATTGCTACCATGGGCGGGGGGTTGGCCGATCCTGTAAGCTGGCCCCCCGAAAGCTAACTCCCTTCTCACTAGACATGTAGAGACTGGGGGCTAGACATTGCACTTCCAGAGAGAGCTCCACGTACCACCTAGCATCCGCCAAGCTGACACACCGACTTGGAAAATGAAGTGAACAACAGTGACTCTGGCCACACAGCAGGACATGGAATCTTCCAGAAGTCTGATTGCCGAAACAAATGACTCTTCTCAGCAGCTGAAATGAGATTTTGAGAGCCTGGTGTCATAGGTGTCGAGGAGGGGGTGGCAGGGGGTGGCAGGGTCCGTGGTATTTTATTTGAACAGTCCTATGTGTGCTTAGGCAATTTTCCTGGCTGAGTGGTAGCCAAGATCATTCCCTGGTTTCCCGGGAGATCCTGTAAGCAAACAAATA
The DNA here is from genome assembly GCF_008692025.1 of Phocoena sinus. NCBI lineage: Eukaryota > Metazoa > Chordata > Mammalia > Artiodactyla > Phocoenidae > Phocoena > Phocoena sinus. Next base: position 38,419,712 of record NC_045778.1, read on the forward strand.
TGATTTTTAAATCCCCTTTCTGATTAAACTAACTAGTACAGATATTGTTTTCTCCTGGTAAGAACTCTGTCCAACACAGGTGGGGAGCCCAGGGCATGAAGAGTTACTGGATATGAAAATACTTCAGAAATATTATCCCCTTTAAACACGTTCTCTGAATGCAAGCCAAGTGAATTTATAAGCATCTTGCTGAAATTGTGAGGAAGAGATATCTAAAGATTCTAGGGAGGAAGGAATGGTAAATGGAAATTAATTATAAACTTCCTGCTATTACAAACATATGATGTGTAAGAGGCCAATGCTTTTGCCTTTATTTACTATGCTGCCTTTGTTTTATGTACTGAAGGTTAAAAAATATATAGATGTATAGATGTATACGACCTCAGTCCTCAGCCCTATTTTTCTGAAAAGCTTCTCAACTATGGGTTCCCCTACTACTAAGGTTTCAAGGAAACTCACCATTAGGCTGAGCACAGATTCCTAGCCACACATCGTCTGGATGACGTACTCAGTAATTAATTAAGTATGACCTGGTAATTACAGCCTTTATCTTGAGCAACCAGATGTTCAGGTTCTTTCCAGCCACAGCACTTTACAACTCCATAAATACAATTTCTGAGGCACTGAGGTCTTGTTTCTCCAACAGACTGCAAGCTTCTCGCTGGCCAGGACACCCTTCTTAGAAAGCTCCATGATTCCCACACAGATTGCCCTACGTGACAAGCAGAGACTATGCCAGCACCCCAGGAAGGTGATTTGGGACCCACAACTGTGAGATGAGGGAGTACTTTGGTGGGTAGCAGTTTTCCCCAGACCACCAGGAAGAGACGATGGACTAGCCCTCCACAGCCAGTCTGTGGACAAATCTCACAAAGGGAGGCAGGAAAGGACGCTGAGCACAGTGGGGAGGAGCATCTCAGTCAGCCCTGGCACCAGCGCTTGGGAACCATGGAACCATGTGGCTTACTTCATCTCAGCGAGCCTGTCGGATTTTTGTGAGAATTCACAGGCGATCACGCATGTGAGGGCTTTGCAAAGGCCATCCCTGAAGTGATGGTTATTGTTGGGCTTCCCTCACCGGGCTGTGTTTCAGACATGCTCTAAGTGGCTCAGTCCATTCAGACTGCGTGGTTTAGAAACAACAAACATGTATTTCTCACAGTTCTGAAGGCTAGGAAGTCCAAGATCAAAGCATCCACAGATTTAATGTCTGATGAAGGCCTGCTTCCTGGTTCACAGTCGTGTTCTCACTGTGTCCACACGTGACAGAAGAGGCGAGGGAGTTCCCTGGGGTCTCTTTTTTTTTTCCTTTTTTGTGGTATGCGGGCCTCTCACTGTTGTGGCCTCTCCCGTTTGCGGAGCACAGGCTCCGGACGCGCAGGCTCAGCGACCATGGCTCACGGGCCCAGCCGCTCCGCGGCATGTGGGATCTTCCCAGACCGGGGCACGAACCCGCATCCCCTGCATCGGCAGGCGGACTCTCAACCACTGCGCCACCAGGGAAGCCCCCTGGGGTCTCTTTTATAAGGACACTAATCCCATTCATGAGGGCTTCACCCTCATGACCTAATCAACTCCCAAAGGCCCCACATTCAGACTTCATCACAATGGGGATGAGGTTTCAATGTATGAATTTGGGGGGCACACAAACATTCAGTCTCTGTCACTAGGAAAACACACTTTGGAATTCCTGGAGCTGAGAGATTAACAATCTGACAGAGATGGGTGCTCAGATTCCTGTCTGCTGAAAATGTGATGATGTACACAGCAACCTGAAGGATCGCATCACCCTCTTGCTTGGAGCCTCTCGGAGGTGTTGCATGGGGAATAAAATCCCACCCCTCACCCTGGGGTTCGGGGCTCCACGGGAGCTGCTTCTGCTATCTTCACTCAGCTCACCTCACATTCCCTCCCTTACCCAGCCATAGTGCTCTTCTCTCTGTTACTTGGGCATTCTGAAGTCTTCCCTTCCCCAGGACATTTGCACATACCATCCCCTCCCTCTCCTACACAATCCCCTACTTACTCCCTGATCAGTGTTCCTTCATTCTTTGTCTCCCTTGTTCACCACCAAATGCTTCACTCTTAAAACTGTGCCTGGCTTAGAGTAGGTGCTTAGTAAATATTTGTTAGTTAATGAAAAAAAGACGTATTGAAGAGCAGTGTGGCTTCTAACTAGCATGATTTATTAATGAATAATGGAAAGTGTAGTAGCTACAGCTTTCCCCCTTTTTCTTACCTTTCTACTCTTAGGTTCCCAAGCTAAAGGCAAGAATTTGATAGAGTCCCAGTGGGTTTCTTGGATCCAAAGTTTTCCTTTATAACGTTTCCCAAAGGCTTGCCTGTGTCATCTTTGAAGCTGAAGGCTGTGCCATGACAGTAATTAGAGGCTTAGAGCTAACAAGTATGAAGCCTTTGTCTTATGCCGTGTTCTCTCTATATAATACTTCTGATCCTCAGAACAGCCTCCTTGGTTTTTCTATTCTTATGTGATAATCAAGGCCCCGGGTTTCAGGAGCATTAAGAAATGTGTTCTAGGGCTTCCCTGGTGGCGCAGTGGTTGAGAGTTTGCCTGCCGATGCAGGGGACACGGGTTCGTGCCCCGGTCCGGGAAGATCCCACATGCCGCGAAGCGGCTGGGCCCGTGAGCCATGGCCGCTGGGCCTGCGCGTCCGGAGGCTGTGCTCTGCAACGGGAGAGGCCACAACAGTGACAGGCCTGCGTACCGCAAAAAAAAGAAATGTGTTCTAGGTTGCACTTCTTATAAACTGTACCACCAAATTTTGACTCTAAAGCCAGTGGTCTGGTCATTCCTTCACGATACAGTAGGTTGTAAATCTGAGAGCATTCCCCAGAGTGTCACCGAGGTCATAAATTACAGCCATTCCTTGCAGGATGCCTCACTGAAGGATTGGGGTGGATTGATGACAAGGTTGTAAGAATGAAACCTGCAGGTAGCCCGAGGATCAAAGGCAGTGACTCAAGCCACCCGCACTGGGTAACCCTGGACAAGGTGGCCAACCTCTCCTGACCTCAGCAACCTCACCTCCAGGTGGGAGAACATGGCAACCGGAGTCCACTGACAGCTCTGGAGTGCTGAGAGAATAAACTAATAAATGATTGGGAAGCACTCGGCCAATGTAAAGTGCTATATAAATGCTTAATAGTAACAACCACCCTGTCAGGCATCCAGGGCTGCTTTTGAGCCCTGTGGTCCCTGTGTAATGATACTGAACCCTACAAAGTGCTTTACAAATAGTAAATAATTCATTCTCAGGGCACCCCAGGGAAGCGAGAAAGGATTCCTCTTACTTTAGAGGAATTGAGATCCAACATTTGTTGGGGCTGCTCAGCCAGGAGTCCTTGCAAAGCCAAGTTTGGGTCTCCGTGGCCCTCTGCGTCGGGCCAGGCTGGGCCCAGCTGCTCCGAGCTGAGAGCAAGCTGTGCCCCCCAGGGCTCTGGTCAGACCTTTGTCTGTCAGGTTTCGGAGCTCAAGGCCGTGGCTTGGAAGGGTGAGAGGCACGGGAAGATGAATAAACATAGCTGGAAGTAGAAAACACACAGTGGCTTCTTGTTGATAAGGCACTTGGCCTTTGAGTAGGATGGACACTTCCCGGGCCTTGGCTAGGGAAGCAGCCAAGGAGGAGACAGTGCAGTGCAGAGTGACTGGAGCAAGGGGACATTGAATTCAGCCACCACTTAAGGTCCAGGAACTCCCCCACCTCACTGATGGTCCGGAGTCCACCAGGCCTTGAAGGGGGCCCTCCTCAGTCAGGAGTCATAACCTGACCTTGGCCAGCGAGGCAGAACTTGGAGAAACAGGAGGGGCCTAACTTCCCTGGTATCAGGGCGGGAGCCCACCGTTCAGAGGGCTGCAGCATGGCGCTCAGGTCCAGGGACCTGAGGTTGGGATAACGGGACAGGGGTGGTCAGGCCCGGAGAGGGTGGGTGTTAGAATACTCCTTACTCTAGGGGAGGCTGGGGAGGGGCCCCCGGAATTGAGACCCCAAGTCTCTGCATGTCAGTTCTGACACTGTCTCCCTCCTCTGAGATCCCAGAGAGGTCAAGGACCCTGCCTGGGTCTCTTCACCCTTAGAAGGGCGATCAAAAGGCCTGACCATCATCTTCCCAGGAAGTGTGAGTGGCAGACACGACCGAAGGTCCCTGCACCTCCGGGGATGCCGCAGATGCAAGTACGAACTCTTAGGCAAGACCAGAGGCCTCTGAGCTTCTCCAGTGTACGGCCCTGAATTAACTGGAGATATTAATAACCCCAGCTCCCTACCTCTCGCTGTGTGACACAGGACAAACCCCTTAACCCCATTCCCAACGATAAAATGCGGATAACCATCACAGATCACTCCGCCCTCTCATGTGGAGAGCAGATGCTCCATTATTAATCGGGTCGCTGCCTGGTGCTAGGACAGCATTAATGTCCCTCTTCCCCAGGTCCGGCGACAGCACTTGGCACATCTAACAGTCAACAGTTCTAAGATGTCAGCCCACCCACAGGTCAGTTAGCAGCGACCTTCTGGCATGTGACGTTTTGATTGCTGTTTTCCCCTGAAGGGTGGGACTGGAAGGCGACGAGCGGAGCTACAACATCGTGTGGGGTCAGCGCCCTACGACATCATCTTACTTATCCCCACAGCAGATGAGCAACCTAAGGTCCGGAAGAGTTAAACCATGTCCTCAAGGTCTCTCCACTGGTCAGGCCAGGTTTATGACCTGGGCACCGATTCCAGGCCGAGCTATGCTATGCCCTCTGCCCTCCAGGCCCTGCGAGGCAGCGATGGAGCACACAGGCCAGGAGGAGGAAGGGGGACTGGAAAGCAGGCTTCTCCTGCAGGACACGGCCACAAGGGGCAGCCAGACGAGCCCACTCTTCCGCCAGGAACCAAGGAGAGAGAGGAAAGAAGAGCAGGAGTAATCAGATTATTTTCAGACAAAATAAAAATCAAGGTTAAAAAAACCGTTTAATATGTCAAAGAGGGTCACGTGTTTTCCATTCTTTGACCACCTGTTTATCAAGTGTTTTGCATGTGCCAGAGACTGTGGTGGGCACCGGGAGGAAGTGGCAAACTGCCGGGCAGGCCCAGATCTCAGGACTTGTGAGGAACAAAGGGGGCGATGGACATGGAAGAAGGAAACCAGGAACCAGTGAATGGATGATAAGCAGTGAGGAGTGTTCCACAGAGAACAGGGGGTGCACACCTCAGAGGAAGCCACTTTCAAAGGGAACATTGAAGGCAACAAAAGAAACCATTCAGAGTAAATATGTAACACCCATGAAACTTCACCTTCAGAATAATACAGCTTCAGTAGATACGAAGCACTGAAAGGACTATGGAAATAAGAGACTAGAAGGAAAAATCATTGTGATAGATCTTAACATACATCTTTTAACCTCCAACAAACCAAGTAGTTAAAAACAAGGGACATAGAAATGAGAATTATAATTAATAAGATTGGATTAACAAGTAGAATTTAGATGTTGTGCCTTCCAGGGAATATACCTACTTATCAGGTATCCTGGGACATCTGTAAAAGGAGACACAAAACCTAAACAGCAGAAATTATACATACAGCAATCTAAAACAAACAGCAAAACTAGAAGCTGATAACAAAGTTTAAACAAACAAATGAAATTTATCCCCATGGAAATTTTTTAAAAAGAGAGAGAGGGACCACTTAACTAACTTGAATCAAAGAAGTTACATTTGCAATTACAGTTTCTTGTGGAAAAAAAATAAAATAAAACCAAAACAATGAATTTCGAAGAATATGGAGTGTGGCCCAACGTGGAAGTAGAAACAAGTTTATAATCTTAAGTGCTTTCATTTCATATATATATATATATATATATATATATATATATATATAAATGAAGATTAATCAAGAACATGAGAAGTTAACAGAAAATAAACAACCCTCAGTAGAACAGGGAGATGGAAACAATAGAGATAAAAGCAGAAATCAGTGCAGCAAAGAAAACAAATAAGCAGAAGTCTCTCATCCTAAGAGGAGGTAATTAATAAATCCTCCTCAAACTGGGTCTTTGGGTGGGGGTGGGGTGTGATAATCACTATAACATAGAGAAATCTCTGGTATATCTAATCACAAAAAGAGAGATAGACAAATATAATCAGTTATGTGAAATGAGATGTAACAAAGGTAAGGAAATTACAAAAATTATTATGAAATCTTACATTGAAATTTACTCCAAAAATTACAGACTTCCAGATCGAGTTAATCAATTTTCTGGAACAAGCGAATGATTAAAATTGGCTTTAGAAAATTAGGAATCCTGTGGGGAATAATATTCATGGTGAGGGCTTCCCTGGTGGCACAGTGGTTGAGAGTCCACCTGCCAATGCAGGGGACACGGGTTCGTGCCTTGGTCCGGGAAGATCCCACATACTGGAGTGGCTGGACCCGTGAGCCATGACCGCTGAGCCTGCGCATCCGGAGCCTGTGCTCTACAACGGGAGAGGCAGCAACAGTGAGAGGCCCACATACTGCAAATAAAAAAAAAAATATATATATATATATATATATATATATATATATATATATTCATGGTGAAATGTTTTTTAATATTTCAAAATAACTCCTCAAGAATGCCCCCTGGCCAAATAACCATGTCTAGGTGTCCCCTTCACATTTTCAAGGAACAGTTAATCCCTATGCTATGTAAACTCTATCAGAGAACACAAAATATGGTAAGCTACCATACTGGTTTTCTGAAATCAATACAAACCTGATGTCAAAACTTGACTGAAAAAACAAAGCTATGGACCAATTTCAACTTCATGTGTAAATATAAAAGCAAAAATCAGGGCCAGCTTCATGGACTTGTGACCTATGTACAACACAGGGCCTTGTGCTCGGAAGAGCCCCATGCTTCGTTTAATGCTCTCTGTCACAAGCTTGAAATTCTTAATAATTTTTCAATAAGGGACCCTACATTTGCTCTTTACACTGGGCCCTGCAAATTATGTATCCAGTCCTGACAGAAATAACAGCAAATCAAATATGACACTACAATAAAATAACCCCTACCTTGATCAAGGTGATTTTACCTGAGGATGCAAGGAAGATTAAATTTTAGGAAGTCTACTAATATACTATGAGATGTATTATAAAATGATGGTATTAACAGATACTGAAAAGACATTTGATGAAACCTAACATGAAGATGACTCATAATTTTAAAACTTGAATGATATATTTTTGAATGGTAAAAGCCAACCTTAAGCCAAAGTAATACTTAACTCATTAATACACAGTTTTATTACCTTTGAAATGAAGTCCATAAAAAGAAGCCTGCTACCCCAGCACTACTGAACCCTGATTGGAACGTTCTGGCTGGTGCAATAGGCATGAAGACTGAGAAGTGGAAGGGCTCCAGGAAAGGAAAGTGCAGTGTTACATTATCTACAGACAATATGATTAAAAACTAAGAAGGCTGAGGAGGACTGACCAAAAAATCTTTTTACATCAATTAGATTGTTGGGCAGGATAAATAAACTTAAATCAAGATCATCGCTAAATGCCAGTGATAATTACTAACCCTAACCCTAACTTCATAACAATTTTGTAAAGAGTAACATAACCACGAGCAATTATTACAATACATATGTAGTCAACATGAGAGCTTACTGAAACATATAAAGTAATATTTTAATAAATGGAGAAAAATATTGCAAGTATATTGCAAAGTTGCCATAGGGTCCCGTAAATAGGCAGAAATAAATAAATAAATAGATAAAGTTCATTGCTTTCAAATTAAATAGTTATGACAATTACTATCAATATGGTGGTGGAATTTTTTAATGAAACAAATATTTACAAAATAATTCTAAACATTATCTAAAAAAATAAACAAGTGAGAAAGGTTGGAAGCATTTTTAAAAAGCAGGGGGAATTGTTCTGCCAAGTTTTAAAGTGTGTACTAAAGTTCCAACAATTAAGTGTTTTATTGGCAGAAGAATTTGCAAACAGATCAATGGAAGAGACTAAGTAAGCACAGAAAGAAATCTCCAAAATATATAAGAAATGAGAAGATGATAAAGGGACCATCACACCCAAGAGGAAAGAAATGGATTAGTCATCAAATGGAATTTTTACTTATAATGAAACCTTAGAAAATAGAAGTAAATATATGTCAATAATTACTGACATCAGGAGGGTGGAGGCACTTCTAAGATCAGCAATAAAAAAATATCACAGAGAGGGCTTCCCTGGTGGCGCAGTGGTTGAGAATCTGCCTGCTAATGCAGGGGACACGGGTTCGAGCCCTGGTCTGGGAGGATCCCACATGCTGCGGAGCAACTAAGCCCGTGAGCCACAACTACTGAGCCTGCGCATCTGGAGCCTGTGCTACTCAACAAGAGAGGCCGCGATAGTGAGAGGCCCGCGCACCGTGATGAAGAGTGGCCCCAGCTTGCCACAACTGGAGATAGCCTTCGCACAGAAACGAAGACCCAACACAGCAAAAATAAATTAATTAATTAATAAACTCCTACCCCCAACATCTAAAAAAAAAAAAAAAAAAATATCACAGAGGAAAATATCGATCAATTAAGCTGCATAATCTATGTATGTATATCATATACAGGTTATGTCAAAAATGCCACATTTAAAAAATAAAAGGACAAGACAAACTAAAAAAGTATTTTCAACAAATATGACCAAGGGGTTAATATTCTTATAATTTAAGGAACTCTTACAAATCAGAAATTAAAAACTTATCAATATCCCAATAGAAATAGGAGCTAAGTATGAAGGCAAGTGGCCAATAATACATATACCATATGAAAACATGTTCAGCCTCACTAGTAGTCAACGGGAGGGGAATTAAGACAATGAGATATTGTCTAGTGCATATAGAAATGGCAACAAGGAAGGGAGTTGATTTTGTTCTTGTTTTTAACATTGAAAGATGATTAATACTGCTGTGGGCAGCATAAAACTAACTCCAGTGGGTGCATAAATTGTACATATTTTCTGGACAAAATTTGATAACGTGTATAAGAAGCCTTAGAAACGTCTTACCTTTTGATTCAATAATTACATTTCTACAAATCTTTCCTGGGAAAAAATAATCAGAGAGGCACCAAAAGATATAAGTACAGGAATAATCAATACCATTTTTCCAAATACCTTTGCCTTTAATTATTTACATTTATTCACATTTTCTAATTAGAAAATTTTATTTTTTAAAAAATTTCTATTTTGAGATCATTGAGATTCACATGCAGTTATAAGAAAGAAGATATACAGAGAGATCCAGCACACCCTTCACCCAGCTTCCTCCAATAGAAACACTGTATAACTCTAGCCCAATATCACAACCAGGGAACGGACATAGACACAACATCACTATTCATACTTCCCCGCTGTACTTGCTCATTTGCATGTATATAATTCTATGCAATTTCATCACATGTGTAGACCAGTGGGACCGCGACCACAGCAAAGATATAAACAGTTCTGTGACTGCCAGGATCCCCTGTGTTTTTATAGCCACACCCACCTCCTTACCCTCACAGCCCCTAACCCCTGGCAATCACTACACTGACCTCCAACTGTTATCATTTTTTCATTGCAAGAATGTTATATAAATGGAATCAGAAAGTATGAAACGCTTAGGGATTGGCTTTTTTTTCCACTCAGCATAATTCCCTTATCATCCAAGTTGTTGCATGTGTTAATATTTTGTTCCTTTTTGTCGCTGAGTAGGATTCCATGGTACAGATGGACCGCAGTTTTGTTTAACTGTTCACCTGCTATGGAACATTTGAATTGTTTCCAGCTTTTGGCTGCTATGAACATTTATGTACAGGTTTTGCAGTATTATTCTTAAAACAAGAAAATATAAAATAAAAACAACTTAGAGAAATGTTCAACAATAAGGAAATAAATAATGGCAAATTGAATATTCCAGTGTCATGAAAAATTATGTATAATTAGTATATTCAACAAGCTAGACTCAAAGGTACAAGTAGAAAATGCTTTTTTCCCTCAACACTGTTTAGGAAGGGAATGTCTGATCACCCCTGCTTGCTCTGGAGTATAGGGCAAGTGTAGGATACAGTGGGTGTAGCCTTTAGCCTTTCAGTCACTTGCCGGCTTTTAATAATGTTTTCCGGGTATTAAAAAGTCTCGGGCTTCCCTGGTGGCGCAGTGGTTGAGAGTCCGCCTGCTGATGCAGGGGACACGGGTTCGTGCCCTAGTCCGGGAAGATCCCACATGCCGCGGAGCGGCTGGGCCCGTGAGCCATGACCGCTGAGTCTGCGCGTCCGGAGCCTGTGCTCCGCAACGGGAGAGGCCACAACAGTGAGAGGCCTGCGTACAGCCAAAAAAAAAAAAAAAGTCTCATCCAATTGAAATCAAAAGCTCCATTTCTCATCCATTTAAAATCTTCTCCCTTCTTCCCAGTGGGAAGTGGGGCATGTTGCAGCCTTTCTTGCCCAAGCTCCCGCACCACTCCCTCTGCATTCTGCCACTTCTGCATCCTTCAGGGCTGGGTGGGCGGCTGGAGAAGAACAGGGTGCCCTCCCACTACTGTGGGGTCCCTGCAATCTCTTGACACCCACCCCTCCTGTCAGCTGTGCAGGGTGAATGCTCCACCTCTCTGGCCCCCTGTCCCCTTTCCTACCCCTTTCTCTTTCTACTCCTCTCCCCCTTCCTCCTCCTGCTGTTCTCTGTGTGCCCTACCCCCAGGGCCTGAGGATGCTCAGGCCAAGCTCTTCTAAAAACCCTTCCCCCAGCTCTTTCCCGATAGCAGGGACAGGAGTTTCTAAGGTTAGGAAGTACTCAGATCAGTGGGAGGGGAGGAGACATCAGTTTCCCTTCAAGCACACACTCCCTGCATGAGAGATTTCCCCAAGCACGCTTCAGTTGTCTTGAGCCAGGAAAGTACCCCACTCTGGGAGGGGCAACCTTACAACCCTCCATATCTTTACACTGAGCCATTCCCAGCCTGAACATACACTAGAGGTTGATAATTGGCTAAAGGTACCAGGACTCACTGTGGCTGGTCAGGGCAAGTTCCGTGAGGATAGGTCTAGAATCTCATTTTAGGATACGTGTGCACTTCACATCTCTGTTTTTGTCTTTGTTGTCTAGTGTGAGACCCAAACAGAAAAGTGGATTTAACTCCCGTAGTAGACATGTTGGGGCCCTGCCCAGATCCCCTGGGATATTTTTGACTGTATCTCTGCTCACTCTCCGAGCTCAGTCGTGCTTTCCCCTCCTCTTTGAAGGAGGACTGCCCTCAGGCTGCTGGAGCTCCTTTGCCAGCACACGCGGAGTGTCAGAAGTGCCCCTCAGCTGAGAGCTGGGTTCAAGAGTCTGGAAGCCCAGCCCCAGGGCCTTGGGTTGGAACAACTCTGAGATGGAACTGACCCCCAGAGCCCTCTGGAGTCAGGCTGAGGCTCACCTCTGCGGGATTTTGCTTGAAATCACACACTGGCTGGCCTCCTCCCTTTCCCTGCCCTTCCCCAGCCCCCACCCCCGCCACTTACCAGTTTCTCCTTAGGAACACTTCCTTAACAAACCCTCAAGGTCTGTCCCTGGAGACAGTGACCTAAGAATTGTTTAAGCAGAGGATGTAAGCCATGCTTTGGGGATGTCAAATAATGCATCCTTGCATTAGGTAGGAGCTTAGAATAGGGGACTGAGTATGGATCATCTGTTACATGAAGGCGCTCTTCACACATTGTCTCATTCAATCTGTACAGCAACCCAAAATGTGGGGATTGTGTTCCCACTTTATAGGTGAGGAAAGTGGGATTTACTGTGAAGTTACATACTTTCCCTAAACCAGGGTCTCTCAGAGTGGCCCGGACATATATAATAGCAGCAGCCGCATCTTGACAAGAGCTGGGCTGGGCGCTGTTCTCATGATGGCCCTGCCAAGTAAGGGGCAGTATACTCATCTGGCAGACCAGGAACCTGAGGCTTGCCACGCTGAGGGCTAGCCTCAGCATCACTGTGGGATAAGAGGCCGGGACTCTCTGGCTCCCAACCTGTACCATTCCCAGCAAAACATGCTGCCCAGCATGAACAGCCTCTTTAAGCAGCACCCAAAACATTCTTATGGCAATAGGACCCATAGGCACCCCCCAACCCTGGCTGAATGACTCTGCAGCCCCCTGCTTTGAAAACCACAAAGGAGCCATCGATGTGGAGCAGATCAGTCAAAGAGACTTTGTCTCCTTGGAGAATGCCCGTGCCTCCGTGTGCTAGCCAAGCCCTAGATGGAGAATTCCCTGAGAGTAGGGGCAGCCTCTGCCCTAAGAGGTGGAGGCGCTGCATAAATGATTGCTAAATAAACAAGAACTGAACCATGTGCCAGGCGCTGTGCTAAAGACGTGGCCCCTGTTATCTCCTGGAATCTCATGGCAGAGAGAGTGATTGTCTGCACCAACCATGATCCTCCTTTCTTCCCTAGTTAAAGAGCCCTGTTTTTTTAGCTAGGAGAAGATATACCAGCTAAAATCTTTATTTACCTTCCTCCCTTGCAGTTAAAGGTAGTCTGACTGATTCTGGCCAACGGAATGGAAATGAGCTCCTCTATGGGAATGCTAGAAAATCTATTCAACTGGGAAGAACAGACTCAAGTCTCCCTCCCCCCACCCTCCGTCGCCACCTTCCTTCTGGCTGCCAGCCTGGAATACTGACATGATGGCTGGAACTTTTCAACCAGCCTGGACCATGAGGTGACCTTGAGGATGAAAGCTACACACCAGGGTGTGAAGAAGAAAGAGGGGATCCTGCTTCCTTCTCCACCATGGGTAGTCATGGGATTGCCTTTCTAACGCTGGGTGGCCTGGCTCCAGGCTTTTGTAAACCACCAAGATTTTTAATTTCTCTACTCGATTGCATTTTAACTTAACCCAAAACATTATGAATTACCTGAATGATTCTGAAAGGTAGACTAGGAAGGTTCAGAGTTGACTGCTAAATTTTTACTCCTGTGAAATCAGGGCATTTGGGGGCCTCTAGTAAAGTCAGGTCGAACTTTCCAGCACTGTGGATACCGTGGGGTGTCCTGGAGATGTGCTCTTGCCCCGCGCTGTGGGAAATGATGGCTGACCATCAAGAGTTGGGGTTGGTGCATGGTCTCCCACAAACGTGTCTCTTCATCACCTGTCTCTGCTGCCTGGGATTAAACAAAAGGCAAAAGTCTGCCTAGGCTTAACCTTGACATGAAAAAAAAGAAAAAGATATTTAAATACCCCCTTCAGCAGACTGCTTTCAGCTACGGAAGACTTCACCACCATTCATTATGATGGTGATAATTATACAATGCATAAAATATACTATGTAGATAAAGTATGCAATTAAATAATTACCATTTTTCATGAGCTCTCATGGGATCATTCCAGGATAATGAGCAGGGTTAATAATTTTGTCAAATTAAACCCACCTCGTTTCTATGCCCGTTGCCCAGGCGTTTACCTTCCTGGACCTCAGTATCCTCATCTATGAGACGAGGGGCTTGAACGAGATGCTCTCAGGAGCCTTTGGATCTCATGGATCTGACAGCTGAAGCGTGACTGTCCTGGGCCCTGGGAGAGAGCAGGCCATTTCCTTCGGGTCATGGGATTTGACTTGGAAAACTGCGAAAGGTCTTTACTACCACGCAGAGCACTTTTGGCTTCCAACATTCAAAACAAGTTCCCTATAGCAAAGTGGTTTCAATGGCACGTCTCAACCTCCTCTAGATTACGGCACATGTGAATAAACAGAAGAGGCTGCTTGTGGTTGGAGGTGACCAGCTGCCCCTCCTCATGCCTGCCCTCTGCCCCCAGGGCCAAGGGGAACAAAACGTTGGCACTTCTGTAACCTGCTCATGGCACACTAGAAGTGCTGAACTCAAGGACCAGAAAATCAAGAAAAGTAAATCTTTTTGCCATATTTGTCTGGTTATGAGATTTATGTTTTGCTTTGGTTTTGCCTACAATGCAAACACAGGGGCTGAGACCTTGTAACAAACTATCCAAAGCTATTTCAGGGCAGTTTCCTTGGAACTCTCAGCCTATGTGTCCACAGGCTCTGTTCTCTTCGCCTGGACCCCAGAACCAGGCAGCCCCTTGGGCTGGCCAAAGCTGCCAAGCCATAGGGTGGACAGCAGGGCCCACCTTTCATTCTGGCAGTCCTCAAACTCGAGGTCAAGTTAGTCTGGCCTGCTGGAAGAGCCCCTGTCCTTCCTCTTGAGACCAGTGGCAATCCTCCACCCAAAGGCAGGCCTAGGAAAAGACCTCAAAAGAGAGAAAACCTAGCTATCTTCTTTGGATGTTGAAAGAGTAACTTGGTATTTTTTGTACCTGGGGCCAGATGACCATCTCCCGATGACCCCCCTTCGTGTACTCCATTGTTCACGAGTAGAGGTAAGAGAGGGTGGCCAGGGCTGGGATTCTGGAGTTAGAAACCTTCCTTCTAACTTTAGTTACACTGTTTACTTCACTTTCCAAAGCCTTCGTTTTTTCTGTGTGAAAGGGATCTATTGAATACATTACTAAACCTATCACGTGCTGGGAACTGTGCTAAGTTCAGGGGAGAGTATGATGAACAAAACAGCAGAGGATGTTGCCATGTGCTGCTCAGAACCCCCAGTGAAGGCGGACTTGCTGCCCCAGCTGCTGGGAGTGCTGTGGGCGGGGTCCCTTCGTGTCAGCACAGAGTCAGCCAGCACTAGGTCCCGCCTTTCCCAGGGTGGCTGCCATCCAATGACTGACCGAAGTCAAAGGATGAAGACCTGGCCATCTCAACCCACCTCGGGACACCTCTGAAGGGCCACTCCAGTCCCAAAGCTCCCAGAGGTGTCGGACAAGATCAAAGCTTGATTCTCCCTCCACCCACATCTGCTGCTAGCCCTTCCCTCTAACAGGGTTGGTCCCAAGACCCCTCCTTAATGGACATCCTGTCAGCTAAACCCCATTTCAGAGTCTGCAGCTCGGCAAACCCAACCTGCAAAAAAACAACTTCCCTTATCTCAGGCAACCAACTTGGAGAAAGAAATGATAAAGCGATTTTATGAGGACTGTTGAGAAAAGCAAACGCGATGTGTGTGAAAGCACTTCAGTAGCCCAAAACTACCGTCGAAGCTGTGGGTTTCTTTTCTTTTCCGTAGCTTGAAGTGAGCTGAGTTGCAGTGTGAAAACCTCTCTCATTTATTGGAAAGAAAATCTGCCAATTCCACCCCGCTTCCCCATCTTCAAAGGCTCATTCTCAGTAGCCTGCAAGGGGTGACCCACCCAGACAGGTGTGGCATCATCCAGGTCCCCTCTGGAGGCAGGGACTGGGGGTACTTCAGGTATTCCAAGGAGATCTCTTGATTCATGTCTGCCAAGTGCCTATCATTAGTGAAGCCCAATTCCAGAAGCCACACAGAGGAGAGAGCCGCCTGACCCCAAGCCCAGCTGACAACTTTCCAAGTTCCCCAGTGCTATAGCCACCTCTGTAGAAGCAGAATCCTCAGCTCCAAACCACTAATGAACTCCTCCTACCTCCAGGTTTAATTAGTTTTCATTGCAATATTAATGATCCTAACAAACCATTTCAACTTTCCTGTTGCACAGCTGGAATTCTTTTATTTGGCATTTGTTCTCTTTACAAGAAAATCCCACACTCATCCTTGTCCCCTCCTGCCCCATCAAGAAGGAATATGATCACAATCTTACTTTCCTTGTCACGTTGACCAGTCCAGGGACAGTAGCTTTAATAATTTTGAAACTGGGAGCATTAAACACATCGCAAACTGCCATACAAATAACATATAATAGAACTCCAGGATTTTAATTACTGTGACGAATATATGTACAAATCCTAAAGTCTCTATCGTACCATTAGGCCACAGTCACGGACATTACTGGGAGGTTTAAAATTTGCACAAGTTATGTCATTAGTTGATCCAACACCTTCTAGATCTGGAGTTCTTGCCTGGGACTCAGAATTCATTTGTTGGGCACTTTGAACTACCCAGCCAGAAACAACACTGTTTTCATTAGTGACTATGAAAAATGATTAAACATTGCTACCCGTTCATATTGGTTTGTGTTGAGGACAGGTCTGAGACCGCATGGCTGAGCAATGAGACATTTGCTGGTGGATTCCAATGGTTCTATTTTCTCTGCCTTTCCAAAGCAAGAGAGAAGCAACAGCAAACTGACATGTGATGGAACTATGTCCCGCCTGCTTCCAGAAATTCTCTAGCCCAGCCTTAATGGAGATTGATCTGGATTTATAAGAGAATCCACTGGATTTTTTGGTACAGTGTTCTTCCAGCCAGAGACTTGGATTTGGGTGGAACTGCTGGGTGATGACCGATAGAAACTGAGTTAAGTCCCCCAGTGGGCTTCTCCAAAGAAAGGCTAGCAGCCTGTGCTGTAAGTCCAAGGACACACAATGAACTCAAGTTCAGCTCAGCCAGCACCAGCACCCAATGGCCATGCTATGCGGGGCAACAGTGCTGAGCTTGTGGTGAGGGTCCAAGCTCAGAGATACAGCCAGTGTGACTTGGTTCCAGCAGACACCAGGGAAGGAACAAGGAGCAGGGAGGTAAACTGGCCAGAGAGATGGAGCAAGAAAAGGCAACAGTCATGGAGTTCACACTGGGGATAGAAAGCAAACGATTCTATATTCTGTTCTCTAGTGGGGAAGGAGCTCAGCCTGTTCTTCCAGCACTTAGACGGTGAAGGCCTTTAGTGTCCATAGCTGGGGGAACAGTTTCAGTCAGGGTCACTGGCCTAGCCCCCTTAGGGAGAGGCACCTACCCCCACTACAGAGTCAGCCAGGCTGGAACCCCTCCTGTGACAACACTCTCCAAACCAGTGTCCTTGCCTCTGGCGTGGTCCCATTCCCCCAGGTCCCTGCACACACACACACTACATCCAGAAGACCCTTCATTAAACTTAGATTGGACAATGTCTCTTTCCTGCTCACAACCTCTCAAAATTCATAAGTGTTGTCAGCTACTTTGAGTGAAGGGAACCCAGGTCCCAGAGGTCCTCATAAGACCTGTCTATTTCACTGTCCAGGACTTCAAAGAGGTCGCAGAGCCCCTAATGCCCTTGTGAGATCTCAGTAACCAGTCAGAAAATGGAAAAGGATAAAAAGCCCCATGCACAACCACAGCTATAAAACGTTTATAAATAACCTGAACATGAAATGTGTAAGATCTATATTTTTTAAAACTATTAAATATTAATGAAGGAAGAAAGAACAACCTGAGAAATAAAGGAATATACCTTTTTACTGGAAGGAAAGTCTTAATCATTTTAACACATCAATTCTCTCCAAATTGATCTATATATTTATTTCAATCCCAGGTAAAATCCCAGGAGGTTTTATTTTTGTGGAAATTGACAAATGATTCTAAATTTGCATAGAAATGCAAAGACCTGGAGTAGCCAGGTCAATCTTCGAAGAAAAAGAACAAAGTTTAAGGCCTTACACTACCAGATTTCAAAACTTATTATGAAGCTATAGTAATCAATACTGTGTGGTTTTGGCATCAAAATAAATAAGAATACCTTAAAGTTTTCAGAAAGAAAAAATAAAATTGAGTTGCCTACAAAGGAAGGAAAACCTTCCATGCTTCTGACTGTGCATCAACCACACTGGGTGCTAAAAGATTATGAAGCAATGCCTTAAGAATTCTGACAGAGGGCTTCCCTGGTGGCACAGTGGTTAAGAATCCACCTGCCAGTGCAGGGGACATGGGTTCGAGCCCTGGTCTGGGAAGATCCCACATGACACAGAGCAACTGAGCCCATGTGCCACAACTACTGAGTCTGCGCTCTGGGGCCCATGAGCCACAACTACTGAAGCCCGTGCGCCTAGAGCCTGTGCTCTGCAACAAGAGAAGCCACCGCAATGAGGAGCCCACACACCGCAACAGAGAGTAGCCCCTGCTCACCGCAACCAGAGAAAGCCCCCGTGCAGCAACAAAGACCCATCACAGCCAAAAATAAAAATAAATAAATAAATTTATTTTAAAAACAAGAATTCTGATAGAAAATTAATTTTCAACCTGAAATTCCATACTCATACTAAACAGTGAAGTGTGAGAGAATAAAGATATTTTTTACAGATGCCAAGATTTGCCTCACACTCTTATGTGTTACTTGAGAATGCACTCCAGCCAAACAAGGGAATCAATCAACAGGCCTCAGGGACCTGTTGGACAACAACAAAAGATCTAACATTTGCATCAGTATAGTCTCAGAAGGAGAGAAAGAATGTGGGCTGAAAAGTCTTCAGAGAAATAATAGCTAAAAACTTCTTAAATATAGTGAAAAACATAAACTGAGAGACTCAAATAGCTGAGTATGTCCCAAACAGGAAAAACCAAAAGAGATCCACACCAACATACATTGTAAGTAAACTTCTGAAAATTAAAGACAAAGAAAAAATCTTAAAAGCAGCCCAAAAGAAGTGATATTTTTCTTATAACAAAACACCAATTCGAGTGACAGCCAATTTCTCTAATGAAGATATAGAGTCCAGGAGGAAGTGGCATGCCATTTTTCATGCACTTAAAGAAAAGGGCTGTCAACCTTGAATTCTATATCCAATGAAACTATCCTTCAGGAAAATTCATAGCGCTGAATGCTTACATTAGAAAAGAGGAACAGTCTCAAATCAATAATCTAAGTCCTATCTCAGGAAGTTAGAAAAATAAAAACAAAATTAATCCAAAGCAGGTAGAAGCAAGGAACTATAAAAACAAGAGAATCAAAGAATTTGAAACAGGAAATCAATAGAGAAAATCAATGAAATCAAACAGCTACTTCTTCAAAAAATCAATAAAACTGGTAAACCTCTAGCAAGACTGACAAAGATAAAAAAGAGAGAAGACACAAATCACCAATATCAGGAAGGAAACAGGAGATTTCACCACAGACCTACCTTGCAGCCATTAAAAAGATAAGAAGGGAAGGCTACAAACAACTTTACACTCATGAATTTGATAACAGAAGAAATGAACCAAGTCCTCAAAAACTACAACTATAAAACTCAACCAAGAAGAAATAGATAGCCTGAATAGTCCTATAAAAATGTGCAATTAAAAAGTTCCCTCAGAATAAATCTCCAGGTCCAATAGATTTACCACAAAATTTTGCCAAATACTTAAAGAATTACATGAGGTTTATATAATGTCAGCAAAAAAGTAAAAGAAAGAACAATTCTCAACTCATTTTATGGGACCAGTATTACCTTGGTACCAAACCAGACAAAGATATCACAAGAAAAGAAAACTACAGACCAATATCTTTCATGAACTTAGAGGTAAAAGCCCTCAGCAAAGTGTTAGAAAATCTAATTCAGTGATGATATAAATAGGATTACACACCATAACCAAGTGGAATTTATTCCAAGTATGCTTATTCAACATTCGAAAATCAATCAATGTAATCCATCAATAGGCTAAAGAAGAAAAATCATATGGTCATACCAATTGACACAGGAAAAACATTTGACAAAATCCAACACCCATGTATGATAATTAAAAAAAGAAAAACCTCCCAGCAAGCTAGGAATAGAGGGGAACCACTTCACACGATAAAGAGCATTTACAAAAAGCCTATGACTACAACATACTTAATAGTGAAAAATTGAACAAGGGAAGAATATCTGCTCTCATCACTCCTTTCAACATAATTGAAGTTCTAGCCACTGCAATAAGGTAAGAAAAAGAAACAAAAGGCCTACAGATTGAAAATGAAGAAATAAAACTGTCCTTATTTGCATATGACATGATTGTCTACATAGAAAATCCCAAGAAATACACACACACACACACATAAATTAGAACTGATAAGTGAGTTCAGCAAGAATATAAGGTCAACACACAAAAGTACACTGCATTTCTACATGCACAAATGAACACCTTGAAACCAAAATTTAAAATGCAATACCATTGATTATTGCTCCAAAGAAAATGAAGCACTTAGGTATAAACTTGACAAAGCATGTACAGGATCTGTATACAAAAAATTATAAACTGCTGAGGAAAGAAATCAGAGAAGACCTAAATAAGGGTGACATACTATGTTTATGGGTTGGAAGGCTCAACACAGTGACCTGGATTCTAGCCTCAGATCCACCTTAGTTGGCCCGCATGCCTGGTTTCTCTCTCTCTCACTGCCTCATCTGCTCCATCCCTGTTTCTTTACTTTGGCACCATTGCTGTAAAGGGGACTCACCTACTAAGAAGCATTGGAGGATGTGGCAGCCTTCTCTGGCTGAGGTATTCAGTCAGCTCAAGTTAAACCCTTGTTAGGGATCTTATGTTAAGCAGTCCCTATAGAGACCAAGATGAAGGGCTGATGTAGATAGTTGTATTTGGGAAGCATCCCAGGGATATGGAGTGTAGGACCAGGGAAGTGAGCAGAGAAAACATGAGAGGTAACTGGAAGATGCATTATGGGCTACCCACTGCTAAGGGGGACTAGTACTCCACCTGACCAGAAACTTCTGAAGAACTTTTTGAAATGCCTTTCAGAATTGTCCTCCTGGGACACGGGTGGAGAGCAGCTCATCGTTTGGATGTCCACCTCCACAGGTCAAGAGTGGGCCCAGTACACAGAGCCCTGCACTTTGGGACCATACCTGCGTGAGTGCTCAGTGGGTCCCCACAGGCATTGCCACATGTCCTGGCCTCAGGAAGTCTGAGACAAGAAGTGAGAGGCACATGGTGTGGAGTCCAGGAGAAGGGGCGGGGTGGGGGGTTTGCTGCAGGGCTCGTTTGTTGCAGGTGGAGGCAGCAGTAACTAGAATGAGAGTGGTGGACAGACAGATTGGCATGGTGCTCAGAAGGTGTGTAACAGCATGGAAGGTGGAAGTGCCAGGCCCTGGAACGTATCGACAACCATGACATAGTCCTCCCCGTCCTTGCGCACCTCGAGGCCTCTGGAGGGAGGCCCTAGCCACATCTGTGTCTCTAGCGGGTGAGGAACCCCTCCTGTCCTTTGATTACACCACACGTCCCTTATCACACAGCATCATGATTGCTTATCTTTTCTGATATCCCCCAGGCTGTCAACTCCATGACAGAAAGGGCTCCCACTTAGACTAGCACACACCACCATCCTCGGTGGTGAGTGTGTGCTAGTCTAAGTGGGAGCCCTTCTGTGAGGGCAAGGAGTCACTCACAGAAGCTTCACAGCTGAGCAAAACAAGGCCCAGAGAAGTGAAGTGATTTGCCCAAGGGCACACAGGCAGTTCAGTCCCAGACCCTGGCTCCAGAGCTTGGGCTCTGGACCATGACCCTCCCCATCCCCTGCGAGAGCAGTCTGGGAGTGCTGTGTACACTGCAAGGTTCCAGAAGAGGCTCAGTGCAGTGTGGTGTGTTTATGGGAAGTTCAAGGTGCTATAGGAACACAGAGAAGGGCAATGGGGACCATGGGGAGGGCGGGGAGGAGGGGAGAGAAAAAGAGAAGAGGGAGAGAGGGAGAGGAAAGAGGAGGGAGGGAGAGGAAAGGAGAGAGAGATGAGAGAGATGTGGGAGGAGGAGGGATGAGGGAAGCAGGCAGGGCTGAGTGAGAGCAGGCGGGAGGAGAAGCAGCTGGAGCAGGGCTCACAGGCGCTGGAACGCAGAGCATGAAAGAAGAGCAGCGATCCCTGCGGCTGCCACGTGGGCAGGGCTGATTCAGAGGGGCTCTGATCCAGGATCCAGCAGGGGTGAGAAATCATCAACACACAGAGGCAGAGAATGTGACAAAACCAGCTGTCCCTGGCGTTGGCTGCTGTGTGAAGCAGGCCTAGAGCAGGGAGCCTGAGGCAGTGAGAGTGGTCGGGAAACTGCTGCAGGGACCCGGGGGAGCAAATGCATGGCCCAAACCAGGGATCACAAGGGAGAGTTCAAGACATGGTAGGACTCAGAGAGAGGGAGAGGGGAGGAAGGAGGCAGTGGAAAGGTCCAGACTTCTGCGGATGGTGGATGGTGGCCTTCCCACTCCCAAATCGAAACAGCCATTTAATGAGTGCCTACTACATGCCAGGCCCTGGACCAGGCCCTTGAGATAGAATCTAGCTTCGTAATTACAGCAATGCCTCCAGATGGGTTTGTCTCCCCTCATTTTACTAAGAGGAAGCCTCGAGAATTTCCCGCGGGCAGCCAGCAATGGCAGGGACAGACCCGCGGGGTCTGTGTGACTCCAGAGCCCATGTTCTTTCCATGAGCCATGAAATTACACTCAGGTCATTTCACTCGGCAAAGAGCATGACACTGTGACAGCTGACCAGGCTCTGTGAGTGTCATAGTGGCTGTGAGCCAAGCTACAAATCACACAACATCACCACGAAAGCCAAAATCACGAATGCCTATCTGTGGTCTGCTTACTCCAGATGTCTCAGCTCAGTCGGATCTATTGACGATTCACTAATCCATCCAATAGCTGGGCACTGACCCACAAACTCAGCCAAGCCGGAGATGACACACAGCCTGTTCCCGAGCCCTCGGCTTTGCCAGGGACAGTCCACCATTAAAGAGTCTCCTTCAGAAGTAGCAGGATTTCCCTGGCCCCAGGAGCGCAAACCTCAGGCACCCCAAATGCTTGCATCTCTCTGTTACAAATCCCTTTTCTCAGGCTTCCTCATTTGACCCTCCTGTCAATGGCCACCTGAGTAAATTTCATTCATAACAAGGAGCTGCAGTGGCTGAATGCTGGCCCCCAAAATATATGTCTGTGTCTTAACTCCTGGGACCTATGAATGTGACCTTATGTTAAAAAAATGGTCTCTGCAGATAGACTTAAGGATGGTGTGATGAGTCCTGGATTATCCTGGTGGCCCTTAAATCCAATGGCAGGTGGCCTGTTATAAGAACATTTGAGACAAAGAGAAGAGAAGGAAGCGATGTGACCATATGGGTTGGAGTGATGTGTCCACAAACCAAGGAATGAATGGGGCCTCAAGAAGCTGGAAGAGACAAGGAAGGAACCTCCCCTAGAGCAACCCTGTTGACCCCTTGATTTCAGACTTCTGGCCTCCAGAACAGTGAGACAATAAACGTCTGTTGTTTAAGCCATGCTGTGTGTGGTCATTTGTTAGGGAAGCCGCAGGAAAGTAGCCCACAGGCAGACTTGTGCTTCTGACTGTCCAGCATGAGTTGCTATTTGCAGGAGAATTTGTGATCTCATCCCTCAGGCCCACGAGCCCGTCGGGTCCTGCTCTGCCCTTGGCTGGAAAGGGAATCCCGAGGTTGCATCTGCCTCTTGGGTGTGGAGCTCTGGGCTGGAGCAGGATGAGAAATGGGTCTATTTATAAACGAACAGAGCCAGAGGGCGGGTGCAGGGTCGGCCGAGGGCTTCACCAAGGTCAGAGATCCAGTCCCTTGCGATGGGGGCGTTGCAGAGAAGGGCCAGGCTCCAAAGGAAGCAGGGAGCCAGAACACTTAGGCCTCTCTGAGCGGTGGGGCCATGGTCCATTTCTGAGCAGCCTAACGCAGGAATGTCCAGCTGGCTTCCAAGTCAGATCTGGCGTCTCAGGCAAAGGGCAGGCCCAGCTGGGTGGGAGCGGATTCTTTCCCACTGCCTCATTGTCGCTCCGAGAAAGGAAGTGTGAGTGCCCAGGGCAGGAGCCCTGCATGCAGCCCGTGTCCATCTTGTGCCCTTCACGCTGCTGCTGCTCGAGGGGAACGCTGCCATGGTGAGTGAGCCTCTGTGCTCCCCTCGTTTCTCACTGTAAAGACCACTTTCTCGGCAGGGCCAGGTTGGAGGGACTTGCTGGGTGGTATTTCAGCCCCAGCTTGTCTCATGGAGGGCGGGGAGCTGGGCGGCAGTGCCAAGGATGTGGATGGAAGGGACGCTGATTAGTGGCTGAGGGAGACCAGGGTCTACTCCCAGCACGGCTGGTGCTGGGCACTGCTTTTCAGAGGAAGTCATAGCATACAGGCTGCCTTACCCAGCCCCTCCAGCAGGCCTGTGCCTGGGAGATGCCCGGCTCTCCTGCACCAGGGGTCTTAGGAGCTAGCAGAAGGCTGTCCTCCACCGCAGGAGCAGCTTCTGACCCAGCTAGGAGGCCTACCTCAGTCACATCTGTGACCATATCATGTCTCTGAATCTTGTATGTCTTTAAGCACTTCTCCCTGCAAGAGTAAATTTCTGACTGAGTAGCTACAGCAGGAAGAAGAATGGGGGCAAATTTTTCACCTGCTTGGGTTCAGATGCACAAGCTTCAGTAAGCGTTGAATCTCAGCTCCATCTCCTTCTTGCTGTGTGACCCTGCACAAGTCACTTAACCTCTCTGAGCCTCATTTCCCAGTCTGTAATAGGGGATAATATGACCTACTTGCTGAGCTGCTGGGGAGGTTAGATGAGACAGTATGTGTAACTAAAGCTCCAATCTCCATCCATAGAACCTGGGTTCATTTCCCTGGTCTTTGGACAACTTCTTTTCTGTTTAACCTTTTTCCTTGAGAAAGTCTGCTGGAGCTGCAGAGGTCCCATCCATCCCGGTCAGGCACCTGGTCACATGGAACGCTCAGCATAGCCCTGTGCTGTCATGGGGACATTCATGCAATCCACATGGGACTTACAGGGCTCAGGTACCTGTAGCCCACAGACCCCTCCTCCAACCTCCTCCCCTGACTCTGGGCTCTGGCCCAGCTGCTCATGATCAGAAGACCCAGATTCCAAGCCTGAAAGCAAACCTGTATCTTTATCACTCACTTGTCAAGCCCTGTCTTTCCTGGAGAAGCCTGGCTATGACCTTCTCAGGGTTAAGCCTATATTGAAGTAGAAGCAGAATCTGCAATGGTAGGGATCGTCTATGGAAAAGGACTTAGCACCTCCGCTATGGAGCCAAGGGACGCTGCTCCCTACTGCTTATATGGCCCTGGGCAAGTCATTTTTTTCCTTTCAGTTTCTTCATCTTTAAAATGGGTATAATTTTATCTAAGTCTTAGAGTGACTGTAGGTCGATCATTAATCACCTGGCCTGGCCCCTGCCATGTATTAGGTGCTCCCCCTTGTCTTGCCCCGAGCCCCACTTTGCATGAGTACAGCAGTGTGACTCAGGCCCCTGACACAGAAGCAAGCTGATTCAGGGCGGGCCCAAGACCCAGGAGACCTGAGGAAGCATGAGGGGCGCTACGTCCCCTTCTTGGGTGCTGACAGTCCCAGCAGGGGCTCACCAGAGGGGTCTCACCCCCAAAAGGGGGGTTACAAGGGCGAACACTCAGGCTTACAGCAGGAAATGGAGGCAAGTCAGCTAGCCAGGCCCCCTCAGAGGTGCCTTCTCTGGTGCACATCCCTCAGATGGTGCACATCCATCCCCGGGAAACCCACAAACTGTTCTCGTGTATTAATCAGATTTACAAAGCAGTGGATGGGGCAACATCACTCAGGACCCTCACTGTGGCTCTGGCCACTAGGAGAGGTCAAGGGTGCTGCAGAGGGTTTTGTCCCACAGACGTCAGTGCAGGGGTAGGGCAGACCTGCTCGGGGGTCTCCTGGGGAAAGGAGAGAAGCTGGGGACAGTGGTCTGGATTCAGCTGGTGCTGTTGATACCTGTGGCATCTGATGGAGGGGACAGTGGGTTCAGACAGCAGGAATCCCCGGGGACAGAGGGCTCACTCCTGCCATACTGTGAGTGTTGGCTCCCTTCCCTCTCACCCAACTGGTAGGGACAGATATGAGGATAGGGTCTTGGGGGCCTGTCTGTGAGGGTGACTGGGCCTGGGAAGAACAGACAGGAGAGTGCCATTGTCATCAGACACAAAGAGAGGTCATTAAAACAAAAAGTTTAAAAGATGACTCCCATGTAGATAAAAAGATGTTCAGACAAATTAAATGTATTTAGGCCAGATGCCTGGGATAGAATCCCAGCTTTACTACCTGAAAGCTTGTGACCCTGGGCAAAGAGCTGGACTTCTTTAAGCCCTGGTTCCCTGGTTGCAGTGGGCTGAATGGTGGCCCCCAAAAGATATGTCAACATCCTAACTCCCAGAACTTGTGAATGTGACCTTATTTGGGAAGAGTCTCTGCAAATATAATTAAGGATCTAGAGATGAGGAGATCAGCTTAATTATCCAGGTGAGCCCTAAATCCAGTGACAAAGTCTCCTTTTAGAAGCACTTGGAGGAGAGAGACTTACAGAGAAAAGGAAGGCCATGTGGGCTTCCCTGGTGGTGCAGTGGTTGAGACTCCGCCTGCCGATGCAGGGGACACGGGTTCGTGCCCGGTCTGGGAGGATCCCACATGGCGCGGAGCGGCTGGGCCCGTGAGCCATGGCCGCTGAGCCTGCGCGTCCGGAGTCTGTGCTCCGCAAACGGGAGAGGCCACAATAGTGAGAGGCCCGTGTACCGCAAAAAAAAAAAAAAAAAAAAAAAAATGGAAGCAGAGACTGGAGTGATGTGGCCACAAGCCCAGAAGCACCTGGTGGCACCAGAGGCTGGACCAGCACTCAAAGGCAGCTCGGCCCTGCCCACACCTTGATCTCAGATTCCTGGCCTCCAGAACTGTGAGAGAATAAATGTCTGTTGTTTTAAACCCCTCTGTCAGCACTAACATGTTATAGCAACCACAGGAAGCGTTCATAAAAGAAAGAATATAAAGATCCAACGAGAAGGGATCATTACAGGTCACTTGCATTTCTACAAAAGAATAGTACGCAGCCGTGCAAAGAAGTTCATGGACAGTCATTAATGATGAGGCAGGTATTCACATTATAATATCAAGCCGGAAAAGCAGAGTGCCAGAATATTCATTTGTAAATGTACATGAATCTAATTTTGGTTTTATAAGTATGCCAAGAGAAAGGGAAAAAATAACTTTGACCATCTCCGGGCCATATGATAACATGTTCTTTATTTGCTTCTTTGCTATTTTCTATATTTTCCAAATTTCCTCTCAATGAGTATAACTTTTATTATCAGAAAATAAAAGAGCTGTTCTAAAATTTTCTGCCTACCGTATCACATAATTGTGCAAGAGCCACTGGAGGCCCACTTTCTTTCCACATATAATCTCATGATATCCTGACAATAGTCCCACCAGAAGCTCAGCTGTGATTCCATTTTGTAGGTGAGAAAAACATGCTTCAAGAGGTAAATGGTGACCACAGAGCCAGCCTGTGGCCAAGGATGGGAAAGGAACTCAGCCTGCCTGCCTTCTGAGCCTTGCGTGGGAAGCCACGCTCCCCTAACCCATAGAGACACAGCCACCGCTCTGTCCTCACCTCCCTCTCCTGACCACGTCCAGGACTTGGCCTGTCCTTCGAGTCAGAATGACTGATCAAAGCCTCAAGTGCCCTCCAGTCAGAAATAAATAACAGAGAGGTAGATCCTGGGATTCTGGTTTCCTATTTTTAAATGGAATGAAAAATAAATCATTTCTGCTATAACTGTTTTTATCTGGCTGCAGGAAATGACGCATCACCATCTTTTAAAAGAAAATTAAGCCTTTAATTCCATGGCACATGTAATAAAATGGTACTTCAGCTCTCTGCCCTGAATATATGGTCTGTCATGTCCTAATTTACTATTTTGATGCTGCCTGAAATGTTCTGAAGCTATTAATGTGGCAATACATTCAAGCACCAAACCTGGCCATCAGATGTTGTCGAAGCGCTCATTTAACACAATGGATGGCCATGCGGGAGCCAGAGGGGCATATTGAGGGGTAGGCCACGTGGATGGGGTGCACAGCTGGCTCTGCCGTGGAGTGCTACCGTGAGCCAGATTCCCAGTTTCTTCCTCTGGAAAGTGGAGATTATGGTACCTCATTGACAGGTGCAAGGTGCCAGGTTCGGATCCGTACCTGGACCTCCAGCTGCACCACCATCTCATTCTCTGCCAAGAATGCCCCAAATGCCACTCTCTTTATTCTGATTCTCTCGTGGTCCACAGGAGAGCTGTGAATGCTTCCACACGCATATCAGTGCTTAGCATGTGTGCACAGGCTCACACATGGGGCAATTCATCTTAAGCCTTTGGGCAGGCACATCCCATTGTACTTTGAAGAGCAGCCCTTTATGAGCAGGGAACTGCCCAATGATCCGTGCAAAGATATACTGGGGCTAAGTTTCAAAGCAAGATAAAGGACAGGGGTCTCGGGGCTTCTAGGCCCGTGTTCATCATCTTGTACACTTTTCTTCTCTCTCGTGGCCATGTGATGCCAACAGGGAGACTGTGTGTTACTGTCAGCTGACCTCAGGGGTCCTCCCTGCTGGCACTCGGAACAGCCACTTCATGTGAGCATCTGGATGGGGCTACTTGAATGAGAGCCCTCGTGTTCTGCAGGAACTTCCAAATGGGCTCAAAGACACTGCTGGGGTCTCTGGGGTCAGGGACTTCAGGTCTTTCCATGGGGCCCTCAGCAGGGCGCCCAGCCCTCTAGGAGGTTCAAGGCAGCCCTATGTCCTCTATAGGGTAAGGCTTGTCTGTTTCAGGGACAGAGAGCTGGGATAGTTCATTTAGCTTTCAGCAAACTTACAAGGAGAATAATTGCAAACCTATGTCTGGAGGGGAAGGCCAACGTGAAATTCTCAAATGTGGACCTGATCCCTTAGCAATGGGCATGAACCAAGCTCCCTCTGATACCCAGAGCTGGTGGCCCGAGGGAGAGGCTACACCTACTGCTGAAACTAATTTTCTGGATGCTTGGGTAACCAGACAAGTGACTTGAGCAAATTATTTAGAGAACAATAGCAGCTTTCATGCAAGACTGCTGTGATGATTAATATGAATCAATAATGGCGATCAGTCACACATCAGATGCACTCACTACCTGTTAGCTGTGGAAACCAGCCAACTGCATGGTTGTTTCCTAAAACTGAAGCGACCCGCTTGTGGCAGACAGTGTGAGCATGTACTCAGTGCTGGGAGTCCTGCTTGGCTCTCCTCTTCCTCGTCCATCACACCCAAGCCTCCAGAGCCAAATTCAATCCCAGATGACCTCCCCCTCCCCTCCCTGAGCCTCTGGGCCACCGGCTGTCTCCCCTGAACCCCTACAATGTCCTTCTGACTGGCCCTGCCCCCCATCTCATCCTACAACATTCTATTTTCCATGCAGCAGCCAGAGAGATCTTTATTTTTTTATTGAAATATAGTTGATATATAACATTATATACATTACAGGTGTACTATTGTAATTCAATAGTAATATAGTAATTCACAATTTTTAAAGGTTATACTCCATTTATAGTTATTATAAAATACTGGCTATATTTCCCCATGTTGTATAATATATCCTTGTAGCTTTTTTTTTTTTTTTTTTTTTTTCTGTATGCGGGCCTCTCACTGTTGTGGCCTCTCCCGTTGCGGAGCACAGGCTCCGGACACACAGGCTCAGCAGCCATGGCTCACGGGCCCAGCCACTCCGCGGCACGTGGGATCCTCCCGGACCGGGGCACGAACCCGTGTCCCCTGCATCGGCAGGCAGACTCTCAACCACTGTGCCACCAGGGATGCCCATTGTAGCATATTTTATACCTAACAGTTTGTACCTCTTAATCCCCTACCCCTATATTGCCCCTCCTCCCTTCCCTCTTCCCATTGGTAACCACTAGTTTATTCTCTACATCTGTGAGTTTGCTTCTTATTTTGTTATATTCACTAGTTTGTTATATTTTTTAGATTCCACATATAAGTGATACCATGCAGCATTTGTCTTTCTCTGTCTGACTTATTTCACTTAGCATAATACAGCATCCATATTGCTGCAAATGGCAAAAGGTCTTTCTTTTTATGGCTGAGTAATATTCCATTGTAGTATATATACCACATCTTCTTTATCCATTCATCTCTTGTTGGGCACTTAGCTTGCTTCCATATATTGGCAATTATAAATGATGCTGCTATGAAATCTTTTTTAAATGTTCATCAGATCCTATTGGCCCTGTGACTAAGCCCGCCATTGGCTTCCTATAACACTGAATAAAATGTAAACTCGATGGCCTGGCCACCAAGGCTCTACATGGCCTGGCCCTGTCTGCTCTCTGCTCTCATCTTGAAACTCCCACCCCCAAACCCCAAAGTTCCATGAAAGCAGTGACTCTGCCTGTCTTGTTCATGGCTGTATTCCATTGCCTGGCCTGTGGTATTTACAAAACAAATGCTTCTAGAATCAACAAAGGATTCAAAGCCAGACAAATTAATTATACTGCATTGTACCACTGGACAGGGGAATAAACACTAAGGAAAATAAATCCCTTCAGCTAAGCAAATTTCAATCCCTCCTCCTAAACTGGGAGCCTGTGGGGCTCAGAGGGATGAGGAAAAAATTTGTACCCAGCCTGTATCTCCAATGTGCCAAGATGGCTTTGGGGGAAAGTGGCCCTAGAGGGATCACTGCATTCAGCTGCACAGACTATGGGCTGCACAAATCCAGGGATGACACTGACATAGAACAATGCCCCTAGAGTTTTCAGATGGGTCAGTACAGCAGCCTTGGACCCCCAACCTGCTCCATCAGGGGTGAGCCCCCTTAAGTCCCCTCCCTCAGCCATGCCCAGACCCAGCTGTGCCCCTCTGTCCTCAATTGGTTTCCTCCTTAAGAATTCTCAGACCGATAAACCAGAGAACAATACAAATGATCACCACTGGGTGAAGAGGGAGGATGGAGTATCAGATGGGTATCACCCTGTCTCTGCTGCTTCCTGTCTGCGTGCCCTTGAACTCATCGTTTTTCTGAGCCTCAAGCTCCCAGCACACAGAGATGTTCAGAACATTTTGGCTGGGCTGAACCAGACACCTGCATGGCAGGGCTGATGGAAAGATGGCAAAGTCCATACCACCTGGCAGACTCCAGTTCCACCAGTGTGAGGAGCTTCAACAGGACCCAAAGTCAGCACATCCTTGCTTTCCTTTATTCGCTGTAACGGTGAGCATGGAGTTACCATGACGTCTTCTTGCACATGGGGCCACTGTGGCTCAGAAGTTCAATGGCTGCCCGAGTTCCCACACTGCTGGTGGTGAGACAGTGACTTACCCTGGCCCTACGGATGGACCCTACAGCTCCTGTGTGGTAGCCATGTTCCCAAGGCCATAGGGCAAAGGAGTCAGAGACTTTGATCTTGAGGACTCAGCTCACTGTCATGCTCAGGTCTGCAGGTCCAGGCTCTCTCCAGCCCCACCCTACTTCCCACCTGCCTTCCACCTGGCTCTGTGGGGTCTGTCCCTGGGCCTACAGTTCGAGGGGAGGAAGGTGGGACTTCTGAAAACAAAATCCCTGTCCCATAACTGAGCTTAACTGTCAAGTCCCAGTCTGAAAACCTGGGACACACTGCTGACAATCCAGATGACAGCCCATCTGGGAGGGCGGCTATATTTAGCAACATGCTTGACCTACCATGTTATCGAGAGCAGAACCAAAAGGTTGGGGAGCTGAAGGGAGATGGCAGAGAGAAACTCCACCCTGCGCCCCCCAAGCCGTGCAGCCTTGAGGAACTGCTCCGGAAAATTTCCACTTTCTGACCACATCTTTTTTCCCAATGTTAGGGAGCTTCAGTGCTTTCGACCTGGAGGTAGAGGACAAAACCAACCAGCTCTGTTTGCAGCAGGAAGAATTTCAGCACAAGGGAGTTAAGAAGCATGCTGGCTGTGGGTCACAAAGCCAAGCTTTCCTTCCGCACCCCTGGGTGCTCGCAATGATAGGAGGGAGTCGGTGCAAGTAGCGCATGGGCGCTGGGGAGGGGACCTGGGCTGTAAAGAGGTGGGTCCACATCCCAGGTAATGATGCTCCCCACCTCGTGGAGTTTTTGAAAAGATCTAATGAAGCATAACATGAAAAGTATGCAGCACAATAAACACCGTGCCTTTCTCTCCTGTTCCCTAGATCCTCATAACCCGATAAGGTAGGATTTAGCCAATTTATCCCCATTCTACAGATCAAGAAACTGAATGCAACATTCAGAGAAGGTGATTTCCGTAAATTCTCAACAGGGGTTGTGCTGCAGATACATCAATATTTCCCATCTCTGAGTTTGACATGTGTGTTCAATGTCCAAGAAAATCAAGGTTGGGGGTAGGGGTGATGGTGCTAATTTCCCAGAAGCAATCTGACCTCTGCTCTTTGAAGTGTCACGAAATGGGCTGGAGACTGCTCCCGTCAGCAGCACTGCACTAGGCTGCTGAAAGCACTTTTAGCACCTGATTAAAAAGGAGCCTTATTTTCCTGAGCAATTACCAGCCTGCCTCTCATGATCTCATCCCACAGACACGGAAGAAAAATGATGGAAGGCTGGCCTCCAGATGCTCACGCCACAGAACACTGAATCGCCTGGCCTCACTCGGGTGTGGGATGTACCAGGCACGGCTTGGGCTGTGGCGGCCAGAGCTGTAGGGCAGCAAGTAGTGCTCGCCATGGAGGTAGACTCTATCCTTTCCAGCTCCGATGGAGATGCTGCTCTGGCCTGCATCCGTCCGTGACCTGGCTCCTGGGGGATTTGGGAATGAAGCGAAAGGAAGAAAAGAACTAGGCTGATTTGAAATCCTGCTGTGGGGAGGTCATCCCTTTCATTTCCCAAAACAGCTCTTCCTGCGAGCACTTTAGCCTCAAGGTATATTAAAGGAAACAGAGACTCCTCGGGAGATAACTTCCTGCCCCAAACTACACAGCCAGGAGTTTAGCAAAAAAGGATTCAAACCTAGGCAGAGCCCTAAACAGCACACTGCATTACACCATGCTGCCCTGTAGCATCCCTGGGCTGCTTTTATGAGTAGCTAGGGGCTTGTGTTCACCTGGGCTTGCTCCCTCTGGCCTCACAGTGGGTGACAGGAACGGTGCCCCACCCTGGGCATGGCTGAAGACTCCTGCCCCCATTTGTCCTGTAACTGTGTCACCCCAAGGGTACTCCACAACTGGTCTCAGTCATAACCAGGGCTGTCTCTAAGAGCTCATAGTAGCAAGGAGCCATAAAAAGGAAATACCCAGTGCTGCCAAAGATGTGGTCAAACAGGCAGGCTTACTCATTGCTGGTGGCAGTGGAAAGCAATTTGGCAAGATGTATGCATACAAGGCTTGATAATGTGAATCTCTTTGATCCACCAATCACACATATGCAAATATATCTTTTTTTTAACATCTTTATTTGAGTATAATTGCTTTAAAATGGTGTGTTAGTTTCTGCTGTAAAACAAAGTGAATCAGCTATATGTATACATATATCCCCATATCCCCTTCCTCTTACATCTCCCTCCTACCCGCCCTATCCCACCCCTCTAGGTGGTCACAAAGCACTGAGCTGATCTCCCTGTGCTATGCAGCTGCTTCCCACTAGCTATCTATTTTACATTTGGTAGTGTATATATGTCAATGCTACTCTCTCACTTTGTCCCAGCTTACCTGTCCCCCTCCCGGTGTCCTCAAGTCCATTCTCTACATCTGCGTCTTTATTCCTGTCCTGTCCCTAGGTTCATCAGAACCATTTTTTGTTTTTAGGTTCCATATACGTGTGTTAGCATACGGTATTTGTTTTTCTCTTTCTAACTTACTTCACTCTGTATGACAGACTCTAGGTCCAACCACCTCACTACAAATAACTCAATTTCATTTCTTTTTATGGCTGAGTAATATTCCATTGTATACATGTGCCACATCTTCTTTATCCATTCATCTGTCAGTGGACACTTAGGTTGTTTCCATGTCCTGGCTATTGTAAATAGAGCTAAAGTGAACATTGTGGTACCTGACTCTTTTTGAATTATGGTTTTCTCAGGGTATATGCCCAGTAGAAGGATTGCTGGGTCATATGGTAGTTCAATTTTTAGTTTCTTAAGGAACCTCCATACTGTTCTCCATAGTGGCTGTATCAATTTACATTCCCACCAACAGTACAAGAGGGTTCCCTTTTCTCCACACCCTCTCCAGCATTTATTGTTTGTAGATTTTTTGATGATGGCCATTCTGACTGGTGTGAAGTGATACCTCATTGTAGTTTTGATTTGCATTTCTCTAATGATTAGTGATGTTGAGCATCCTTTCCTGTGTTTGTAGGCAATCTGTATATCTTCTTTGAAGAAATGTCTATTTAGGTCTTCTGCCCATTTTTGGATTGGGTTGTTTGTTTTTTTGATATTGAGCTGCATGAGCTGCCTGTATATTTTGGAGATTAATCCTTTGTCAGTTGCTTTGTTTGTAAATATTTTCTCCCATTCTGAGGGTGGTCTTTTCATCTTCTTTATGGTTTCCTTTGCTGTGCACAAGGTTTTAAGTTTCATTAGGTCTCATTCGTTTATTTTTGTTTTTATTTCCATTTCTCTAGGAGGTGGGTCAAAAAGGATCTTGCTGTGATTTATGTCAAAGAGTGTTCTTCCTATGTTTTCCTCAAAGAGTTTTATAGTGTCTGGCTTTACATTTAGGTCTTTAATCCATTTTGAGTTTATTTTTGTATATGGTGTTAGGAAGTGTTCTAACTTCATTGTTTTACATGTAGCTGTCCAGTTTTCCCAGCACCACTTATTGAAGAGGCTGTCTTTTCTCCATTGTATATTCTTGCCTCCTTTATCAAAGATAAGGTGATCATATGTGTGTGGGTTTATCTCTGGGCTTTCTATCCTGTTCCATTGATCTATATTTCTGTTTTTGTTCCAATATCATGCTGTCTTGATTACTGTAGCTTTGTAGTATGGTCTGAAGTCAGGGAAGCTGATTCCTCCAGCTCCATTTTTCTTTCTCACGATTGCTTTGGCTATTTGGGGTTTTTTGTTTTTCCATACAAATTGTGAAATTTTTTGCTCTAGTTCTGTGAAAAATGTCAATGGTAGTTTGATAGGGGTTGCATTGAATCTGTAGATTGCTTTGGGTAGTAAGGTCATTTTCACAATGTTGATTCTTCCAATCCAAGAACATTGCAAATATATCTTAAGGCAATAAGTCCAAATAAAAAAATCTTACCTATCAACATCTTCATTGTAGCATTTCCTAAGGAGCCAAATACATTGAAATTCTATAATGTGGAATATTAAGCCATTAAAAATAATGTTTGATCTTGGATTGGAAGAATTAATATTGTTAAAATGGCCATAGAACCCAAAGCAATCTATAGATTTAATGCAATCCCTATCAAATTACCCATTACATTTTTCATTTAACTAGAACAAATAATCACAAAATGTATATGCAGTCACAAAAGACCCAGAATTGCCAAAGCAATCCTGAGGAAAAAGAACAAAGCAGGAGGCATAATCCTCCCAGATTTCAGACAATACTACAAAGCTACAGTAATCAAAACAGCATGGTATTAGCACAAAAGCAGACATATGGCTCAATGGAGCAGAATAGAGAGTCCAGAAATAAACCCACACACCTATGGTAAATTAGTCTTCAACAAAGGAAGCAAGAATATGCAATGGAGAAAAGACAGTATCTTCAGCAAGTGGTGTTGGGAAAGCTGGACAGCTGCATGTAAATCAATGAAGTTAGAACACACCCTCACACCAAACACAAAAATAAACTCAAAATGGCTTAAAGACAAAAATAAGACTGGACACCATAAAACTCCTAGAAGAGAACATAAACAAACATCTCTGACATAAATCATAGCAATGCTTTCTTACGTCAGTCTCCCAAGACAATAGAAATAAAAGCAAAAATAAACAAATGGGACCTTATCAAACTTATAAGCTTTTGCACAGCAAAGGAAACCATAAACAAAATGAAAAGGTAACCTACGAACTGAGAGAAAATATTTTCAAATGATGTGACCCGCAAGAGCTTAATTTCCAAAAGACACAAAGAGTCATACAACTGAATAACAAACAAAAACAAACAAAACAACCCAAATCAAAAGTGGGCAGAAGACGTAAATAGACATTTCTCGAAAGAAGACATACAGATGGCAAACAGGCACATGAAAAGATGCTCAACATCACTAATTATTAGAAAAATGCAAATCAAAACTACAGTGAGGTACCACCTCACACCAGTCAGAATGGCAATCATTAAAAAGTCCACAAACAATAAATGCTGGAGAGGGTGTGGAGAAAAGGGAGCCCCTCCCCTACACTGTTCGTGGGAATATAAATTGGTGCAGTCACTATGCAAAACGGTACGTTTCCTTAAAAAACTAAAAATAGAGTTACCATATGATCCAGCAATCCCACTCCTGGGCATACATCTGGAGAAAACACTAATTTGAAAAGATACATGCATCCCATTGTTCATAGTAGCACTATTTACAATAGCCAAGACATGTAAGCAACCTAAATGTCCATCGACAGATAAATGGATAAAGAAGATGTGGTACATATATACAATGGAATCCTACTCAGCCATAAAAAAAGAATGAAATAATGCCATTTGCAGCAACATGGATGGATCTAGAGATTATCATACTAAGTGAAACAGACACTGAAAGACAAATACCATATGACATCACTTATAAGTGGAATCTAAAATATGTTATTTACAAAACAGAAAAAGACTCACAGACATAGAAAACAAACTTATGGTTACCAAAGGGGAAAGGGGGAGAGGAATAAATTAGGAGTTTGGGATTAGCAGATACAAACTACTATTTGTAAAATATATAAACAACAAGGTCCTACAGTATAGCACAGAGAACTATATTCAATATCTTGTAATAAACTACAATGAAAAAGAATATATATGTATAACTGAATCACTTTGTTGTACACCAGAATTGAACACAACATTGTAAATCAACTATACATCAATAAAAAAAAAGTTTCAGAAAATTTCATAATAACATGGAAATGCTTTCATTATAAAGTTTAATGGCAAAAGAAAGTTATGAAATTGTCCATATGGTGTGAACACAACTATGTTAAAAAAAAAAAAAAAGAGTGAATGAATAAATTGCACGTGGGACTTATGGGTGGAGGTTTGTTTTTGTTTTTAATTTACAGACTTTATTTTTTATAGCAGTTTTAGGTTCACACCAAGATCGAGTAGAAAGTCTAGAGATCTCCCATATACTCCTACCCCACACAAGCATATCCTCCTCCATGTCAACCTCCCTGGGCGGGATTTTTTTCCTACTTTCTTTCACCCTCCCCAAATTGTCAAATTGTCTATAATGAGAAAAATAAATTTTTTTAGGGAGGAAGGAAAGATGGGAGGAAGGGGGGGAGGGGGAGGAAAGGCAAGAGGAAAGGCAAGAAGAGGGAGCCCTCATCCCGAAGGGAGAACACAAACAGGTTCTTAGCCCTTTCGATTTCCGATACACCTTTTTATTTCACCAGCTGTTGGAATTCCTCACCATTTAAAGTTTGTGACATCATTTCCCACATCCACATACTTTCTCTCAGGGAGGAAAGACAATCTTAATGCTTTCTTAACCCTAAAACCATCCCTCAAACACCAAATTCAAGCCAGTCTTTGAGGGAAGCCTCTTTAGCTCAATCTGCGCCTCCCTGTACCTTAGACAAGTTTTCCTATCGATGTTGAGCACCCCCTAACCTGCAGCCTTGGAGCCTGGGCAGATTCTCTGGCTTTACCACACACACACACACACACACACACACACACACACACACACACACACACAAACACACACGCACACTCACACATGCCTCCGTGGTGATGGGGAAAATATGACCTGCAATGCGAGCCTCCGGCCAGCAGGGGGCAGAATGGGTGGGGGCCAGCACTGCGTGTGTACCTCAGGGTCCCCAGTACGCAGAACCAGAGAGGCACAGACACGTTGAATGAATGAGTGGATGCTTCAGCAACCCGTTTTTTGGCACTCTCTGGAACTTTAAATTGGGAATGTGTTTTTCTGGGCAGTGATGGTGGAGTTTACATGCATTAGATCACCCCACAGGAAGAATGGTTAATATCTAGCCTGCTTTGGTCTCTAATAGGTCATACTAAGGGCCATTTCCACCCACTTGTGTGTCAGAGGAAAGAAGCCAGGACTGGGGATTGCCATCCACACACCACAAGGCTCCTTTCCCCCTAGGGGCCTTGTTTCCCCAGTTATAGGATGAAGAGGTGGGATGCCCTCCAGGGCCTTCCCATGATGCTGTGCTATGACCCCATTAAGGATTGCTTGACTATATAACAAATTCTTCTTATTGAAGCATTTCCAAAACATGAGACATTTCAGGGATACATTTAATTTTTTATGTCATACATAGTAACATCTACAAAGAATTCAAGGTGAAAGTCTGAGAAAATTTGACCCCAAAACAGTAGAAATCAGTTTCTTGTTCTCTTTTTGGTAAGATGGTAATACAGAGTCTGATCCACAAAACTGTCTGCACCCACCTCACACACACACACCTAGCCATGCACACACACACACATATTCACACATACACACACACACTCATACACATTTCCCATCATCACCACCAGCCCCCAAATGACTGTATGGTAAGTACACATGGAAAATTTCTAGGAATGGGACCACCCAATGGAACTTCAAAAGGAAAGGATGCAACCTGGATGTGAATTAGGAGGTAATGACACCAGGGAAATGGAGGCAATAAGCTCTCGACTGGGACTTAAAATAGAGGAAGGACTGGCTATTGTTGTCTTTCTGGGGAGGGAAGAACTGAGGGGTGAGAGGATTGACTTTTTCCCCAGTACAATTACTAACAGCAACGAGGCATCTGGGCACTGCTTTCTGTTGTTTAAACAGGTGGCCTCGCCAAAAAAAGAGGCAAGGTCTGCCCAGGGGGCCTCTTTCTAGGACCGCAAATAACAGAGCACTCTCAGAGTCTGAGCTGCTTCTCACTGAGTGCCAGCCTGGGATTAAGTATGGAACCAGCTCAGATG
Organism: Phocoena sinus; assembly: GCF_008692025.1. NCBI lineage: Eukaryota > Metazoa > Chordata > Mammalia > Artiodactyla > Phocoenidae > Phocoena > Phocoena sinus. Next base: position 38,458,417 of record NC_045778.1, read on the forward strand.
CCGGCCGAACCCCCCGACACTGAGCTCCAGAGCAGAGAAGGCGAGTGCCCAGCACCCTGCATGACTCAGACCCTACACCCAGCCCTCAGGTAACTGCACCTGACCAGGAAGACCCTGACAGGAGGCCGCCCCTCAGGCCTCTCCAGGACTCAAGGAGAGGAATCCCCAACAGGATGCCCGGGCCTCAGGTGACTCTGTGACAGGACAGCTGCCCCATCTGTGTGGCTGACATGGTCTTGGTGCTCTGGCCTGGTGTCAGGCCTAAGCCTCTGAGGTGGGAGAGCTGAGTTCAGGACATTGGTCCACCAGAGACCTTCCGGCCCAACGTAATCTCAATCGGCAGGAACTCTCCCAGAGATCTCCATCTCAATGCTAAGACCCAGCTCCACCCAAAGGCCAGCAAGCTCCAGTGCTGGATGCCCCGTGCCAAGCAACTAGCAAGACAGGAACACAACCCCACCCATTAGCAGAGAGGCTGCCTAAGATCATACCAAGTTCACAGGCACCCTAAAACACACCACCGGATGCAGCCCTACCCACCACAAAGACAAGATCCAGCCCCCAGAACAAACAAACAAAGATCCAGCCCCACCCACCAAAACACAGGCACCAGTCCCCTCCACCAGGTAGCCTACACAAGCCACTGAACCAACCTCACCCACTGAGGGCAGACACCAAAAACAGCGGGAACAACTAACATGCAGCCCGCAAAAAAGAGATCCCAAACACAGAAAGTTAAGAAAAAGAGAAGACAGAGAAATATGCAGCAGATGAAGGAGCAAGATAAAACCCCATCAGACCTAACAAATGAAGAGGAAATAGGCAGTCTATCTGAAAAAGAATTCGGAATAATGATAGTAAATATGATCCAAAATCTTGGAAATAGAATGGAGAAAATACAAAAACGTTTAACAAGGACCTAGAAGAACTAAAGAGCAAACAAACAATGATGAACAACACAATAAATGAAATTAAAAATTCTCTAGAAGGAATCAATAGCAGAATAACTGAGGCAGAAAAACGGATAAGTGACCTGGAAGATAAAACAGTGGAAATAACTAATGCAGAGCAGAATAAAGAAAAAAGAATGAAAAGAATTGAGGACAGTCTCAGAGACCTCTGGGACAATATTCAATGCACCAACATTCAAATTATAGGAGTCCCATAAGAAGAAGAGAAAAATAAAGGGTCTGAGAAAATATTTGAAGAGATTAAAGTTGAAAACTTCCGTAACATGGGAAAGGAAATAGTCAATCAAGTCCAGGTAGAGCAGAGAGTCCCATATAGGATAAATCCAAGGAGAAACATGCCAAGACACATATTTATCAAACTATCAAAAATTAAATACAAAGAAAAAATATTAAAAGCATCAAGGGAAGAGGCACAAATAACACACGAGGGAATCCCCATAAGGTTAACAGCTGATCTTTCAGCAGAAACTCTGCAAGCCAGAAGGGAGTGGCAGGACATATTTAAAGTGATGAAAAGGAAAAACCTACAACCAAGATTACTCTACCCAGCAAGGATCTCATTCAGATTCAATGGAGAAATTAAAACCTTTACAGACAAGCAAAAGCTGAGAGAGTTCAGCACCACCAAACCAGCTTTACCACAAATGCTAAAGAAACTTCTCTAGGCAGGAAACACAAAAGAAGGAAAAGACCCACAAAAACAAACCCAAAACAATTAAGAAAATGCTAATAGGAACATAATCAATAATTACCTTAAATGTAAATGGATTAAATGCTCCAACCAAATAACATAGACTTGCTGAACGGATACAAAACCAAGATCCATACATATGCTGTCTACAAGAGACTCACTTCAGACCTAGGGACACATACAGACTGAAAGTGAGGGGATGGAAAAAGATATTCCATGCAAATGGAAATCAAAAGAAAGCTGAAGTAGTAATTCTCTTATCAGGCAAAATATACTTTAAAATAAAGACTGTTACAAAAGACAAAGAAGGACACTACATAATGATCAAGAAATCAATCCAAGAATAAGATATAACATTATAAATGTTATATAGGAGGACCTTATGTATTGAGGTGCTTCTGTGTTGGTGCTCCCAACATAGGAGCACCTCAATACATAAGGCAAATGCTAACAGCCATAAAAGGGGAAATCGATAGTAACACAATCAAAGTAGGGGACTTTAACACCCCACTTTCACCAATGGACAGATCATCCAAAATGAAACTAAATAAGGAAACACAAGCTTTAAATGATGCATTAAACAAGAGGGACTTAATTGATATTTATAGGACATTCCATCCAAAAACAACAGAATATACTTTCTTCTCAATTGCTTATGGAACATTCTCCAGGATAGATCATATCTTGGGTCACAAATCAAGCCTTGGTAAATTTAAGAAAATTGAAATTGTATCAAGTATATTTTCTGACCACAACGCTATGAGACTAGATATCAATTACAGGAAAAGATCTGTAAAAAATACAAACACATGGAGGCTAAACAATATGCTACTAAATATCCAAGAGATCACTGAAGAAATCAAAGAGGAAATCAAAAAATACCTAGAAACAAATGACAATGAAAACACGATGACCCAAAACTTATGGGATACAGCAAAAGCAGTTCTAAGAGGGAAGTTTATAGCAATACAATCCTACCACAAGAAACAATAAAAATCTCAAATAAAAAACCTAACCTAGGGCTTCCCTGGTGGCGCAGTGGTTGAGAGTCCGCCTGCCGATGCAGGGGACACGGGTTCGTGCCCCGGTGTGGGAGGATCCCGCGTGTCGCGGAGCGGCTGGGCCCGTGAGCCATGGCCGCTGAGCCTGCGCGTCCGGAGCCTGTTGCTCCGCAGCGGGAGAGGCCACAACAGTGAGAGGCCCGCGTACAAAAAAAAAAAAAAAAAAAAAAAAAAAAACCTAACCTTACAACTAAAGCAATTAGACAAAGAAGAACAAAAAAACCCCCAGAGTTAGCAGAAAGAAACAAATCATAAAGATCAGATCAGAAATAAATGAAAAATAAATGAAGGAAACAATAACAAAGATCAATAAAATTAAAAGTTAGTTCTTTAAGAAGATTAAAAAAATTGATAAAGCACTAGCCAGACTAGTCAAGAAAAAAGGGAGAAGACTCAAATCAACAGAATTAGAAATGAAAAAGGAGAAGTAACAACTGACCTTGCAGAAATACAAAGAATCATAAGGGATTACTATAAGCAACTATATGCCAATAAAATGGACAACCTGGAAGAAATGGACAAATTCTTAGAAAAGCACAACCTTCCAAGACCAAACCAGGAAGAAATAGAAAATATAAACAGACAAATCACAAGCACTGAAATCGAAATTGTGATTAAAAATCTTCCAACAAGCAAAAGCCCAGGACCAGATGGCTTCACAGGCGAATTCTATCAAACATTTAGAGAAGAGCTAACACCTATCCTTCTCAAGCTCTTCCAAAATATAACAGAGGGAGGAACACTCCCAAACTCATTCTACTCATTCTCATTCTTGGTATCAGGGTGAGGCCACCATCACCCTGACACAAAAACCAGGCAAAGATGTCACAAAAAAAGAAAACTACAGACCAATATCACTGATGAACATAGATGCAAAAATCCTCAACAAAATGCTAGCAAACAGAATCCAACAGCACATTAAAAGGATCATACACCATGATCAAGTGGGGTTTATCCCAGGAATGCAAGGATACTTCAATATGTGCAAATCAATTAATGTGATACAACATATTAACAAACTGAAGGATGAAAACCATATGATAATCTCAATAGATGCAAAAAAAAGGTTTCAACATAATTCAACACCAATTTATGATAACAGCTCTCCAGAAAGTAGGCATAGAGAGAACTTACCTCAAAATAATAAAGGCTATATATGACAAACACACAGCCAACATCATTCTTAATGGTGAAAATCTGAAACCATTTCCTCTAAAATCAGTAACAAGACAAGGATGCCCACTCTCACCACTATTATTCAACATAGTTTTGGAAGTTTTAGCCACAGCAATCAGAGAAGAAAAAGAAATAAAAGGAATCCAAATCAGAAAAGAAGAAGTAGAGCTGTCACTGTTTGCAGATAACATGATGCTATACATAGAGAATCCTAAAGATGCTACCAGAAAACTACTAGAGCTAATCAATGAATTTGGTAAAAGAGACAAAAGACCTGTATGCAGAAAACTATAAGACACTGATGAAAGAAATCAAAGATGATATAAACAGATGGAGAGATATACCATGTTCTTGGGTTGGAAGAATCAACATTGTGAAAATGACTATACTACCCAAAGCAATCTACAGATTCAATGCAATCCCTATCAAACTACCAATGGCATTTTTCACAGAACTAGAACAAAAAATTTCACAATTTGTATGGAAAAACAAAAAAACCCCCGAATAACCAAAGCAATCTTGAGAAAGAAAAATGGAACTGGAGGAATCAGGCTCCCTGACTTCAGACTATACTACAAAGCTACAGTAATCAAGACAGAATGATACTGGAACAAAAACAGAAACATAGATCAATGGAACAGGATAGAAAGCCCAGAGATAAACCCACACACATATGGTCACATTATCTTTGATAAAGGAGGCAAGAATATACAATGGAGAAAAGACAGTCTCTTCAATAAGTGATGCTGGGAAAACCGGACAGCTACATGTGAAATTAGAACACTTCCTAACACCATATACAAAAATAAACTCAAAATGGATTAAAGACCTAAATGTAAAGCCAGACACCATAAAACTCTTTGAGGAAAACATAGGAAGAACACTCTTTGACATAAATCACAGCAAGATCCTTTTTCCCCTAGAGAAATGGAAATAAAAACAAAAATAAACAAATGGGACCTAATGAAACTTAAAAGCTTGTGCACAGAAAAGGAAACCATAAACAAGATGAAAAGACCACCCTCAGAATGGGAGAAAATATTTGCAAAGGAAGCAACTGACAAAGGATTAATCTCCAAAATATACAAGCAGCTCATGCAGCTCAATATCAAAAAAACAAACAACCCAATCCAAAAATGGGCAGAAGATCTAAATAGACATTTCTCCAAAGAAAACATACAGTTTGCCTACAAACACATGAAAGGATGCTCAACATCACTAATCATTAGAGAAATGCAAATCAAAACTACAATGAGGTATCATCTCACACCAGTCAGAATGGCCATCATCAAAAAATCTACAAGCCATAAATGCTGGAGAGGGTGTGGAGAAAAGGGAAGCCTCTTACACTGTTGATGGGAATGTAAATTGATACAGCCACTATGGAGGGTTCCTTAAAAAACTACAAATAGAACTACCGTATGACCCAGCAATCCCACTACTGGGCATATACCCTGAGAAAACCATAATTCAAAAAGAGTCATGTACCAAAATATTCATTGCAGCTCTATTTACAATAGCCTGGAGATGGAAACAACCTAAGAGCCCATCATCGGATGAAAGGATAAAGAAGATGTGGCACATATATATAATGTAATATTACTCAGCCATAAAAAGAAATGAAATTGAGCTATTTGTAATGAGGTGGATAGACCTAGAGTCTGTCATACAGAGTGAAGTAAGTCAGAAAGAGAAAGACAAATACCTATGCTAACACATATATATGGAATTTAAGAAAAAATAATGTCATGAAGAACCTAGGGGTAAGACAGGAATAAAGACACACACCTACTGAAGAACGGACTTGAGGATATGGGGAGGGGGAAGGGTGAGCTGTGACAAAGCGCGAGAGAGGCATGGACATATATACACTAACAAACGTAAGTTAGACAGCTAGTGGGAAGCAGCCGCATAGCACAGGGATATCAGCTCGGTGCTTTGTGACCGTCTGGAGGGGTGGGATAGGGAGGGTGGGAGGGAGGGAGATGCAAGAGGGAAGAGATATGGGAACATATGTATATGTATAACTGATTCACTTTGTTATAAAGCAGAAACTAACACACCGTTGTAAAGCAATTATACCCCAATAAAGATGTTAAAAAAAATAAAATAAAATAAAAAAGAGACATGTACCACAGTGTTCATTGCAGCCCTATTTACAATAGCCAGGACATGGAAGCAATCTAAGTGTCCATCAACAGATGAATGGATAAAGAAGATCTGGCACATACATACAATGGAATATTACTCAGCCATAAACAGAAATAAAATTGAGTTATTTATAGTGAGGTGAATGGACCTAGAGTCTGTCATACAGAGTGAAATAAGTCAGAAAGAGAAAGGGCAAATACCGTATGCTAAAGAATCTAAAGGAGGGCTTCCCTGGTGGCACAGTGGTTGAGTGTCCGCCTGCCAATGCAGGGGACACGGGTTCGTGCCCCGGTCCAGGAAGATCCCACATGCTGCGGAGCGGCTGGGCCCGTGAGCCATGGCCGCTGAGCCTGCGCGTCCGGGGCCTGTGCTCCACAATGGGAGAGGCCACAACAGTGAGAGGCCTGCATACGCGAAAAGAAAGAAAGAAAGAAAAACAAAAGAATCTAAAGGAAAAATAATGGTTCTGAAGAACCTAGGGGCAGGACAGGAATAAAGATGCAGACGTAGAGAATGGACTTGAGGACACGGGGAGTGGCAAGGGTAAGCTGGGACGAAGTGAGAGAGTGGCATGGACTTATATACACTACGAAATGTAAAATCGATCGCAAGTGGGAAGCAGCCACATAGCACAGGGAGATCAGCTGGGTATTCTGTGACCACCTAGAGGGGTGATATAGGGAGTGTAGCAGGGAGACACAAGAGGGACGGGATATGGGGATATATGTGTACATATAACTGATTCACTTTGTTATACGGCAGAAACTAACACACCATTGTAAAGCAATTATACTTCAATAAAGACGTTTAAAAAAAAAAGTATGGAACCAAGGATTGAGTATGTATTGTTTCACTTAATCTGTACAAAAACTGCCAGGTCAATATCATGAAGCCCACTTTATAGAGGAGAACACTGAGGCAGAGGGTGGAGCAATAACATGCCCACACCCACAGATCTCATAAGAGGCCCAGCTGGACTCTAAAGCCAGATGCCAGGTGTTTTCCCTTCTTTGACTGCCTCGCAGTCCCCTTTCATGTGGAAGGTTGGGAGGGGTGTACAGGGATGGCCAACATTCCTTGGAGGAGGTGGAAAACATTCCCTGAGGTCATAGCTCTGCCTTGAAGCCTCGCTCCTCTTTCAAGACCAGCCACTCTGGAGGTTTCCTCACCATTCTGGGCTGACCTGGCATTTCGACAGCAATCTCTTTCAAAGTGGTTCCTGAAGGGCGTGGCCTGCGTCTGGTGGTTTGGTCTCACTCCAAATTAAATCTATGGTTAGTGACAACCCCACTTTATGGCGTCCATGGTTCTCCCTGATGCCCTGGGTGGTGACATCATTTTCATGTCAGACTTGCCTACTTATGCAATCCTTTGTTTAAAGAGTTCTTCCTCTTTAGTGTAATTCAGAATCCTAGAATCTAATTGGTGGAGCATTTTGTTTAGGGAGTGGGGAGGGCTATCTTTAGTTGAGGGATGATTTGTGTGTTTATTGGCCAAATATACTCTAATTTAGATGAAAGTCATGTCTGGGTGGTACATATTTCACTCCTTCCATTCTTGGCTCTCAACATCCCTTGCAGTAAAGTGAGAATCCAGCGTAAGAACCTTCTGAACTCCCGCTACTCTGGGGTCCGTGTTTATAGACAGCGGTCCCTGGATCCAGAGTCTGGAACCCTGGTCCTGAGTTCCAGTCCTAGCCCTCGTTTCACTGACAGATATTGGACAAGTTATGCTGTCCCTCTGGGCCCTGGCTTCCCAACTGTCAAACATGGGGCTGAATGAGGTAGTGTGTAAAAATGCTTTGTTAAGACCCACGGTTGCAGGAGAATCCCTTAGAGGACTTGTAAAAACAGACCTATCTGGGCCCACCTCTAAGAGTCTCTGATTCATTATAGCCTGAAAATCTGCATTTCCCACAAGCTCTGAGATGCTGGTGCTGCTGGCCCTGGGTCCACACCTGGAGAACGTCTGGCTGAGAGTGAAGGGGTGTGCGGTGAGAAGCGCGTTATCATGATGCCAGACAGGGGTCTACAGCCAAGGGAAGCTGCTCCCCCACCACCACTCTGCACACTACACTACACGGCAGTGTTTTTCCTAACTCCAGATAAAGATCATCTGGGGTTGCTTGTTTCAAAACAAAACAGATGCTTTGGCCCCCAACCCAGACTTACCGAATTAGAAGTTCCAAGCGAGAGGCCTGGTAATCTGTGTTGGAACCAGCCTCCATGCTGGTCTTACCATCAGAGGTGATTGGGAAACACTGCAGCTAGTTCCAGATTGCAAAAATGTTATGTGAAGGCAAACGGCCCATGTCCCCCCCGAATGGAGATGTGGATAATCAGTGACAGGTTCTTTTCCACAAGGAAGAGGTATCCCTGAGCCTAGTAATGAATACGCTGTAATATCTGGAAACCAGACTTCAGGGGTTTCTGATGGCAACAGGGCAAGTGACAAAGAAGACCTGAAGTGGACTTCAGTGTGGTCCTCATCACCAGCACCAGGAGAAACCTGCCCAAAGCAAGGCACTCATCCACTTCTATGCGGGCAGCTATGTCCCATCTCTGGCCCCTAAGGATCCCGTACCAAGGAAACAATAGCACAACTTGAAGTAGTGGTTCCCAGCCTGGTTGCACATCAGAATTGCATGGGAAGCTTTGTAACCCTCCTCTATGTATGGCTGAGCTTTGCCCCAGACCAATTAACTCGAAAGTGTGCAGGGTAGTTTGCAGCCTCGCTGTGTTTAATGTTCCACAGATTATCACAGTGTACAGCTGCCGCTGTATTAAAGGGAAGACACCACCACAGTTTGCACACCTTCCCAGGATCTTGAACAGATAGTTGCACATCCATGTTTACAGCAGCACTATTTACAATAGCCAAAAGGTAGAAACAACCCCAGTGTACGCTGAAGGATGAATGGATAAATAAAATGTGATAAAATGGAATAATATTCAGCCTTAAAAGGGAAGGAAATCCTGATACATGCTCCAACATGGATGAACCTCGAGGACATGATGTTAAGTGAAATAAGCCAATCACAAAAAGACTGGATGATTCCACGTACATGAGGTACCTAGAGTGGACAAATGCATAGAGACAAAAAGTAGAATGGTGGTTGCCAGGGGCTGGGGCAAAGGGAATGGAATATTGTTTAATAAGTACAGAGTTTGGGCTTCCCCGGTGGCGCAGTGGTTGAGAGTCCGCCTGCCGATGCAGGGGACAAGGGTTCGTGCCCCGGTCCGGGAAGATCCCACGTGCCGCGGAGCGGCTGGGCCCGTGAGCCCTGGCCGCTGAGCCTGCGCGTCCGGAGCCTGTGCTCCGCAACGGGAGAGGCCACAACAGTGAGAGGCCCGCGTACCGCAAAAAAAAAAAAAAAAAAAAAAAAAAAAAAAAAGTACAGAGTTTCAGTTTGGGATGTTGAAAATGTTGTGGAGATGGATAGTGGTGACAGTTACACAACAATGCGAATGTACTTAATGCCACAGAATTGTACACTTACCAATACACTTACAACTTTTAAAAATCACAACGTTAAAAAAAAAACGACCGCCATTTTGTAGAAACAAGTAGGGTCTCCTCCACGATAAAGTAGATTGTTTCTGAACCAAAGGTAAGAGTCAGGGCTCTTGCTAAGGGAAGCAGGACAGGCATGTGTCAGTTTTCAAAACATCTCCTACCAAAGGCACCAGAGAACCCAAGGAACATACCACTCCCTTCCCAAACACAGAAATAACCTGCTAGGGAGAACATGTAAGTGAAGAACGTTGGTCACAGAAGTTCATGTATCAATGCTGGGTACACGTTTACAGTGGTGTTGCATTCATCGACCCCTTAGTGCTTTCATTCATTCATTTTCTCTTTCACTGTATAAATGGCACCCAGGCACGGGGTGGGGGGCGGCAGGGAGAAACCTGAGAGCCCAACCTACAGGCTCTACCTTGGCAAGCTCCCAACCCAGGAGGTCCTTTTAGGGAGAAGCAGCCCAGTGTGGGGTAAGACAGAAGAAGATGGGAAGGGGGAACTAGGGAGAGGAGAGGCCCAGACCTTCCACAGGCTGTTTTGGGATGGGGCAGAGGGAGGAAGCTCCCTGCGGGACCTTGTCTAGGGACTGGCTTCCGGGAAGCCTGAGGTTGTGTCTGCTTCCCTCTGCAGCCCCTGCACTGGCACAGAGACCCAGCCTAAGTTGCCCTGTGACATGTCAGGGTAGGGGCTACTTTTGCAGGAACGTCAAAAGAGCAGCACAGTTTGGGCTTGAGTTACAAATGTGAGTGAGTTACAAATGCAGAGGAAGCTGTCCACACCTACTGCCCTGGGGGGCCCAGAGGAGGCCACAGCCCTGCCCACCACTGGGTTCTGAGATGCCTCACTCCTAGGAGGAGGCATTTGGGGTGGACAGCCCCTCTGCAGTCCCATCTCTCTTCTAAGCCAGCGATGGATGGCTTTCATTTCATTCTGACTGAACTGCGAGACTAAACTGTGCCCAATTTCTGATCAGCATCATTTCTCTCGGGCTTGCTCTCAGGGAAGACAAAATCCGTTCAACTCCCGCCTGCTCCCCTATGAGAAGCACTGAGCTCCCCATGGCAGCAAGATGGCAGCTCTGGAGGGTAGAGACTCATTTTATGTGGATCAGTGACTGGCTTACTGTAGGTGCTTAATAAATATTCAATCATAATAATCTTAATTACTGGATTACATCATGTCTGTCTTAAGGTAGGATATAAATAAATAATGCCATAATAATATAATGAGGCTCTAACAGAGGGCTGCTCAGTTTGAGTTCCCACTTCTATGCAGGCGGTTTTAATAAATTTGGGTGGATTTCATATTTCATGAAGACATATCTGCTCACAGCAGGTAAATGTTTCTGAAGATAAGCCTTATTTAGTATTAATGCTGGCAGAACACTTCCTGGTTTCCTAGTTTATGTGCTCTTCAAGGTTTAATTCAACTCAACGTGGCACCCAGTTCTGGTGTCTGGTGGCAAGGAGGGTGGTGGCCAGAGTGTTTGGGGTCCGGCACCCCAGCTGGCTTTAGGGGAGATGTTGAGACGCGTCAGCTATCCCTCTCCAACACAGCCTAAGCCATCCCCTGCTCAGAATGCAGTTGCAAACAGTCCTGACAGGTTATGTAAATGATAAAGTTGGCTGATGGCCAGCAGGATGGCGTGTGCCCTGTCTGAAGGGGCAGCCCTGCTCGGCCCCAGCTCCTGCAACCCAGTGGTGCCCGACCTTCCATTAAAAAGAGCCAGAAATGCCATTGTCACCCCCAAATCTCCCAAATTTTAAAGGCTGCTAACCAATCCAAATTCTTTTAGAACAAAAGCCTCCTGCAGCCTTTTGGGTCCCATCAGACTACAGACGGCACTAGGTGACTGGGCTCTGGAGCTGAGAGCAAGGGATGTTCAAGGAAAGGAGTGTGCTGGTTCCTCCAAGAAAGCCAGAGAAGAGCCAGAAAGCCCCTGGTGGAATTGTTGGGCACCCCAGGTCTGACACCAGCTCTGTTATCTGCTGGACTCACCATGTGCCTTCCATAAGTCGCCAAGACCCCACTCCCTCTGCAGGAAAGTGGAGGATGACAAGCCTGCTGAACCCTCCTCGGAGGGCTGCATGGAGAGCCAACGCCCCATAAAGGGGTGGCGAGCCCTCTGCATGCCAGACGGTACCATTCATGCCAACAGAACTCCAACTAGTAGATGCCCATGAAGTTGTGCAAAAGCCTCACAGCTCTATGCATCTGGGTTTCTGGAAGCCTCTGGAAACTTCTGGAAGCAGAGCTAGTCTTGGGGAGTTGGAACCCAAACGTCAGATAGTGAACCTGGAGGGGAGATGGTGACTTGCAGAGCTGCTCATCTCAGAGTGCACAGTCTGGCTCTGTCCCAGCCTCCCAAGCCTCCTGAGCCAGTCCCGGTCCCACTGTGGGTATCTGCTTCCTGCTCTGTGCTCTAAGACCGGACAGGAGAATGCAAAAGAACCTCCTCTGATGGAGCCAAGGGGCGGGGAGGGGTCTTGACACCCTCCATTCCCCCTAAGGAAGCCAGAGCTCTGGTGGGATTGAAGGTACATGAGCTGGGCAGCACCCCCTACCCGTGGTTGTGAGTTCACCCTCCTCCCCCTCCCCGGAGGCCCGAGGTGACCCTCTGCAGCAAAAGCAATGCCTATAAAGGGACCTTCACTTGTGCAAGGGTCCAAGAAGCAGCTTTTGTCCCAGACACGGTCATCATGTCACAGCAGTGGCCACTGGAGAGTGACTCCCCAGCCCTTGGGAGAGAGTAGACAGCTCCGGGCTTCCTAGAGAAACTTCCCCTGCCCCCATCCCATACATCCCCCATCCCATACATCCATTCCAGGGGTGTTAACATCACTGGTGAAATTAACCACCCACCTCGGCCAGGTGAAGGTGGCTCCAGCAGGGTGTGTGGGGCAAGGGAACGGAAAGTGTCTCACTAAAACTCTGGACTCAGGTTTCCCTGCAAGTTGGTCCAACGATAATCTCTTGTCAAAAGTAGAAACAGGTTTCTTCACCCTGATGCAAATCATCTCCATGAAAAATGCACTATCATTTAAAAAAAAGAGAAAAAATCAACACATGCATGTATTCTGCTTATGAAACAATATTTGTTGGTTTTAGGTATCCTTTTACCTAATGCTTGGTGATATATTATTTGAGAACTTTCTTTTCCCACAACTACATTTTTAAAAAAACTTTTCCATGACTATGTACACATTTTTACATTAATATATAAACTCCATTTTTTACTTGGTTACTTAACACTCTTCCATCAATATTTCTTCTATTTTAATGTCTTAATTTTTAAGTGTAGCCTTAGTCAACCAAACTCTAAAATTGGACGTTTGTTTCTGATGCTTTGTGTACCTGCCAATATTTGTAGAGTTGTTGGCCTCTCTGAAGCCACTTTATATCAGATAACCCTAAGTGAGGTTACGAGACAGACTGGAGTCTGAGGGACGGGCCAGGCAGGCCCAGGTGCCACCTCCTCGGCCATGTGTCCCTAGGGACAGTCTCAGGTCTCGCCCTGGCTACAGCAGAGCCTGCCAGTGTCCTCTGGCTCCCTGCTGAGTCTCTCTCCTTCCCGGGAGCTCCCATATCCCCATCAGCTCGCTCTGACCCTCATTCTCTCCTTCCTACCACAGGGAATTTTCTATTTTTTTAAATTATGGAACATTTCAAATGTATACAAACGTTCAGAAGATAGTGTAACAAATGCCTAGCTTCAAAAATCTTGTTTCGTATACTCCAATCCATTTCCCCATATACTGCATTACTCAGAAATAAGTCCCAGATGTCATATTTCATTCATAAATATTAGTATAGGTCTTGCTAAATAATAAAGCTGCTTTTTTCAAATACCATTATCACATCTAAAACATTAGCAGTAATCCCTGAATATCATCAAATACCCAGACAGCATTCATATTGGCCAAGTTGTCTTATAAATGTTGGCTATGGATGGTTTGTTGGAATTAAGATCGAATGAGGGTCTGTGTAGGGCATTTAATCACTGTGTCTCTTTAGTGTCTTTTAATCAATCGGTCCCATCTACTTTGATTTCAATGGCTTATTTGTTAAAGAGATTGGTCACTTGTCCTATAGAGTTTTCCACACCCCAAATTTTGCTGATTGTTTCCTCATGGTGTCATTTAACAGTTTCCTCTGTCCCTTTTATTCCTATAATCTGGTAGTTAAATCCAGAGTTAGAGGCTTGTTCTGATTTAGGTTTGGTTTTCTGTAAGAACACTTCATGGGTGTTGTGTGTTTTTACAGGAGGCCCCTTGGGGATCATTGTTTTGGTCATTATTTGTCAGGGGTTTGAAAAATGATAATGTCCTAGTTCTACCCTTCCTTCTTTATTAGAGAAACTCTCCTTCGTTCATCACTTGGCTCTTTGGACTATTTGGTATAGTTCATACAGGAAAGTCAGGTGAAGTACTTGACCCTGTTCAACTTTTCAGGAGGATGAAGCTGCTCCCTACATCCTCCAAGGAGACCACAGAGGGTTGTTTAAGTCTTTTTGTTTTGTTTTTTATCAGAATCATTATGAACTCATGAGTTCAAATATATTCAGTGTTTCAATCTATTGTGGATTTTATTTGTACTGATGTAAACTGCTCCATCTGTTGCTGGTGGAAACTCTTCAAAGTCAGCTCCTTAGTTGTTTTGATATCAACCCAGCCATCTTACTTAGGCTGCCTGCCTTTGGTGTGACAAGAGGTTTCAGACTCTTCTTACACATTTTCTGCTCCAGATAAGAGAATGTTTGTTCTTTTTAACGAGAGTTCATATTCAGAGACAAAAATCTTGGTACAAAGGAGAGTCATCGTTATGATGTTACTCTTTTTAGGTCTTTTCAGTAGGAAATACTTTTCTTTTTTTAAAAGAAAGTATGTCTTGATTTTACAATTTTGTATATTTGATTTTACACTTTTGTATATTTGATTTTATACAATCTCTTTACTTTATATTGATATCAAATATACAGGTACTGAGTTTTACTTACCATTTTGATTTTATATCTGCAGCTCTTTTCTCTAACACTAAAAAAAAATCTTGCTTTCTTATGACATTAACATACTTCCTAGTTCACTTTATCTATATCTATCTACATTTCTGAGAATGACTTAAGATTTTACTGAACAGTTAATTTTATTTTCAGGTATATCCTACTTATGAATGTTAAGACAAACTAATGTATTTTTAAATCATTTGAAATAATTCCCCTTTGTGAAATTATGACCCCTACATATTAGGTTCATTTGTCTCATTTCACTGTCAATTTTTAGGGCCTGCTTTTTTTTAACTTTTGGTTTGGTTTAGTTTGATAATTAGGTAAGGGGCTGACATGGCTCCACGTCAAATCTACCAAACAAGGCAGACCCTGAGAAGTCTAGCTCTTACTCCCATTCCCACACCTGTGCCCTCCTGTCCCCAGAGGTAACTATTTCAGTTTGGGGTTTATTCTCTTATTGTTTTCCTTTAATATAAGAAAATACATATAAATGCACACACATTTGTATCTTCTACTGCTTGAGTAAATGGTAACATACATGAGATACCATGTTTCTCCCTCTTGCCCTGGGAATTGCTCCTTACAAGCATAGAGGGATGCCCTTTGTCCCTTTCTACAGCCGCGCAGTACTCCACTGGGGTGTCTCCCCTCACCACCTCCTCAGCCCCAAGCTCCCAGATTTTACAATCACTGCGGGCCTGCTCTTGCCCACCTACCAACCCTGATATGGGCAAGGCAATCAGAATTATAACAGAATAGCTTCATCGGCCTGTTGTACCCATTCATGTGTAGCTCCCTGTGCTAGGCACTCGCCTCATCCCCTTTAACGTTTGCAGCAGTCATCTGAAGTAAGTAGCAAATGCAAGTTTGAAGAAATCAAATCACATGCCCAAGGTCACACAGCTGCTGATCTGGGAACAGAACACTTACATCCCTGAGGCCAAAATCTACATTCTTGGCTGTTTCGCTTCTCAGACCCTCCTGGCTGTGCCTCCAGAAGTTCTGTGTGGCTCTGCCAAGCAGCACACCGAGAAGGAGCAGAAATGGATCTACCTGGCATCTGTGACCCACACCAAACTCTTCTGGGAGGCAAGACCTCAGAGAGGCAGAAGGACAGGATGGGAGCCTGCTTGAGCTGAACGAATCCCTGAATCCAAGCCCCAGCCTCACCTTCTCCTGGTTCCGTGACCTTGGGCCATTTATTTACCTCCTTGTGGCACAGCTCTCTTACCTGTAAAGCTAACTCAGAGATGCAATGAGGATGAAGGGGGAGGATGAGTGAGAAGACACCCAGCAGTGCCGGCGGCACAGTGAGCGCTCAGTAGATATTTGTTGAATCAACTTGAATAGGAAGCAGCTCTTGAGCAGCCGCTCCCAGGGAATCATCTATAGCAACACTGGAAGGGCAGAGCCAACCCAGTTCATCCACAGCAGGTGTGTTTTCTTCTCCAAGTGTGGTCCTTGGACCAGCAACATAAGCATCATCTGGAAACTTGCTAGAAATGCACATTCTGAGGGAAGGCCCCAGCAATCTGTGTTTTCACCAGACCTCCAGGTGATTCAAGAACCACCGCTCAGAGAAAGGCCCAGCAACCTGCGTCCATAATGACAGGGAGAGGGGTGAGGCAGTAAGGAACCTAACCTCCAGAGTTACTCCCTTCATTCACTAGCACATAGTGGGTGCAGAGGAGAACAAGGAAGATAAAGTTTGGAAGTCTTACTGCAGTTTGCATTCTGGGGAAGATGTAGACAGAGCATAAACCCAGGACCAAAGAACTGAGATGGTTTCTGTTAATGATCAGTGCCGTGAAGGATATAAACAAGGTGGCATGACACAGGCTGAGGGTCTTTAGATGGGATGGTCAGCTCTCTCTGAGGAAGTGACCCCTGAGCTGCCGTTTGAATGGGGAGAAGGAAGCAGCGTGTAAAGATAGGGGCAGAGCGCTCCAAACACAGGGTCAGCAGCTGCAAAGGCCCTGGGGCAGGACAGAACTGCATACATGACGTGGAGCTAGGAGGCAAGTGTGGCTGGAGCCAGTGTAAGTAGTGATTCTTACCTTGTTCCTTTTCTGAGGTCAGAACAGTCACACTACCCCTGTGCCAGAAGCAAAGGCAGGACAGACAAGAACCTTCTTCCCCAGGTGCTGCTGGGGGGAAGGGAGCAGGCAATGCCTGGGTGTGCAGAACAGCAAGGGGGCTCACTTGAGTGGGCTTTGGATCCCAGCGCTGCCTCAAGATCCTCCTCCCCCAGAGCCAGGCTGCTCTGTGTGATCCCTCCATTACCTCTCTGCACCGTAGGGAGAAGCAGTTCTTCCAGGAAGGCCCTGTTTCCATGGCATTTTAATGATTATGGCACCAGGAGAAGAAAAAACGCAGTCTGGGGAGACTGGGACACCGGACTTTGAGACCAGCTCTGCAACCAATTACATAATTTTGGGCAAGGGATTTCACCTCTTTGACCTTGTTCTGCATCTGGAAATAGAGATGGGCATGGCTTCCTCCCAGGATGGTTGTAGGGATCAAAATACACACAGTGTACAAGACAGCTAGCCCAGCATCCAGTGGGTGCTTGAAAAAGAGAAGCTAACACCATTTTCTTCTTCATTAGCAGAAAGTTTAATTTCTTCAGATCCAGTATTTTACAGATAATGGTAGAAGCAATTAGGAGCGACAATACTAGTGATCTAAGAATACAAAGCTCCTGTCTGAACTCAGAGCAGTTGATGATGGAGAAGCTGAGACATTTCCACCACGAGCACATCAGCCCTGACCCCAGGAACGGACTGGCCTCACGGGGCACTGAGGCCTCATGGCAGTGAGGGAGAGGGCCCGTGACCAGGAAAAGAGCTAGCCCAGCACTGTCCTAGAGGAATACATGTGTCATTTAAAATTTGCCGGTAGCCACATGAAAAATGTAACAAGAAACTCGCGAAAACAATCTTAACAGTATATTTTATTAAAGCCGAAATATTCAATGTGTTACCATTTCAACACAGATTCAATACAATACTCAATACAGAATATGACGAAGAAAATATTTTATATTCTTTTTTTTTTCTACTAAGTCTTTGAAATCCAGCGTGTATTTTACACTTACAGCACGTCTCAGTTCAGACCAGCTAGGTTTCCAGCGCTCATTAGCCACACGTGGTTGGTGGTGATGGAAGTGGACAGAGTGGCTCAGGGGTCTGCACACGAGGTCCCTGAGCCAAATCCGTCCCGCCCCTGACTCTGTACAGCCATGGGAGCTAAGAATGGTCTTTACATATTTAAATAGTTGGGGGTGGGGGAGAATCAAAACCAGAACATTTTGTGATATGTGAAAATGATACGAAATTCAAATCTCTGTGTCCATAAATAAGGTTTGATTGGAACACAGCCCCACCTCTTCATCTACAGAGCATCTCTGACCGCTTTTCACAGCTGAGTGGAGCAGTCCTGACAAAGACAATCTGACCCACGAAGCTAAAAACATGTACTCTCTAGCCTTTTACAGAAAAAGTTTCCTGGCCCGTGCTGCAGGGAGTAGAGCACACCTCCCCCGGCCCCTCCTGACTCATTTCCAGATCCCTCCGTGGGAAGAGATGACTCACGGACACTCCAGATGCACTGGTGGCCATCGTCCCAGCTGGTCACAGTGATTTTGTTGGTGTTTGGGAGTATTTTAATAAGGTGGATTTACTTCATTTCCCAGCACAGGTTCTGTTTCTTTCATTTAAATCTGTCATTATAAAGCCCTAAGCTAGGAGTCCTGAAGGAAAGGCTTCAAGGAGAGCCTCCAGACTGCGTAGCCCTCAGTTGACTTTGACAGCCACCAATCTGGCACCAGGTTGGTCAGATGGGGTGAGCAGCAGCCCTAAGGAAGGGGCCTCAGTGACCTGGGCCAGTGGGCTGTTTTCTAGCTGCGAGTTGCAAACAGGGCGCCCCAAAGAAATCCAGCCCCTCTGAGCTAGGCACTGGATGTGCGTTATCATGTACATCCCTTCACAAAGGCACTACCTCAGAGCTCCTGGTAAGGGGATCCATCTGAAGGAGGGGTCCGATTAATCAGGCCCCTCAGCAGGTGAGAAGTGTTGTCCTGCAGTGACACCCCATTCTGCCATCAGCCCTGAGGACAGCCTTTTACTGTGCTGACAGGTACAGAATCTCCTCAGTTCCCATAACAAAGCAGTAGCTAAAGAGGTACCCTGGCCAGACTTTACTCTCTCCCCAGAGAGACACAGGAGAACAGGTGGATGGAAAGAGGCCATGTTCCTTGGACTTAGTGTGGGACAGTGTTTTGTTAGGGAGGGTGAAACAGAGATGTATAGTCCAGACAGGCTGGAGAGCAAACCCTCATCTGTATCCTCAGTGCCAACATGAGCTGCGTGACATCCAGAACGTCTGCAAGCCTCCGTTTTCTCATCTGGAAAGAGGGGGCATGAACAGTCATCACAGATAGCGAGAAAAGAAATCAGACAGAGCCTGGCAACATAATGAAATATGCTCAGGAAATATCGGTTCCCCTATCTTATCTTTCCCTAGCTCCCCGACGGGAAGCAATTCATGGGGTTAGAGCAAAATGGTATTGGCCCCTAAGATAGAGTGTACAGTGTGTAGGTTAACTTACGTAAGGACTCAGAACAGAGTAGGGCACAGAGTAAAGGTTTTGTATGTGTTTACCGGCATGACTATTTTGTTGTTATTATTAAGCCTGGGAAATGCACCAACCTCCTGAAGACATTTATGGAAACAACTCCTAAAGAAGGCCAAGCAGTGGTAAAGAGACCTCTGACAAGCAGCTCAACAAAACCACGTTGCAAGCGTGGAAGAATCAGAGGAGTTGCCTCATGTTATTTGCAGGGATGTGAACTTCAAACACCCAGCACCAGAAACTGGCCTGAAGTTTCTGAACTTCAAACACCCAGCACCAGAAACTGGCCTGAAGGAGGGCATTCTACCTTGCCCTCCTTTCCAGCTTTTGAATGTTTCTAATTAGTACAGAGGCAGAACAGAGCAGATCTGCCACAGAATTAAATTAGCCAGCATCACGCATGTCCAGGCGAGAGCGAGGCCATTTTCACCCACGCCGTCAGGCAGCTGGGCAGCTCCCACGACGCTCCAGAGGTTCTGCGGAGAGTCAGAGCCAGGGAAGTCACTGCAAGGGGGGGACACTGTAGCACGCCGCCTGAGGACAGCTTTATTTATGCTCTTGCAGAATGTACAAGCGGGTCTTGTTTTTCTGGACGGTGAGGGAGCCGGCTCACATAGCGTTCGTGATTCTACATTTAGAATTGTGTCTTCATTCACATTCTTTCCATGCAGCTCACAGCTCCTGGACTGGAAGAGAGTGGTCACTTTGCCTGGGCCCATCCCCCGGAAAGATGCCAGCTCTGGCTCATGCAGACCCTGAGCTCCTGGTGGAGCTTGGGCTGAGTTCGCTGGCTGTGTTTTGTGCCTGCGGTGGTCCATGCCAGTGCCCCACCAGGAGCGAGCCACACGGGGTGTCCGTGGCATGGGGCAGGTGGAGGCACATTCTGGGAGAAATCAGATTCTGCCACGGTCAGCTGTGGTCAGGCTAGGTGGATAGTCTTGAGCTAAGCTCTGAGGCTGCTCCCAGGACAGCCTCTTGCCAGGTCAACTGTGTTTTACTGTTCTCTCCCGACCCCTCCTGCTGACGTCGTTGACAAAGCTGCCAGCCGCAGCCCTGCCCCCTGAACGTTCTCTGGACCATCCTTACGGTTTTCTTGTCTCAATCAGTCACTTCAAGCAAACACCATCAGCGCCTGACACACAGCAAAGCTCACCGCTTCTAGGATCCTAAGCCAGACATGAGGTCATGTTCTCCACCTGTGAAGAATTAAAAGTAAGCTGGGAAAGAAATGCTGCGAGGAGCGGGAGGAAAGGAAGTGAGGAAAATCAGGGGCCCTGCTAAATCATTTCAGCTCAGGTTACCTGCGCCCCAAGGCAAACTCCTCCATAAAATGGGATCTAGTAATGCAACTGTTCCTAAAATCTGGAACAAAATGATTTGGGTCAAAGCAGATAACATACGAACTGGCTATAAATTTATTTCAACATGTAATCGGGAAAAAAATTAGAGCATCAAATCCATGATTTCTTAGGTATTGCTGTTGACCGAAAAGCTCTGTTTTTTTAAAAAGTAAGTCAATTTAAATTCTCTTTATAGAAAGATAAGTAAACAATAGTACAGATGGTTGAAGATGTGGCAAAAATCATGAAAAAAATACCGAGTAAATAACTACCATTTGAGAAGCTTTGCAATATAGAAGCGTATCTGTGTACGTGAGCTCATTTGATCTTCAACCCCACAGAACACAGGCAATCTGTCCATCTTAGAGACGAGTAAACTGAGGCACAGAGAGGTTAAGTGATTTGGCTGGTGTCAAATAGCTAGGAAATACAAGGGGCCTGGGCTCCAAATTCTATGTTTTGCTTTTGTTTTGTTTAATGCTGGCTCATCTCTCAGATTGATCTACCAGTTTGGCTAGTGTTGATTTTGACAAGCAGCGGGGGTAGGTGGGGTGGGTAGAATCAAGGGGTTCACTTTGGGTCTCTCTCAAACCACCTCTGAGTGCTGATCAGTGAGCAGGTGTCCCCACAGCCAGGTCCTAAGTTCTTAGGGCAAAAGGTAAGTTTTGAGGCTTCCAGGAGGAGGAGGGGCCGGCTGCTCTTGCTGGTTGGAGGTCTGAACCCTCCATCTACAGGGCAACAAGGAGCTGTTCTTTCTAACTTGTTTGAACTGAAGTGCATAGACCCAGCTCCCTGGGACCCTGGCCACTGGTGCGTTCAAGGCGGGAGGTGGTGCCAGGCCTTGCGTTGGGGCTAGAACTGAGGTTGCTGGCTGTGAGGAGCCCCTGGGGGTAGGCAGGGCAGTCCACAAATAGATATGGAGGTTCAGTGCGATACAGACTTCCAAGGGCTTTGGGCATCTCGAAGAGCGGAGCACCTGTCTGGGTCTGGGCACCTCTGCCTTCCCAGGCCATGGGGCAGGGGAGCATGAGAAAGGATCGTGAAAAGAAAGAAAACAAACAAACAAAACCTCTTGCATTAAAACTCTTGTGCTCCTGGTAATGAGCGGACTCTTCTGGGGTCGACTCGGAGAGGGTAAAGATGGCATCCAGGAGCTGGCCCGGCATGAGCAAAGGCAAAGGGGGTTGGCAAATGTCTGGGGGTCTGCAGGCAGTTTGGAGAGCAGGTGACCCCAGGCCAAGACAGGAAGTGGCCATTGGGAAGGCCGATGTAAGCCCACCTTGGAGCTGTGGAGGGACCAGCCCCTCCCAGAGATGGAGAGGAGAACTCTAACCTGGCAGAAAGGGGTCGGTCCACTGGCACTTGGACCTGGCAAACAACCAGACCTGCCATGGCCAGGCTCATCAAGTGGGCACTTACCTTGCCTCTTCTCTGATTATTTCATATGCTTCTGCAACTGTCACCCTGAAACCCCAGGCTGGCCTTCCTCCAGGCTGCAGCTGGGCGTGTTATTTTGCTCCAAAAGCACAGCCCAGTACGGCTCCTTACTCGAGGAATGCAGGCTGCCGTCCTCCGAGCCGATGATGAAACAGGCTATTTCTGCCCCGGGGCATCAGCAGGCCTCCAGGCGCTGGCTCCAATGCACACAATTTCATGTTTTTAATGTTTCCCTAAACAAATGCTTTCCTTCGCAACTCGGGATATTTTTATTTGAATCTTAGTGCTGGAATAGTTTTAAAAACCATTCTGGATTGAAGCTGGAATCGTGGTTAAGGTCTGGCTAAGAGGCAAGCAATTTCGCACTCCCCAAGTTATCTATTACCCGTGGCCGATCTGGATGTAAAAATAGCTGCTGAGGCTGTTTGTTTAATCTGACTGTTACTTGACACCACGCGGGTGTTGCAGTGGGGACTGTTTGCCTCTTCCCCACCAAGAACACCATTTGGTTTCCCCCGGCTGGGTCTCTATTTAGGTGCGCTTCCCGAACTTCCAGTGTCTGGCCAGCTTCTGGTCACTGATTTTCCTCAGGTGGGCAGGTTTGTGGACAATAAGAGGTTTGGGTCTTGAATCCGTTCCCTTCTATCTTTGGGCCGTCTGGCTGACAAGGGAAGAAATTTTGGCTGCTGGGCAGAGCCGGGCTGCTGGAAGAGTTAGGGTTCTGTCCGGTTCCTGGGAGGCCTGAAGAGCAAGCCGCCGGGACTAGCGGAGAGCGGAAGGTAGGGTCAGATGCTTGTCTGGTTCCCTCGTGCAGGCTGGGAGGCTCAAGCTCCGGCCGGCCCACAGGGATGTGCACTCTGCACCGGCGGGGTTGGGATGTTGCTCTGTGCCAGGGCGCTGTGCAGGGCGGTGTGAGTGGCCAGGGGCATGTCGGGGGCTGAGTTTCTTCAGTGCTGGGTGTGCCGTGGTGCTGGATTGCCGTGTGGACTATGTGGGAACAGAGTACATGGTATAGACGTGTGTGAACTTGTCTTTCCATGCATCTGTCAGGGTGCTCTGCTCCCACATGGCTGAGCGGGTACAAGCCTTGGGTGTGCCCAGGGCACCGTGTTGTCAAATTGGGGCAACCCCACAGGTCCTATGGCAGGAGACTGGCTCTCTTTTGTCCCCCAGTGCTGCGCCAGGCAGGATCCTACCAGCTGTAACAAAGAGGACAATTGGTCATCAGGACATGCTGGCCCGTGGACTCTGAGAACATATGTGACCTCAACAGGGAACCCGCCCACAGACTGTGTGTTCTCCCACATCCCGGGGGTCCCCAACCAGACTCCTGCAGGATGGGTTTAGCCAAATCTAAAATCATGTCTTCTTTTCCTCGTGGAGGAGAACTGGTCATTGAGAAGAGCAATATTGAATATGTGTGGAAATCTAAATAGCCTTTAAAAAATTATTATTTAGGACTTTATAACACCCCCATGGATATTGATAATGGAGGAGGCTATGCATTCCGGGGGCAGGGGCAGGGACAATATGGGAAATCTCTGTAACTTTTACTCAATTGCCCAATTTCGCTGCAAAGCTAAAACTGCTCTAGAAAATAAAGGTTATTTTTTTAAAAAAAAAACAAAACCTAAATTTATGGATCATTTCTTTGAACATATCTAACCCAATTATAACAAACAATATTTGAAGTAATATTTTTAAAACCCAAAATTATAGGAGTCCTGGAGAGTAGATTAAGCAAATGTTCACATTAAATGAAGTCTGATTTTCCTGCATTTGCGTTCCCTTTACTACAGTTGTTGGTAAACCAGGCCCGTGGGCTGGGCTCCTGGTTTTGTAAATAAAGTTTTATTGGCACACGGCCACGCTCGTTCATTTACATAATGTCTATGCTGGCTTTCACACAACTGTCCAGGCTGTGTGGCCTGCAAAAGCAAAACATTTACTATGCAGCCCTTCACAGAAAATGTTTGCTGACCCGTGTTGTACACGAACACTCCTTGAGATGGGTCAATTTGGTGCACACACAAACAGCAATGAACGTTCTAGCTTGTATAGCAGCCTGTGAGCTGGACCCTTCAGGACCCGTGGCTGGCTCTGGAGCTCCCTGCCCCTTCGCTGGGCCGGTTTTTCCAGTCTAGCTGGTACAGGAAATGTTCAGTTTGCCCCTGGGAGGATTAGCTTTGCTGTGGAGTGTGGCCTGGGCTGAGCAGGGCAGATTGCGCTTATCGGGATGGTTTATAAATAGACGTCTCCGGGTGACCCAAGTCCAGCATGCGTCTGCCCCTTGGTCTTCGGGAGGGGAATTATTGTGCCTGCTCACTGGTGACCAGAAGCTCGTTGGGATGGGAGCACCTGTGCCCGCTGGCAGGAAAGCCGAATGCTGTGTCCTGGAAACAGAGGGACTTGGATTCCCTGGGAACCCAGGAGACAGAGATGTGTGGAGGAGGTAGGGAAGGCCCGATGGCCCCGAGTCCTCCTAGGAAGAGTATGTCCACCCCGATGTCTTTTCACTGGGACTCCAGAGAGTGACCTGGTGTTTTCTGCTTTTTGCTCCTGACCCTAAGGAAGCCCCGGAGACCCTTACAGAAAGGGGAAGCTCCACATCTAGAATCAGCCCTATTCCTCCAGGCTATGCCAGAAATCTCAGTAACTGAAACCGGCTGGCCAGTGGAGCCAGGCCTGGGCCATCGTCCTCCTTGGCTTTCAGGCCTTCACTCCACCTGCCCGGGATTACTGGAGAGACGAAAAGGGCTTTCAGAGAAGGCTGCCTTGTGGAGACACACAGTGCTGACATTTCCCAACAGGCTGCAGTGGTCTTGGTTTTATCTCCATCTGAGGGTTCAAACCACATTTCACCAGATCCAGCCAATGCAGAGCCCTATAACTCAATCTTATGTCTCATTTCGTTAGTTGGGAAAACCCAAAACACCTCTTAGTTTCTACTTGATCCCAGGGATTGCAGGACCTGAGCTGGGGGTGCGGGGGGAGGGGGAGGACAAGGGATCATTCAAAGCCTTGGATCAAGGCCCCAAAATGGAACATGTGGAGCACAGCTGAGATGTGTCACCCCCAACGTAAGTCATCGCTATCATTCTGGAACATTCCCTGGAGGGGGCTGCACCTGCGAGTACTACGTGACAGCGGATGTCAAGGTTGAGACAGAGTGGGTTCACAACTGGCCTAGGTCCCTAGGCTGAGGGCAGAAGGAGGCTTGGTGCGAAGCGTTTTCCCTTCCGAGCTGCGGACGTCAGAGTGTTTGGGAATCTGAGGGCAAGAGGGGCCAAAGAGTCAATGGACCATGAATGGCTTTCTCCCCAGGACTCGATACACCTCTCTTTCTCATAGGAAGGGGAAAGGGACCCTTCTGGACCACAGCCCATGAAAGTGGGGAGAAGGCCTTCCCTATGTCCTCCATGCTCTGCTTGGCGTTCCCTGGAGGCTCCGGGCTTGGCACTCCCTAAGGACTGCACAGCAAAGGGCTTCCGAGCCTACGGAGATGCAAGCTCCAGCTGTCAGTGGGAGTCCTTGGTTCCTTTGGGCCTCTGTACCCTGGATGTTGTTCCCTGGCCTCAGTGGGTCCCTTTTGTCCCTGAATGGCCCCTTCCCAGGTGGGCTCGAGCTGCTGAGGAACTTCAAGGCTGAGCTAAGAGAGGGATTTCATTTCAGCCATGTCCCATCTTAAAGCCTTCACCTGAAGCTTAAGGAAGGCAAGGGGAGAGAGGAAAGTGAGATTTGCTTGAGCTACCCAGGGCTTTCCCTACTCCCTGCCCAGTCTAGAGGCTGGTTTCAAGCCTCTGAGCCCTGCCTGCGATGGACAAGTCATACTGGAGCTGCCCCTTGGCTTACCCTGGCTTGGGGCAGCCTGGCCACATGTAGCACCACCAGCTCGTCCCTTGCCCTGGCCCTGTCTGCCCCTCTCTGAAGCAGGTTAGCCCCAAAGGCTGCAGCCATCAAGAGGTCAAAATTCAGACCCACTGGGCTAAACCCACGGGTTCAGAGCCATTTCTCACCCTCAGGGTCCCACCAAGTTCACCACGGCAATCTGGCTGCGTTACTCCTGTATACAGAACACTTACGTAGATCTCTGGTTTTATTCTCACATCCAGCATGCAAGGTTTCCCCAGATTAGTTCCAGTGATGGCCTAGGAGATGCAGGCATGGTTTTCGAGGGGAATGCCCACCATACAAACACCGAGGCTGCTAAAGGTCAGCTGATACCCATTCAGAACGAGGGGACTGAGCGGTTTGCTCAGACACAGAAACCAGACGGAGAGGGCAAAGGTACAAGGTGGTTCCGAGGACACGGAAGCCTCAGGGGTTCTGGGTAGCCGCTGCCTCGCTTCTCTCTCTCTTTTATGTTGGGGAAAGGCAGTCGTCCTTGTGACCCCATGCCCTGGCCCTGGCTTGAGCAGGTTGCATGGTGGGGATGGTAACCACACGTCGACAGTTGCTAGGTGTCAGTCACCTCACAGACACGAATTCACTGAGTCCTCCCAAGGACACCAGGAGGCAGGTACTACTTTAGCCTCATTTTACAGGTGAGGAAGCCGAAGCACAGAGCGGTTTTGTAATTGGCTGAGGCCCCGCTCACAGCCGGTACAGCAAAGAATGACACCCAAGGAGGTCTGGCCTCAGTCCAGGCATTTCCCACTATGTTATAGCGCCACCATCTGGGGACTAGAAATGAGGCAAGCGACATTTAGTGAGCACCTACTATATGCTTTACATACATGAGCTTGCTCTGCAATTCTGTTGGCCGGTGTTAGTACCACAGCGGTAGATATGGAATTCCTTCCCAGCATGGCTGTTTCAAAAACTCAAGGTCTCTAGCAGTGGAAGCTTCTGTTTACTGAGTCCTTACTCTGTGTCTCTTCTGGGCTCTTGATATTTTTTACCTCTACCCTTCACAACCACCCAGAGAGGTAGGGATAGTTACAGATGAGGGAAGGGAGGCTCAGAGAGGTGAGGGAACTTGCCCAGGTTGCACAGGGCTAGGAAACGGGAGGATGGTCTGACTCTAAACTTTCCACTCCCCTCTGCTTGGTGCCCAGGCTGGAGCCAGCTGGGTGCCTGTGCACAGACTGGCAGCAAACTTCCTCCCAGCTGACTTCAAGCAAGCCCTGCCGGTGAGATCACGCTCTTCTCGCCTCCTGGACCCTGCAGTTCGCACTGACCTCTGCCTGTTATCCCCTCACAGATGACTGTCCCTTGGAGAGGGCACGTTCCTGATTGATCTCTGCACCCCACACATGCACGGCCTGCCCAGAGCCAGGCCTAGAGTCAGGCAGGCACGGCCCAAACCACCATCGTTGACAACGATGAGCCCCAAGTGGCCCAAGTGCCTATGACTTGTCAGTACAACCTCCCGGAAAGGGGTCCAACCTCCAATTGCTCAAAACCTAGGGCAGCGGTGCTCCAAGTGTGTGGCCCCAAGACCAGCAGCACCTGTATCCCAAGATGCTGTGGCCCAGCCCCGATTTCCTGAGTGAACACCTCTGGGGTGGCCCAGAACTCTGTTTCACAAGCCCTCCAAGGCATTGTGAGAAGCAAGGACCACTGACTTAGGAAAGAAAGGGGAGACAAGATTTCTTGTTCTCAAACACAGTAGAAGATGCTCCAAGAAGCTGATAATTTTTCCACTTCAACTCATTGTTGAAGCCATTGTTTTAAATAACATTGCTTGTTGCAAGAGCATTTTTCGGTTTTAATTTTTAGAAGGATAGCCTGGATGGCCATGTCTGAATTCTTTTTCTTGCTGCTGTAGGCACTCCATGAGGAATTCATGAAGAAGGAGGGATGTTTGTCAGTTCCATGACTGTGTCCCCAAAGCAGGGAAGTTCTCTCTTTCCTTCCCTGGAAGAGTTGGGCTCACAGCTGCCACATGGGTTGGAGAAAGGACAGCTGTCATCTACCAACCAGCCGTCTCCCTTCTACGTCCCAGCCTCCAGCAGGAAGTGAGGAGAAGGCCAGAGAGAGCAGTGCTCTGCTGTGTATGTGGGTTTGGGGTGGTGTTAGAGATTCCCAGTGGCTCCATGGGAGGCTCCTCCTCCAGCCCAGATACACATGCCTTCCTGGTAGTCCAGGGACAGGGAAGACGGCACCCTGCTGGATGCTCCCACGGGATGTGGCCACTTCCAGCAGTTTGCCTTCTCTAGCTTTACTAAAGCAAATGCTCCTTGGTGGGAAGAGGAGGGTGTGGGAGATGGCAGAGAAGGTGTGAGGAGAGAGGTCTCCACCCCTGCTTACCCTGCGGGGACACCATGGCACAGGGAAACGCCCGCCCCGTAACTCTCTCTACTTTGGCTGCACAAGGAGGGCAAAACCGTTTGGCACAGAGATTTGGGTCTGAATCCCGGCTCTGCCACTCCCTGGCTGCGTGACCTTGAGCAAGTTCCTCAGCCTCTCTGCCCCTCAATTTCTCCACCTCAGATTCCTTTGGCACGGGCCCTATCTAACTTGTGCAGTGGTTGTGACCACTGAGCGAGATCGCACGTGTGAAGTTCATGGCAGTTAGCAGGAGCTGGGTAAACAGTGCTGGCTCTTCCAGCTCTGCTTCTACCCCTTTGCCACCCAGCCCTGTGGTGCCAGTTTACAGATGGGGAAATGGGGTCCGTAGATGGCGTGGGAGCTCTGCAGCCCCTCTGCCTTCTCGTGGTTCTGGGAGCCTTCCCTGGAACCTCCTCTATCTGCCCAAGCCTGGGACACCCCAGGGCTGCTTTGCAGGGGTGCCCCTTCCCATATGGCCTGGCTCTCCTCCCAGGGGCTAGAGAAAGGATGGTTATTAAGGGACACCCCACTCCCAGCAAACCCAAGTGCCTCTGGGAGCCTCTGAAGCATCCTCTCTGGACAAGGCTCTCCAAAGCAGTGTCTGGGCCATCGGTTACAATTGTCCCTGCAACACCCGCTTCATAATCCATAGGGGCTTCCTCGAGGACCAGGCTGCTGGATATGCCTTCCTATCAGCCCCAGGTTACAAAAACAAGACTGAGGCTCAGATGGATTGTGTGATTTGCCCGAAGTCCAACTGATTCCACAGCTCTTAAATGGAGAGTCAGGTGTCCATCAGTGAGGGGCAGGGCAGGCTTTCAAGGGCTTGGCCCATCAAAAGTGGACTCCCGGGTGGAATGGGATAGAAGACCCCCTGTAGCCATGGGTCTTAAAATGAGTGCCGGAGAGCCCTGAGGGTGAGAGCCAGGAGTGAGGGGGCCTCCAGGGCGCCCAGGGGTGGGGTGATGCCGAGCAGAGGTTCTCAGCCTGCAGCAGGCATTTCAGAAGCTCCTGGAGGCAGCTCTTTAAATGCAGGTCGCAGGGACACTCTCCCTCTGCAGCAGCCTCAGGTTCAAGCCCTACATCGCCAAGTATTAAACACCTCTGGCCTCGAGGTCTTCCCTGTAAAGAGCAAGAGTGATTTCTACCTCACAAGGTTGTTTCGAGTACTGATTACATAATAAAAAATAGGAATCAGTAATACTGGAGTCTATAAAGTGCCCCTTATGCCAGGTGCTCCGTAAAAGGGGATTTCTTTTACTCATTCATTCAACAAATGAATGGCCCTCTGTGAGGCCCAGGTACTGTACGGGGACTGGGGACACGGCACTGAAGCAGAAAGGCAAGGCCTGGCCCATGGACCCACCACCCGGGCGGTCTCCTCCCTTCCCCACAACGTGAATCTGGTCAGACCCCGCCAGCCACTGCGTTTGGGCCTTGGGTCTCCATTTCTCCATCCAGATGAGAGCCCAGTATCACTAAAAATAGGGCAGCAGCAAACAGAGCCTAATCAGGAATGCCTGGAGATTCTGGTCTAGGACAGTTTAAAAAAAAAAAGAACCACACTGCAGACCCCAACTCATTATTGGGTCCTGAAATCACTTACTACATTTTGCAAATGCTTTTTTTTTTTTTAAATGAAAGACTACAACAGAATAAGATGAAAATGTCAGAGTGGTACATTTAAGCAAAGTTTTGCTTCGTGAATTTTCCTTGTTTTATATAAATATATGTCTCTGAGCTCGTTGTATGCTGTGACGTAGATGTATTTCTTACTGTGTGTTGAGGGGAAAACAAGTGTGGAACCTCTGCTCCTGTGAGATATGTAGAGAAAGAGCGTGCACATAATTCCCTTGCTGCCCAGGGGCCTGCGTGTGGGTAAAATTCAGGGTCAGGACGGCCAGGGCTCACTGGGCTCGCTGGGCCTCCTTCTGATGCAGGTGGCCCCCTGGCTGGGGAAGAGCCCAGGACCTGGTGAGTCCAATGGCTCCAAGCATCTGGAGACTTTCAAGCAGTGGCTGCCTCGGGGACCAGTTTCATGACCATTCCTTTGCTTAGCCTGCTCCAGCATGGGGAGCAGCCCCAGGTGGCTGGGGTGGCAGAACTGGAGTTGATTTTTATTGTCCCAGTTTCACAAGTGTAGGTAGAGGTGAAGTGACTTGCCCAAAATGACACTGCCTTGGAACAGGACTTCACCCAGGTCTCCAGCTCTTTCTACTGCCCAGAACTCCCTGGTTGGTTCCTATCTCATGTCAGTTCCTACTGTTTCCAGAACCCAGGGCACGATGTTCCTGGGAAAGGTGGAAGGGATGAATGAATGAGTGAATGAACAAACAAAGGATGCTCCAGAGCCTCTCTCCTTGCTTCTGTAAAGCAGTTCTCAGCCAGGGGTGATTTTGCACTGGGGGCCACGGCAAAGTCAGTGGTGCCGAGGCTGAGAAGCCCTGTCATTAATACACAGGAGCAGATCTTTAGCTCCATTTTACAGATGAGAAAACTGAGGCTCACAGACTTGCTGTAAGTTAGCCAAGTTTGTACTCAGCGAATGCAGTGTAGCACTGGGACCTGGCCCAGATCCCAGTGCACTCATCATTTCAATGGCCCCTGTGTTTCTGAAAGAGCTGCATGTCCCCCTCTGGCAGCTGCCCTGGCCTGGCCTGGCAGTGGTGTGGACTTTGGGTTGTGTCTAACAAGGAGGCCGAAAGGTCATAAGGCTGAGCATCGAAACCATTTCTTCCAGTTTGGCCCCTTCTCATTTCCCAGCCTTTCACCTCTCCGTCAACTTCGCTATGACCGGCACTCACCCCAGCTCTAGGAAGGCACGAGGGAGGCGAGGGCAGAGCTGTTGGTGGTCAGATCGCTTCTGCTCCAATTTTACCTTTGATGGCAGTATAGATGCTCTTATAAAAGTAAATCGGGGCACCTCTAAGCCCACAAGAGGATCCAGTGCCCCTTGTCCAGGGGGGCATCTGGTCCCTGAGGCTGGTCCCCCAGCATCTGCAGAGAGCTCCCAGTGGAGCAGTGCTAAGAAGCTGGGCAGTGTTGGGCCTGAGCTCCTTCCGGTGGAAGGAGTGTCCAGAGACGGCATTGACCAAGTCCAGCCCGTCTGGCCACCAGGAGCTTTAAGGAGTGATCCTCAGCAATGCCCAGCCATCAGAAATGGTCAGAAACAGTGCTGCTGTTAGCTTTTGTGGAGTGAGACACTTGCCCAAGGATCCTTAGAGAAGCAACTGCAAATTCGATGGGAGCCTGCAGGATTCTGAGGCTCCAGGAGCTCATGCACATGCCTCATCCCAACCCTGCTTCGGACGCTGGGTCATAACAGAAATCAGCCATGGAAATCGGTCAGTGCTACAAAGCAGGGCTTTGGCCCCAGAGAGCAAAACACTGTTCTGTCCCCCTGGTCACACAATTATGAAACAGGAATGGGACCCAGAAGAAGCAGGTTGCTGGGTCCTGGAGCCCAGCCCATCTCTTCATCCCTCTCCTCCTCTCCTTGCCTCCATGCCTTGCTTCTCTGCTTTCCTCCCGCAACTTGGTCCCCCCCTGAGTATGTGATGCCAGGTGCTGGCATCTTCCTGTCCTGGGGAGCGCTGCTTGGGTTAGGTCCAACCTTCCTTGTGCCGGGCTCCCTGGCCTCTAATTCCAGACACAGCCCCAGATCTGGGCAATGCTCAGAGGCTCCTGAGGAAACATCCCATCCAGACACAGTGGACCGGGGACCCAGGCAGGAAGTGGGAGTCAGGCTGGGCTGAGCTCCAGAGAGAAAGCATCTCTGCCCCCGAGCTCTCTCCCAAGGGCAGCAGAACACCAACAGCAGCTGCAGCCACAGCTCACAGCCAGCTCTGTGAGCCTGGCAAGCCCAGGCAAGTCGATTTCCTCAGCCACATCCCTGGGATGTCCTGGACTCCTACACGCTGCAGGGTTTTGAGGCCCCCTGTACACGTGATGTGATTCAGGGGGGATTCAGACACCTGCCAAGCCAGCGCTGCTGCCGGGGCCCCCAGTGCTAACCAACCACGTTCCTGCGGTTGGATGAAGGCGGCCTTGTGCTCTCCCAGCGCATGGAAGCCTCGGGGTCCATCTGAGAACCCTTGCCTTGCCCAGTCTAGCCCATAGGTTGGGGCCATTTAAGGGAAACCAAGCCAGGATGCAAGCAGAACCCCCCACCCTGGGGTGCCAAGAACCAGACCCGTGGAACCAAAATGGCCAAACCAGGTGTGTGATGACCTGTGCACAAAGGTGCGTTTTACGTGTGTAAGAGGCACTACCACTTAGACAGTGGAAACCTGTCTAAGGCAATATGAGTGTGGCCCAATGCCATCCCTCAGTTCATTCCAGTTCCACAGGGAGAAGGCCCAGGTCAGCCCTGCCTCGGCTGTATCTCCAGCACTAGAACGGGATGGCACGTCGTAGTGAACAGTTGTTGAGTGGATGGATGCATAAAAGAGCTTCAAGCGTGGCTTCTGAGAGCCCATGTTTACCTCTATTAGAATATAAATGAACTTGAAATTTCTGATTTCCAAAAGTCCAAAGGAGTTACAAGGACAGAGCGATCATCGCGTTGGAAGAGAGCTGGGAAGGAATCATCACGGGCCGGACAGTGGGGTCCTGGGGCCAAGGGCAGGTGTGATCCCAGCTCCAGCACTCTATAAGGGACAAGCTGCCCAGGTAGCTCCAGTTTCCCAGCCATAAGGTGTTAAGTGTTAGCAAGGAATGAATGAGGACAGGCACATGCAGCAGTGGCCCTGGACACTTGACACGAGTCTGCGCCCGTCTCCAACTGAGGAAGTTGATTTTGCCATGTAAAATGTAGGACCTAGACAAAGACGTTCCCTCTGAAACAGCAAGCGGGAAGGCTGTTGGGAATTGCACAAAGAGGTCAAGAGCTTGGCCCAAGACGGACCAGCAGGTCACACGTCCAGAGCAAGGCACCTGCCCGGTGTGGGGTGGGTGGCAGAAGCTGTGCGTACAACGTGTATGCGTTCACAGGCTGGAACAAGCCGGCTGTGTTTGGTTTCACTGCACCAAACCGCTCCTCAAGGCAACCCCAAGTCAATGTCTAAAAAAAACACCCAGAAAGAGGAGGGGAAGAATCAGTTCCAATTTGTCAGGGCCTTCTGGGTGTGATAAAGCCAACCCCTGTCATCTCCACCAGCTTCCTGCTTCCCCTTTACTGAAGTGAAAACACCATTCAGTTAAGGTAATTAAATCTACCCAAAGAGCTAGAGCTCAAAAACCACACTACAGGCAAGTGGTCAAACCCGGCAACAAAGCAAATCTCAACAGCTTCCTGTGCAAAGACGGGCAGGGATGCGAGGAGAAAGGAGGGGCCTGCTTAGCAGCCGGAGAGCATCCCTCCCAGCTGAGCAAGGACCGGCCACCTGAGCCTCCCCAGATGGGAGGGACCCTTTGTTGCCCGGTTGCATTGTTAGTTCTACTCCTTTGTTTGTCGTGAAAAAGCTGAGCTGAGAAGATTCTTGGGAGGTGAATAGAATGATAAACCCTCCTTTTCTCCGTCAATCGTCAATTCTCCCTTGAACTCCAGCCCAGGACACACCCTTCTGTGCCTGAACCCAAGGACCAGAGGGGTGAGGGTTTCATCCTGGAGAGAGTGTGGGGTGGTCAAGCGGTGAACCCGAGCTGAATCCCAGCCCCAGTTCTCTTTTCTACATGCTGTGTGACACTGAGCAATGTTCTGCACCTCTCTGTGCCTTTTTTTCTCCACCTAGAAAATGGTGACAATAAGACCTGTTGAACCCATCCCATAAGGGTCATGAGAATCAAACAAGATAATGGATCCCAGCGTGTGTCTTGAACCGCAGGGTAACATGCAGATATGAGTCATCCCAGGATGGACTTGCTGGATTGGCTTCCTCTGACTGTGATCCACTTTGGGTCCTAAAATTTGGTGAGGACCTCAGCTTGCCGGATAAAAAACAAGATTTCCAGTGCAATTTGATGTTCAGATAAACAGTGAGTACCTATTTTTAGTATAAGTATGGGATGATTCATTTGATAGAGGAATTTGACTAATACAAAGTATAGCCCAAATATGGGACATACGTATACTAAAGCAATGTTCATTGTTCTCTCTGAAACTCATAATTCCCTAAGTGTCCTGTTTTTTAATTTACTCAATCTGGCAACCCGGCCATGCCAGACCACCAACTGCTACGTCCCTTACTGCGTCCTGACTCCAGGACCACCCGGGCCGGGGTCCCCAGCCCAGCTCTGTCACTCAGCAGCTGTGTGACATGAAACATTCTGAGGCTCCATTATCTTGCCTCAGAACTGAAGCTGATGGTGTACAGCTGCATAGAGGAATAAGGAGCTGGGGCCTGCCTGGGGCACCAGTCAGGGCTCTGGCTCTGTGGGCCCATCACACTTCCTCAGCCCCGGGGCTCAGATGAGTAGCTGTGTGTGGCAATCTGGATCGGGGTCCCCTGGCCACTTCCTGTCCTCACAGCCTGGGGCAGGCCAGCAAAGGTTGTGTTGCTTGACCTGTCGGGCCTGGGCTGGCTGCCAGCCAGGAGTCCCATGGGAGACAAGGAGACCGTGAGGCAGCAGAACTCTTGGTCCTGCATTCCCACACCACACACTCGCAGCAAACCTCTGTCATCACATCCCTGTGGCCCAAGAAGCGTACTCAGCAATGTCAGCTGAAAGCTTTGACCAGTGGCCACCATGCCCCAGGCATCCTGTCAGTCAGAGACGAACCAGGCCGGCAACCTCGCCCCCAAGGAGCTCAAAGCCTTCTTGGAAAGATGGATTCATAGCAGATAAAGTGGAATAAAGCAGCGCAAGTGATTTTTTTAGAACTCTATAAGGCATAGGAGAACAGAGGAGGAAGTGGTCAGAAGCTGGTGACCTGGGAACAAAGAGAAACATTCCACGCGGAGAGACTGCCGCTCCAAGGAGGCAAGCCAGGGCCCACCCTGGCCTGCAGGTCCCTCATCCAGGGCACCGCACGCCTGGCGGGAGCGGGGTATGGGGAGACTTCCAGCTTCCCCGCCGAGAGAGCCTTGAGGGTCATGCACAGCCACACGCAAGGGATCAGAAGAGAGAAAAAACTGAATCTACACAAAGCAGCCTATTCCAGTCCATGATAATTCAACAGCATTGTGCAGGATGACTTGGAAAGAAGCACCATGTGAGAAAACGTTTTGGAAGGGTCCAAATCTAGTAATGACCGTGCAAAGGTTATTTCATTTCTCATGGTGACAAAAGGCTGACTCATGGGGATGCTCCCTCAGATTGGGTTTGTTTGACATATTCTAAATCAAAAAGATGACCCTGGCAATGAGGAGAAGACAAAACACATCCTCAAGGGTAATTCTCCCAGCCTCTGGCTACTGGGGCACATACACGCCCCCAGTTTTCCCCAAGCATGTCTTCACTATGGTTGTGCCACCAGAGCCTTTGGCCCCTCCCTGATGGCTGAACTGGAAAACCTTGTCCATTCATTCCTGTTGGGGACCCCATTTCCCCTTGTGCGCTCTGGTGCTTTGCAGAACCTGTGCCCAGCATCCAGCATCTGTGGATGGAGTGTTGAAAGACCAGTTCTCAGAGGGGCTGTTGAGCCTCCAGGGTTGCCTGTACAACACAGAGCAGATGCCAACACTTCACCTGCTGACACCTATAATTTAGGTATCGTATCAGTTAACGGCCATTTGCAATGTGGCTGTAACCAACACCCCAGTTAACGTACACAACAATTATTTGCTGGACGCTAGCCCTCCAGAGAGATTCAAAATCGTTCCCCAGCTTGGAACACTGAGTGCCATTAGAGAGACAAACAGGAAAATGGCAAAGTCATGAAGTCACGTATTTCTCCCTGATGTAGATGCTAGCCTATATTCACCCTGAAACTCAACCCTAACTTAACTGGCACACGCCATGGTGTGAGTGAACACCTTCCGCCATCCTGTGAGCTGGCTCTAAGGATAACTGCTCTGCCTGCTTCCTCCTCCCATCACAGGCAGATTTTATATGTTTTAGGGCTAGGAATCAAAAAGGAAATTAAATCCACCTGGATTCAAATTCACTAATTTGAAATGTATGATAATTCTGGAACTACTGGATTATAACTGACTTTCAGTTCAGTCCCACTAAGCCAGTCAATAGTGCGAATAATATCATGACAGAGGTGGAGGGATTTGCTCACTTTTTAACAGATATTTCTTGTGCTGTGCACTATGCCACAAGAGGAGATAGCCTGGAGAGCCAGACAGACACAGACCCTGCCACAGTGAAGCACCCAGGCTGTCAGGAGAGATAAGAATTCAACAATAATCACCCAGTTAAATACTTAATTACAATTATAATAAGTACTTCAAAGGAGAGGAGTATAGTGGGCTGTAAAAGCAGGTAGCAGAGAGATTTAAAACAACCTGAGGAAGCCGCCTTATTGAAGGGGCATGTGAAGTGGGTTCTGAAGTATACATAGGAGTTAAGCAGGTAACAGGAGAAAGGTAGAATTAAAGAACTCCAGGCAGAGAGAAAAATATGTGCAAAAGCCCTGAGGCAGAAGGTAGCACGGCATATTGAAGAAGCTGGTAAAAGTCCAGGGTAGCTGGAAAGCCAAGCACGAGGGGAAAAATAGTCCAAGATGAGGATGAAAAGGGAGGCTTTGTTAAGAGAGATTGATTGTCATTCTTTCAAACTGGAAAGCCATTGAGGGATTCTAAGCAAGAGGTTGACATGAACAGATTTGGTTTTTAAAAGCTGTTTCTGGGTATAGTGCAGAGAATGACTATGGGCTCCTGCGGTAGCCCGAGGTAGACATGACAGCAGCTGGGGCCATGCAGTGGCCGTGGATATTAAGATCAATGTGCGGGGGGGGGGGGGGGGGGGGGTGGGCAAGAGACCTTTCAAAGATGAGACTCATGGGACGTGGACATGGATCAGTTTAGGGGAGGCATGGAGGAAGGAGAGGCAGCGGTCACAGGTGACTCAGATTTCTGGGATCCTCAGAGGAAGAACTGGCTTGTGGAAAGGTCATGGATTCCATTTTAAATGTGTGGTTTTGTGGAGCTGTCCGGGGGCAGATGGAAACAGAGGCTGGAGCCCAGACAGGCTGCCTGGCCTGGACATGGCGTCAGTGTGTGTCTGCTCCTGGCGACGCTGGGTGTGGGTAAAATCGCCCAGCGAGACTAACAAGGGAGAAGAGAAGAAGCCCCAGGGCCTGGCGCAGAGGAAATCCAACCATCCAGGAGAGGAAGATAAGAGATGAACCGTTAGGCCGGGCAGGGAGATGGAAGGTGTGTGAGTCTCACAAATCAAGGTGGGAGAGCTTCCCAGGAAGACAGTGGCCAACGGTCTTGATTGCAGCTTAGAAGTTAAGTCAGATGAGAAACAACCTTACCCGTCGGGCGATCCACTGGGGGAGGGGAAACTAAAGGCAGAGTAAATGAGTCAAGGAAATAATGGGCGTGAGGAGTCAGGAAGCATTTAAGAGAGCAAACTGATTCTGAAGGTCATGGACATAAATAGGATCTTACTGTGCCATGAATAAATATTCATTCTCATTTCTATATATTCATCAGGGCAGATTCCAAGACCTTTTTTATAGCACTATTCAACGATATGCCATTCTCCCTCACTCATGTTACCTGAGGGGAACTGCACCCTTTCACCTGAAAAGTGCTCTTATGAGCCAGACTTTTCAGCAATTTGGGTTGGCTTCCATCAAACAGCCCAAAGCAGGGAGGGAGCAGGGTGGTTTGTGCTGGCCTCTGGAGAACGTGTTTCAGCAGCAATGACAGTGAGTCTGTGACCCCCAGCACAGAGTGATGGGCTCCCTAAATGTCCACGAAATAAATGCACCATGTCCTTCTGCATCTCTGTCTCATCCACGTGTGACATGAAGTGATTTCATCCTCACCCCAAATGGTACCCCGGGGGTGCTGCAATGGGCTCTCTAGTTGGTGACACAAATCTGAATTTCCCAGATCGTCTTAAAACCCAAGACCAGGGGTCCTTCTCAGTAGAACTTCTCCATCTTTCTTGCTCCTTCTTTTCTGTGCCTGTCTGCCCTCCATTAAAATTCTGGATGAAGACACCCAATTCAGAGCATTGCCACGAACGTTTATTTGGCTCCTGTGTTGTTGTGTTCGGTACACAAGGGCAAATAAGACTCCCTTCCTGGACTCATGGAATTTTCTTTCTAATTGAGGAGAGAATGAAGCAATCATCAATTCCTGAGACACACAGGTTATATAATGTGTGGCAATACGGCGTGAGCTATGGAAAAGGTGAACCCAGCGTGCGGTGGGGACACAAAGGACAGACTCGAGGGCCACGGACGGGGCTAACCGGATAGTGAGCAACACAAAGTTGCACTCCACAAATCTGTGTTATTATGATTGCTAATATTACTAATAACCACCATGGACTGGATTAATATCCAGGAGTTACAACATGAGGACAGTCTTCGGGAAACCCCAATGGTCTGCATTGATAATTTGCATAGTGGATTTATTTTAATTACTTCACATTTCATTCTGAGCACTCTTAAAATTCTCTTGGGCAGCTTTTTGGTTCTTTTAGCTGTCAAAATAGATGCTCAAACCTCCTGCCAACAGTAAATTGAACAGTACTGCCTGCCGAGTGGATTCAAGTTCAGCCCACTCTAGTTCTCTTTGCTGCAAAACCTGCATTATTAATTCACATGGGAAAAGGGCCTTTGGTCCAATCTGACGAGCAAAAAATGATTCACAGCTGGGCTGTTCATATTAGAAATCCCAAAGACTTAAAACAGGTTCCTAAAGATTTCTTGGACCAGAGAAAAATTGATGAATATTGGAAGGGATATAAATCTATCTTGGTTTCCCCCAAAATGCCTGCGTTTGGAATTTTGTTGAGTTCAAGTATGAGAGCCAAAAAAAAAGAAAATTTGAAAGCCAGTTGTATTCCTGACACTTAAAGATAGCTTTTGTACTGAACTCGTGCTTGGCTTTTTGGTCCTTAGGGTTTTAATGAAATTATTTTTCTTCTTCTTTCTAGATGGGCAGCAATGACAGCAAATGTAATCATGACAAGAAGTTTTAAAACTACAGATCCTAAAACCCAGGAAGGCAGGCACCCACTACCCCCACTCCTGTAACAGGTATGTATCAACTCAAGAGTCGGCCCCTGGAAAAACCTTCGGTTTGGACTACCCTGCTGAAGCTTCCATTGGGTATCAGGAGACTAAGGGATGGGAGTGGGAGGATGAAGCCAACTTTATATCGTCCCATCTGAACCCAGGTAAATCAAGTCAGAATGGAAGAAATTATCTGAATGGAGTTAGCAAGAGGGAGGTCTCTCTTTTTCCTGAGGCAGAAGCAATGTGGCTATCTTCTGAATACTCCAAACATCAGTGACCATCTTTTGTTACTGTTTGGAAGTATGACACGAGCCCAAGATCAGGTTGGGTTTTTTGGTCACACGCAACAGAAACAAAAACTGGACAAGTGAAGCAGAAAAGGATACGTATTACGAGGAAAGGGGAACCCTCGTGGACTCAAGGTGAGGGCTGAAGCTCCAGGCTGGGAAAGGACAAACAGGGTGCCTGCTGCTGCTGGAAAGCAGACTCCCTCCTTGCGTCACTCCAGGAGAAACAGTCCAGTGAGCTGGCCTGGGTCTCACGTCTGCACTTGGCCCTGAGAGGTCTATGCAGGCTCCTTGACTTTCAGCCCCACCAAGACTGAACGCCAAGGGGAGAGGAAATTCCCCAAAAGGTACCAAGTGTTCTTACTTGAAGGAAGGGATGGAAGCAGAGTGTTTAAAAACTAACAAATATCTGCTAATAGTAGGTGGTATTTAATTGACTGGGGGTGTTTACTTAACTCTAAGATTCTAATTATTTCTCTAAGGATGCTATTTCCATCTTAATGTGGAAGTAGAGAAACCCCAGTGTTACCGAGTTCAGTCATTGCCGAGGTCAAAACCCCAGCATTCGGGACACCAGGGAGTCAGAAGACTCCCTGACTGTATCGGTAAGACCTCAAGAACAGAAAACTTGACTTAAAATGTGCAGAGTCACGGAAGGCCCCCAATTCAGCCCAATAACACAGATTCCAGACGGGGGATGATTCTGGCCCAGGCTCACAGCCCAGCGCGGCCACAAGGACTCAGGAATGTTCCTCTGTCCACCAGGCCATCCTCAGCAAATTGGCCTTGAGTCATCATTGTTTGTCCCTCAGAGTTGGAAAGTGGATGCCTCAGTGTTATGAGTTGAATTGTATCCCATCCAAATTCATATATCGAAGTCCTAACCCCTCATGACCTCAGAATGTGATTTATTTGGAAACAGGGTCATTGCAGGTTTAAGTAGTTAAGATAAAGTCATTAGAGTGAGTTCTAACGCAATAGGGCTGGTGTCCTAATACACAGAGGAAAGGCAACATGAAGATACACGGGAAGAAGGCAGCCACCTGCAAGCCGAGGAGGGTCTGCCTCTGTCCTCAGAAAGAACCAACCCTGCCCACACTTTGATCTGGGACCCCCAGCCTCCAGAACTGTAAGATAATGAATTTCTGTAGTTTAAGCCATCAGTCTGTGGTACTTTGTTACAACAGCACTAGCAAACAAATACAGTTTCAGGCTCCACGGTCTGTACTAAAGTGAGAAAAAGGGCACCAAGAGAATGGAGACAATGGGGATCATTCCCTTGATCAGAAAGGCAAGAGTTTTCCCAGACGTCAGAATGCTTCCACCCCTGTGGCCAGAACTAGCTGTGTGGGAGTCTAAGACCATGAGCATTTAGCTTCTGCAGTTTTTTGAGAGAGAGTAGAAGAGAGAGAAGTGGGTGGGGACAGGGGAGAGGCTGGCCAGGTGCAGAGGCAGGGCTGATGCTCTCCCCTTTCAGGTGCCTTCTAAAAGGCACCTACTGTGCTTTCTGGGGAGCAAATGGCCCGATTTTCAAGGCAGGCCTGAGGAGTATGTAAATACAGTCTTTCCCAGGGCCGTCAGTGGTGTCTCAGCAGCTCATCCAGTTTACTAGAACTTGGGGTCCTTTACTTTCTCTGGCAGCCCCAGCTCAGCCCTTTCATTCATAAAAATGAGTCAGCCTCCCAATAAATCAGCATCAGAAACCCACTGGAGTGCTGTGGTCAAGAGACAGGAAACAGAAAATCCCAAGGAAGTCTGGCCTCCAGGACCAAAACACAGCAGTGCTAGTACAGTGGCATCAGGCCCTGTGGGACACCTGGTGGGCGACCCTCTATGAGGAGCCGGGATAGGATCAGGACCCCTGCCGTGCAGGCCCTACCACGCTGGTGGCACATCTTCGTCTTCCATCCCTTACAGCCTTGTTCAGGCCCCTAAGCTTACTGCTCAGGCCAGCCAGGCAAGGAGGGGAGCGTGCGGGCTTGCCAGTTTCCTCAGCTGATGTGCCTGAATGGGGCCACTGTGTGACAGTGTTGCATCTGTCAGCTGCTAGAATGTTCACTGTGCCAAACGCCCCCAACTTGAGCCCACTCTAGGGTCTATACTTGCTCTTTTATCTAAATTTTCACGTACTCATGTGTTCATCCCCTGCCCTGGCCAGGCCTGTTCTAGGCATTGGAGGTGTGTGCCCAGTGGTAGTAATCAGGGTCCCAGCAGGAAGTAACATCCTTAGACAGAATCCAGAAGGGAATGCAATGAACCACCTCATACCTATTAGGATGGCTACTATCAAAACAAAAAAAGCAGAAATTGGAATTCTGTGCGTGGTTGGCAGGTGTGTAAAATGGAACAGACAATGAGGAAAACACTGTGGCAACTCCTCAAAAAATTAAAAATAGAACCATATGATCCAGCAATTCCACCTCTGGGTATGTGCCCAAAAGAATTGAAAGCAGGGTCTTGAACAGATATTTGGACACCCACGTTCATAGCAGCATTATTCACAACAGCCAAAGGGTAGAAGCAGCCTAAGTGTCCAATGACAGATGAATGAGTAAACAAAATATGGTGTATACATATTTTGCAATACTGTTTAGCCTTAAAAAGGAGGGAAATTCTGACACATGTTGCAGCATGGATGATCCTTGAGGACATTGTGCTAAGTGAATAAACCAGTCACAAAAAGACAAACACTGGTTCCCCTCATATGAGGTACCTAGAATAGTCAAATTCATAGAGGCAGAAAGTAGAATGGTGATTTCTAGGGGCTTGGGGAGCAGAGAATGGGGAGCTGTTGTTTAATGGATACAGAGTTCAGTTTTGCAAGATGAATGCACTTAATACTACTGAACTGTACACGTAAAATGGTTAAGATAGCACATTTTATGTCATGTGTATTTCACCACAATTTTAAAAAAGAAGAAGAAAAGAATGCAATGAAGGGACTATCACAGAGGTGTAGGCACAATTAGGGAGACCCCAGGATGTGGAGTCACTGAGGAAGTGACAGCCACTCTTCCGGCAGCCCCAGGGGACAAGGGCAGCAGTGTTGCAGGGCCCAGTGAGAGTCAGAGCCCAGGGGAGGGGCTGTAGTTAGAGAGGACTGTAGTGCTGCCAGGACCCCACTCCACAGTCAGAAGCAGGAAGTGGGGGGACAGAAATGCCAGGAAGGCTGGCTCCCCCTTGATCCAAGCTCCCACCAGCACCTCCCACTGGCCACACCCAAGGGCAAGTTAGAGAGTGAAGGATCCCTGGTGAGGCAGGCTCTGGGGGACTGTGCCCTCTTGGGGTGGCTCTGGGACAAGGGCAGTCAGCAAGCAGACAGCCTAGTGGCTCCTGAGCTCTGGGTTCTTACAGCCTGAGGAGGGGATAAGCAACAAAGAAGTACATTTAGTTTTAGATTGTGCTCAGTACCCCAAAGAAAATAAACCAGGCCCTGTGAGAGAGAGTGAGGAGGGAACACCCTGTGGAACGCCAGGGAAGTTCACTCTGCAAAAATGACACGTCTGGACCTTAGGCACTGTATTAGTCAGGGTTGTCCAGAGGAACAGAACCAATAGGATGCATGTACATATACACGGAGGAAGAAGGAGATTTATTGTAAGGAACTGGCTCATGTAACAGTGGGACTGGCAAGTCTAATATCTTCGGGGCAGGCCAGCAGGCTGGACACACAAGGGGGAGTTGAAGTTGCAGCTCCAGTACAAAGACTGGAGGTAGAATTGCATCTTGCTCCGGGGATCTCAGCCTTGTGGATGAGGCCCACCCACGCTGTGGAGAGTAAACTGCTTTACGGACATTTGACCAAAAACTGGGCACAATGGCCCAGCCAGGTTGACACGTAAAATCGACCATCCAGACCAGCGTGTCATGCTTATATGGAGCCGCTAAGTTGAATATTATATTCATACCCTGCACTTTTTCCTTTTGCAGAGAAAAAAAAATTCCCACTTTGTAATTGCCCCTGGTCATCGGGAGGCTCCAGTTTTGTGGGGAGAGGGCTGCATCCAACCCTTCCTAAATCATCACCCAGAGACGCCCACTGACTGACAGGGACGAAGAGGATGCAGGGGAGTAAGAAGTGCACGGACGGCTTCAGCGACTCCTCGAGCATTGGCAGCGTGCTGGACGATGCAGACAGGGAGGTGAGCAGCCTCACGGACCGGGCGTTCCGGAGCCTGTGCATCTCAGAGGACGCATCCTTCCATGACTCCGACCTGGCCCTGTCCCCGGATATCACTCGCCAAGTGTTCGGGAATTTTCACCAGAGGACGGCGAGCCATACCCATAGGAAAAGCGGCATTTGGAGCCAGTTACCATCCCAAGGCACGGAGCATGCCGGCTGGGCAGCCACGTTCCAACAGCTGCCCAAGTACGTTCAAGGGGAGGAGAAGTATCCCAAGAGCAGCCCCCCACTGACACCAGCCCAGAGGAGACTGGAAGTGCCAGTTTCCGGCCTGAGGAGCAGCAACAAGCCTGTTTCCAAAGTGTCGTCACTGATTAAATCTTTCGACAGGACTGAAAGCCAGCGTTGTGACAGCAGGCCTCCTACCAGCAAGCCTCCAGCTCTCAAAAATCCCCCCAAATTTGCTCCTCTTCCAGAAAGCGGTGTCAACTTCTGCTTCGATTCTGCCGTTTTGACGGTCAGGAGGGTGCCTGCTGAAGTCTCCAGCACCCATAAGACTAGCCACCAGCCTGGCAGGAAGCACGGACAGCAGGAGTCCCCCAAGAATCCTGAAATGGCCTGTCATGGCCCCAACAGCTTCCTCCCAACGCCCGAAAATGCAGCCAACTCATTTGAGTCAAAGTTCCCCTCTCCGGCCCACAGGGCAGCCACCAGCGAGACTGGAAGGGGCCAGGAGTGGGCTCGCAAAGGGACCTTTCTTCATAGTGAAAACAGTGCTTTTGAGTCATGGAACGCCCACCAACCCAGGCTGCCCGAGAGGAAGGATGCTGCTGACACTGTCACAGAAAGCAAGGCTCCCAAGCATTACGAGGACACGTCCTTGTTAAGAGAGCCCCCGGCCTCTGAGCACAAAGCCTCCCCCTGCCACATCCGGGCCGGCTGCGGTCAGGAAGAGAACAGGCTGGCCGCAGGGACTCACTCCACATCTGGAACCTGGGGATCTAGGGACCTGGGAGCCCAGGTATTTGCTACGGAGGGAAAAGCTTCCAGCTCACAGCCTGAGCCTCCATTGAAACCGACCCATGCCCCCTGGAGGAAACCAAAGTCTGGCAAGGGAGGTAAAGAAAGCCTACAAGATGCTTCAGAAGAGAAGAAGAAGACCAACTGGAGAGGCCCAGCC
Source organism: Phocoena sinus (assembly GCF_008692025.1). NCBI lineage: Eukaryota > Metazoa > Chordata > Mammalia > Artiodactyla > Phocoenidae > Phocoena > Phocoena sinus. The sequence goes on from NC_045778.1 coordinate 38,503,356, forward strand.
TTGTATACAAAGCACAATCCCCAGGGGCAATTTCCAGAAAAGGATGCCCTCGACATGCCTGTGGACCCCCACGAGCATTACGATCCTCCTTTCAACATCAGTAAGCTTCTGACCCCTGTCATACCCAACAAGCATGTGCTGGAGTCCTCCAACAGCCAGCCAGCAGAGGTAACCCCATCACCCACAGGACAGCTAAACGGATACCAAGAGAAGGAGCCCGGTGAATGTCAGTCCCGGGACAGTTACAAATCCAAAGCCCCCAGCCTGCCGTTCAACCTCAAAGATGTGCGGAAATGTGTGAAGAGCACGTACAGTCCCTCGCCTCTCTTGAAAGGCCCTGATGAGAAAACCAGAGGCAAGCAAGAATCCCTCAGCAACGGCGGCCTCCTTCCCAACGGGCTCGAGGAAAGCCCTCCAGACGAGCTTTCTAAGGAGACACCAGCTGATGCCCCCTCTGTGTCACTCATCAGTACGCAGAAGGACCCCAAAGCTGACCCCGGTGCAGCCTCTGCAGACAACTACCTAACTCTCACCTCGCCATCACCTAACACCAAAGCCCCCTTCTGTGTCAACGGCGAGGCCGCCGACAGGAACAGCTATGAGAAGGACGATGCCAATGGAGAATCGGAGATGGGTGGTGCCAGGCCCAGCTGGCGTCCAGACTCCAGGGAACACTGCCCCAGGAAGCATCTGTCTCTGAAGATTTGCAGTGGAGACCCTGAGGCAGGGAAGGCTGCGGAGACCCCAAAGACCTCCGGCCTAGAGAATGGATTCTTGAGATCCGTCTCTCAAGAAACAGAACCTGAGAGAGAGACAAGCCTTCAGAATCCAAACTTCAGCCAGAAATTCTCCCCAGGGCCCCTTTCTCCCGAGGAGGAAGATGTGTTTTACAGTGACAGCCAGTCTGATTTTATGCCAGGCCTCAAAAGTAAGAGCAAATTCAGCACCAGCTCTTCAGATCAGTCCTTTGCCTCGTTCGAGGACCAGCAGAAGACGTGGTTTGCCGAGAGCCAGCAGGAAGAAAGGAGGAATGACGTGAGTGTAGGTGACAGTCAGAAGGATGAGAAGGAGAAAGCGATGGAGGAAGATGAACTACGATACCGCACCTTGAGTAATGGGCACGCATGCATGGAGGAGCACAGCAGGTGGGAATCCTTGCAAGGAGAAGAGGAAAGTTTGCCGGAAGGTAGCCCCGGGAAGGCGTCGAGGGAGGAAGCTAATTTCAGAGGCACTGGCATTGGGGGAAGTAAGGATACAGCTCTTTCACATGCCAAAGACCTAACCCCTTCACCATGTTCCACTTCAAACAAGCACATACTCTTTGCAATTAAAGACAACACCCTCAGGGCCACCCCCGTGATAAAGCCCATCATGCTGTCCCTCCTGAGATCCATGTCCTCAGATTCCCTGCTGGGCACTGGCCACAAAGAGGAGGAGCTGCCAAGGCCAGGCTGGGGCAGGGATGCTGGTCTTTGTGCCCCCGACAGCCGGGAAATGCCCAGCACTCTGACACCCACCAGCGTGCAAGGCACACACTTGAAGGGGGCGGCCTGTGAGGATATGGAGGACCGCGGGAGGGGTCCCAGCGCAGCCAGGTCAGAGACGTCCCAGGCAGCCCCAAAGGGGTATGTCCCATTTCCTCCACTCACAGGAGAGGGCCAAGGGTTGAAGCCACCCCGAGAGGCCGTACATAAAGTCGTGGCCAGCAATGGCAAGAGCAGTTCCATAGACCAGGGGAAGCTGGATGCTCCAAGGTGCATCCCCACGATTGCTTTGCCAGAAGGCGACCTAGAAGACCAGCCACCCCTACAGAAGCTTGGAACCTGTTGGGAAGAGCAGGCACAAGGCTTCCAAAGTCACTTTTTGTCTACACCCAGAGCACAGCCCCCGGGGAGAAGACTGGTCCCTGGTGAGCTAGCAGCTTCCCCCAGCGCCAGCTCCCTGGAAGAGAGCAATGCATGCTCCCCTGCCACCAGCAGCATTTACGATGATGCTTACCAGGCCCCCAGTGAGCCCAGCCTGCTGCCAGGGGAGCCTCCCCACAGCAGCCCCTGGGCCAGTCCCCGCCCTGGCAGGGTGGCGCAGAGGGAGGACCTGACACATGCTCTCACGTGGGAGCCCGGCTCCGACCCCCAACTGGAGCCATCAGCAGAAGACCTCAGGACACTTTCTCCAAGAGGCTCATTGTTGGACGTGACCACCAGCTCAGCTGGCCTCCTGGAGAAGCCAGAGCCTCCTTCTCAGCTGGAGAGGGCGGCTGGCAAGCCTCCAGCAGTCCCACCCAAAACAGAGAAGGCCCTGCGGCGGGCCAAGAAGCTAGCAAGCAAGAGGAGAAAGACCGACCAGCCACAGGAAAAGCATGGCGAACGCCGGGAGGAAAAGCTGCACCCCGAGGACTCAGAGCGTAGGCCACCTTCCCCTGGAGAGAGGCCCCCAGCCGGGTTCCCCATGGTCCGTTCCCTGCCCCCTCCCGTGCGCCGCCACTCAGTATCTGCCTTCTCAGAGCCGATCCAGAGGCAGCCTGGGGGCTCCCAGTCCCTTACACCCCTGTCCCCTTACCCTGCCACCCAAAAGGTCCTCCAAGACCCCCAATCTGGAGAGTACTTTGTCTTCGATCTGCCGCTCCAGGTGAAAATCAAGACCTTCTATGACCCAGAGACGGGCAAATACGTCAAGGTCTCCATCCCATCCTCTGAGGGCGGTTCCCCTGAGCCAAGCCCGCCGGATGCCCTTGCTGCTCCCTACGTGCTGTACCCGGGCTTCCGGCCCCTGCCTGTGACAGCCTTGATGCCCCTGCGCTGCTCCTCTCAGCTCTCTGCCCCCACCTTCCTAAGGCAGCGCCCTCACACCGCCGAGGCAGCTGGCCCCAGGCCCCAGAGCGCCCAAGATGCTGGCCTGCAGCTGGCCTCTGAGCCTCCCAGTGACCCCACCCAGCACTCTGCAGGCCAGTGCCCCGAGGGGCGCCCCCAGAGCCCAGGGGAAGAGGTGGGAGATGCTCCGAGACTGCATATCATCTCCACTAACGACCTAGAGGACTTTGCCATGGAAGGCATTTCTTGAGAATCACAGCAGACTAACCCACCCCCCAATAAACCCAGAAGAGCTTACTTCTCCCTCCCCCAGAACAATCAAACACACACACACACACACACACACACACACACACACACACAAACATCAACTCATACTCAGCCTTCTAAGATCCCTAAAGTTTCAAAGGAAGTGGGGATCCTCAGAAAACCCGACCTGCAGGGCTCCACAGGGCTCCCCTCCCTGGGAGGGCGCTGCTCTGCCCTCGTAACAAGTCCCTTCTGAGCCTCTTCCTGGATCCAGGATCTGCTCCACTTCTTTTCTCCTCCCCTCCCTGCTCCCTGTTCTCCCCTGGCCCTGCCACCAGGGTGGGTCCAGCCTGATTCCCTGAGAAGCTGTTCCCGCCAGCATTCCACCCACTCCTCCTCAAGGGTCGGCTCGCACAGTGAGCAAACCCCAGGGCCCCCCAGAAGCACTGCGCTGCACTGAGCCCTGCCCGGCCAGCAGACCGCCCAGTACACCCCCTCCTAGGTCAGGTGTGGCACTCGGCGGCCACCCCACCCTCGCTCAGACACAGCAGCCCTTTCCAGCTCACCTTCGGGGGGAAATGGCTGAGGGCTGAACCAAGGCAATCTTGCAGAAATGTTTATTTGAATAGAATGGGTTTTCTTTACTGAGGAAACTTTCCTCTGAAGGTTATTTTCTGATCACCTTGTAAAAAGTGAAACAAGTTTGCAGATGCGGTTCTGTCCCTGGCCTCCTGTCTTTCTTCTGTGGGCAGTGGTGGGTCTGTGCTGGTGAGTAAAGTGTCGTGCCTTCCAGGCCTCCCATCACGACTTGGCAGCCACCCAGGGTCTCCACTCTGAACAGAGTGGCCTCGACACCCACCGCGGTCCCAGAGTCCCTGCTTGATCCTTTAACACCTGTCCGAGCCTTCTCGGGCCAGGCTCTCCACCAGCGCTGGGGCGGCAGAGATGAGCAGGACCCACGTCCGCCATCGAGGTGATCTGGGACCTGAGTCAGGCCCTGACGGTCCCGATTTAATGACCTATGCTCAAAAGGAAATCATGCTTCCCCCAAGTCCCTCTGGGAGTTGGAGGGAAGTATCTGAATCAACTGAGGGGAACAGAGTGCTGTCACCACCTCTGCACCTCTGAGAGCAGTGAGGGTCTGTGAGCAATGCCCACTGTGGGCAACGTGCTGGGAAGGAAACAGACCGGCCTCGTGGGCCTCCACCCGGGGCTTCCGCTGAAGCCTCTTAATTCTTGTGCTGTGGGAAACACGGGCTAGAGTGTCTTCAGCCTTGTTTAGAAGGGGCAGCTGTCAAGGCAGCTGTCAGGACTGCACTGCTCACGTCCCAGGAGACCACACAAAATGTATCACCCTGGTCCTTTTGGCCAACATGCCATTTCCAGGCTGGGAAGGTGGGGAGGCACCCAGCTCACCACGTCCCAGACTCGTGCAAATACTGGGGTTTTGAAGATATTCTGGGTCGTAATTTGGATTCAGAATTTTACACCTGTTTGATTTTCCCAAAAGTGCAGCCACACCTTAATTTCATTCTGAAAATGTTACACAAGTCCCCCAGCCTTGGCATAGCTCGTCTACACCTGGTGAGTCAGCCGAATAGTTAGCCAAGAATTCAGGTAGGCCATTGTCTGAGAAATCTGGTTCGCACGAGTCACTCACCAGGCTGCCAGTGAAGCGAGCTGGGACCTTGGCTCTGCCACCAAATCGCCGAGCATCCTCTCACCTGTTTTCATGTTACTCAAATAAGAAAGATAATATCTCATTTCAAAATTCTCAGGGCCCAGGAAAAGAATTACCTAACAAAAAAAGAGTCCCCCGGTTAAAAAAGAACCATAGTTACAGTAACCACAAGGAAAAATATACTTTACATAAGAGGAGCTTATGTTTGGGGACCAGTCATCTTCTGTCTTAGAAGCAATACAAGCAAGGATATTGAAGGAGCTAAAAGCATCAAGATAGATATTTGGAGATCAAGGTCAACTCCCCAGTCCTCTTTGCTCCTGTGAATGTAAAAGAGGAACAGGGCATCTGGCAGAATGCAGCACCCACTCACAAATCTAGAATAAGGATTCCTTGGACACCTGGCTCTCCAGCAAGTCAGCTAGAGGGAAGGCTTCCATCACTTACAGCAAAGTACCTAAATTCCTAAAAAGCAGATAATGTCTCCAGGGGACAAAAGTCACTGAAGACCAACTCATTTGCAAATGAGTTTCTTTCAGTTTCTTTCTGTTTGGGGTTGGGGGGAGTCATTTATGCCTCCTTCCTTCCTCCTCCCCCCCCTCCCTGCTTCCTCCCTCTTACCCTCTTTTTTTCTCTTCTTTCCTCCCTCCCTTCACAAACATTTTCAGAGTCCCTGTGCTGTGCCAGGCGCTACACTGGGCATCAAAGATACCATGATAATAAGATCTGATCTCTGTGCCCAGGGAATTAAAATCTAACAAAGAAAGACAGTTACAGTCCCACATGGTAAGGGATGTAATAGGGTGGCCTGAAGAGCATCTGACTCATATCCTGGAGGGAAAAAGGGCTTTCCTGCAGGAATGACACCTGAGCTGAGCCAGGAAACACAAAGCTGTGCATTAGCTTGTGAAGAAACAAGAATTTCCCCCCTTTCATCTATCTATCAAACAAAAGTGACATGTACTAGATACTAATAGATCTGTCTTGCCATATCAAAGTGTATTGGTTTAACTAATTGTTCTTTAGCATTTCTAATCAGCACAAACATAGAACCAGTGTAGCCAGGCAGGATAGACCTTTGCTGATATGTCCTTCAACTTCTGAATTGAAATTTCACTCATCTGAGTTGCCCAGAAAAACCACTGTTTCTATCATTATGTTTAGTAGGGTAGTGGTAAGAGTTGTGAACATATTGTTTGTGGAAACTGTAGGTAAAGACCACGCCTACATCTTCTGTTTACTATGAGTTATGGCCCTTTACTATGAGTTATGGCCCTTCCAAGTGTCTCCTGGGGAGGGGAGATAAACGCAGAGCACCTCGAGGGAACGATCAAAGGTCCTGGGGCTGCTCAACGGAAAATGACCAAGAGCTTACACTGTCCATCACACAAGCTGTGCCAGCCCCTGACTGGGGAGATTTGAGCCTGGTCTCCGACCTCACTACAAACCTATGAGAGGAACCCTCATTAGCTTCCTGTTACTGTAAATAAGCAAAGGCCCTGAGACGTGGAGTAACTTCCCATAGTCAACAGTCACCGGGTGAGGGGCCCACACAGGAACTCAGGTCTCTCTCACTTCCAGGCAGGCACTTGAGCCCCCAGTCATGCATCTCTAAGTGTGGTCTGTAAACCTGCAACCTCCACATCACCAGGGAACTTGTTAGAAATCCAGGATCTCCATCTGCATTTTCAAAAGATTCCCCAGTGATTTGTTTGCACATTAAACTTTGAGAAGTGCTAGCAGCTCCTGTTTGGCCTGGAAAGGAGAAGATTTAGGGGAAACAAATCAATATCTTCATGTCTCTCAATATCACCATGGGAGGAAAGAGAAACTTACACGTCTGGGTGGGAGAGTTGCAGGGATGCTGATTCACACTGACTATGAGAAAGGCATCTCTAATGACTACAGCTGTCTCCATGTGGCGCAAGTGGCTTGGGGAGGGCTAAGCTCCCTGTCATTGGAGATGTTCAGTAGAAGCCAATGACCCCTCTCCCAAGACAGGGATGGATGCCGATGTCAAAGGGGGCCTAATGCCAGCTTTTGAGACCCCAGGCTCCATGTGGGGCTCCAGCATGCCGATGTCATGAATCCAAAGTCTACACGGGGGATGGCCACGTGAGTGAAACATACGAGGGAAATGACTGCACATAAAAGAGGAGCTCTGGGCAAAACCCAAATTCTATGTATGTGAAAAGCATTGGGGCCCAGAGAACAAACACCCTGACACTGGACACTTCCACATCATTGCCATAAGTGGAGCCCCCATCTCTACTCTTCCGTGCACTGGTAGCCTGTCGTGTACCTGTGTTAGGTATGTATCTGAGGGCCCTCCGTCCAGCCAGGTGACCCACTGTATGGGGCAGTGTGACTTCAAGGGGCCTCGCCATCTGTCCTGATCCACACACCTTGACCACCCTTCCCCTGCCAAGTTTGCTGACTTCCCAAAGAGTGGATACCTTCTGATGGAAACCTTTGACCAATGTTCAATATCACTAGGGATGTTCAAATCAAAACCATAATGAGGTGTCACCGCATACCCATTAGGATGGCTACTGTACAAATTAAAAAAAAAAAAAAAACCCAGAAAACAGGTGTTGGTGATGTCGTGGAGAAAGTGGAACCTTTATGCATTACTGGTGGGAATGTAAAACAGCGCAGCTGCTGTGAAAAACGGGATGGCAGGTCCTCAAAAAGTTAAACAGAATTACCACGCAATCTGAAAATTCCATTCCTAGGCATATATACAAAAGAACTGAAAGCCAGAGTTCAAAGGGATATTTGCATACCCACATTCATATCAGCATTATTCGCATTATCCACAAGGTGGAAGCAACTCAAATGTCAATCAACAAATGAACAGACAAACACAATGTGGTATATACGTGCAATTGAATATCATTCAGCCTTTAAAAGGAAGAAAATTCTGACACGTGCTACAACATGGATTAACCTTGAGGACGTTATGCTGAGTGCAACGAGCCAGTCACAGAAGGATAAGTACTGTATGATCTCACTTTTATGAGGCACTGAGTAGCCAGACTCGTAGAGACAGCAAGTAGAATGCTGGTTGCCAGGAACTGAGGGCAGAGGCGGTGGGGAGTTGATATTTAATGGGTGCAGAGTTCCAGTTGGGGAAGGTCAAAAATGTCTAGAGTTGGATGGTGGTGAATGTACTTAATGTACACTTAAAATGGTTAAAATGGTAAATCTTATGGTGTGCAAATTTTGGCACAATTTAAATAAACAGAACAAAAAAAGCCTTTTGACCAGCACAAACATCCCATTCACCCTGACGCCCCAGCGCAGGGTTGGAGGTTAAAGAAAACGCTGCCCCTGGTGTGACCAAGCACAGGCTGGTCTCCGCCTTCTCCTGGAGACAAAGGTACAGGGTTCGGGATCACGGTGGGTGGGGCTGCTCAGATCCACACTCTCATGATGGCACAGCACCTACCCCTGACTCCACAGAGGAAGATGGAGGAAGAGAAAGCTCTAGGGTCCTGCCACCCACACCAGGTCCTCCTCTTCTTGGCTCCCATGCTCAGCAGCCTGTGCGCATCCCCTGGTGGCCCAAGCCACAGTCCTGGCCGCTGTCCCCACTGCTCCCAATCTCTTGCCCCCAATTCAATCAGACCCCAAATCTGAAAATTCTCCCTTTGGACATCTATCAATGAGCAGCCATCCGCACCACATCACCCCTCAACCCCACTCAGAGCACCCTCACTCCCCCCACTCCCAAGGTGACTCCCTTCCAAAACAAGCGTAGTCCAAGGCCCTGCCTAACACCCCAGGGCTCCCTGCTCACCCCAGCAAAGAGTCAGTCTCCAGAGAAGGGCGTGCAAGGCTGCCATATGCTGGGGACCCCCATCTTCTCCAGGCTTATCTCCTGCCTGTTCCTACAACTCCTTTGGACTCCCACCAACTCGAGCTTCTTTGAGTTGACCAAATGGGCCATTTCCAGCCCCTCCGCACGCTCTTTGACTCCTCTACAACACACAGGGCCTGTGTCTTCTCACCCACCGGCTGTGCCCCGCAGAGTGGAGTCGGTGTGCAAGTCGAAAGTCAAGTCAGAAGGCGCCATGCCACTTCCATCGGTCCCCTGGAACGAGTGCCCTGCGAGTCCTCAGCCACCACAGGGCCGTCCACGTACCCTGGTTCACTCTGCTGTGGAGAAGCCCACCCTGGCCCACGTGGAGGTGGCCTGGAGAAGCCCTGAGACAACACAGAGAGAGAGGAAGAGATCCGCCCCCTCCTGTTCCAGCTCCAACTTCTGGCTGCCCAAGCCAGCACCGCCTCACTAAGCCATTCCCAGATCCCTGATCCACAAAGCCGTGACAGATAACAAAGTGATTGCTGTCATTTGAAGCCACTAAGTTTCAAACTTACACAGCAACAGGTGACTGGAGCCCTCTCCTTCCCCAGCCTCCCTACCCTCTCCACGCTCACCTTCTCCCGGGACCCTCTGGACCCTCCCCTCCCCACCAGCCTGCTCCTGCCCACTCCCGTGCGTCTTAAGGTGCTCTACCTTAGACCCCATCTTCTCTAGAGGGACACCCCTGACGCCCTAACTGCTGACCATGCACCTCGCTTTCCAAGTCCACCAGCATGTTGTGTTTCTCCCATCCCAGCCCATGTTGTAATTGTCTGTTTAACTGTTTGTCTATCTCGCCCCCTCAATGCTCACTTTTGGAGGGAGGGATCTTGCCTGTCCTCACTCATTCCCAGCAGCTAATACGGTGCCAGGCCCAAGGTAGGCCATAGGTAAACATCACTGAATTCCATGGAATTCTTGTTCTAAATTCTAAAAAGGGTCTTTCGGGAGAAGAAATCCATGTCATTTTGATCTTATTTCCTCACTTTCGAAACTAGTTGTTAATACTAACTAGATGAGTTAAGCCAGTCCCACACCAGAACAGGCACCCTACTCCCCTGATCCTGTGAGATGTGCAGCTGCGGAGGCTGTAGCCCCACAAATGGGATCTCAGGCACCCAAGGCCCAGGAACAGATGTTCCACGATGTAACCCATAAGTCAGCATTCACACTTAACTAAACTTCTTTGATGAGAAATTCCAGGCCTGCCAACAGAAGGAGGCCAAAAGGGTTACCCAGGACTCACAACAACATCCAAAACCCAAGTTAGAACCAAATTATTATTTGGTCTTGTGATGATAAAATGATGAGGACATTAGACAAGTTGTATTAAGTGAAAGTGGTGAGTGTACATGAATTCTACTTATTGACACAGAGAGGACTCGGCATCAGACCACAGTCTTCTGAAGTATTTCATCGTGTTTGACTGCCAAGTGGTAAGGCCAGGTTAGTACTGATGGGGTTTTAACCCTTAAGTCACCTAAGAAAAATCAAGGGTGCTCTCCTTTAGGACAAGGAGGATAAATTAAGCCGGTTATCTCTCTTCTCATCTCCCCTCAAAGTGTCTACAGTTCCATAGATGGAGAAATAAATATTATTACAAGGAAAAAAATGGCTCTAAAAGGTAAATAACATCACCACCTAAGGTGTCCACACATCCAGGTTTAACTCTCTAAGTAGGATTTGAATATTATCAAGCATGGAAGAGCTTTAGAAAATTCTAGAGGAGACACTGTTTGACATCTTCACATCTCAATTAATTTCTCTATGAGTTTTTGAAACAGGCTGACTCTGAAGGTTGTTGGGAAGTCAGATCAGCCACTAAGATTTTCGTGTTGCCAAAAGTTCCAACAGTTTCCTCTGAGTATGTTCTTGAGGCTTCAAAAACTTAAAACTAGTTGACCCAGCTAAGCACATTTGTTAAAGGAACACTGACCATGTTATCTTTTCTGATAACGTGTCCAGCCCCAGGGGAGACCTTTCCCTCTTATATTCTGCATGGCAAGGGGGAGAGGGGGCAGGGCAGAAGCCACCAGAAGCCAGGAAGGAGGAAGGAAGAAGCCATATGCTATCCCCTCCAAAAAATGTCTACCACATACTTGAATCTAATCTGAATCCTCCAGGCTGTTGGCAGAAGATGCTAAGAGAAAGGGTTTTTCTAAGTAAATCTGAGCTCATGTTGATGGCCCTGGTCTAAAATAACTCTCAGTGCAATTCCCTTCTCTCTGCTGCTTGAGCAGGGACTCCAGCAAACCAGAAGAGATATGTCCTTCCAAGGACATTGGAAACATTGGATGTGTCCTTCCAAGGACATTGGAAAACACTGTATTCTCTTAGTACAAAGGAAGTTTTCAGAAGTTGATCATAATTGCAAAAATTAAGGTAAAACAAAATAAATGATAAATCAGTAGAGTAATTGGAATATAAAATGTGGACTATTCCTACAGTTGAATATCATATGGCAAGAAGCATGAATAAACGTTACGCATAGAAACACAGATGACTCTTACTGGCTAAATGTTCCCAGGACTAAAGTCAAGTCATAGAAAAAATTTAAAAAAATTTTTTTAGAAAATAGTAACTGATATCAATCAAATTAGAACAAGGAATAAATAGACATTTCATTATGATGAAGGAGCCAATTAATCAAGAAGACATAACGATCCTAAATGTGTATGTATCTAATAAAAGAGCTTGAGAGTACAGGGAGCAAATTAAAGTCACAATGAAATGGATAATGGGTAGCGTTACCTACCCAACAGATTGGCAAAATTATAAATTCTGACAATCCCAAGTGTTAACAAGGATACAGAGCAATGGAAGTTCTCATGCACTACTTGTGAGAATATAATTTGGTACAAACACTGGATTAGTTATCTATTACTGTGTAACAAAATACCACAAAACATAATAGCTTTAAAAAAAAAAAACTTAATGGCTTAGAACAACAAACCTTTATTTTCTCATCATATAGTGGGTCAGGACTGTGGAAATGGTTTAATGTCCCTCATGAGATCGAGTCAAGATGTCATGTGGGGCTGTATTTATCTGGCCTTCCTCAGTCAAGGGATCTGAGAGAAGGTAGAGGCCACCTGCTTCCACCCCTTCCCCGGGAAAAGGAGCCCTAAAGACCTGCCACCCAGGCATGCCAGAGGAGTAAACCACCTCCTGTCCCCAACCCCACAGAGGCACCTCACAGGCATTGCTGAGAAGAGGCCCTCACCCGTCCGGAGCTAAGGTCCAGGCCCGGAATCAGGCTGCCTGGATTCACATGCCCACTGGTCCACTTGTAACTGAACAAGTGGGCTCGTGGCCCGCTGTACAGCAGAAACACCAGCAAACACTGAGGCAACAGTCTTTTGCAGAGAGAAAAGGCTTTATTGCAGGGAGGCCAAGCAAGGAGACAGGAGGCGAAGCTCAGATCTGTGTCTCTGATCAGCTTTTTGAGTGGGGTACATATTAAGGAAGTAGGGAATAGGAGGGTGTCCAAGCTAAGGAATGCTTGGTGGAGGGATAAAGGGAAGTTTCAAGAGTCCTCTGCGCAGGCGTGACTGTCTTTCCCGTCTCTTCAAGGGCCGCCTGTGCACATTCGGGAGGTTCTGTGTGTTACATGCCATGGATTTGTGGCCTGTGACGTCCAAAGTCCACTGATGGGTTGTTCTAGTCCCTCAGTGCTTCTGCACAGGTGGGCTGGAGGAAAGTCGTTAGCAAGCTGCTTCCTCACCTGTGGCTTCTTAGGTGTACTGCAAAACAAGCTTTAGAGATCATGGGTGATCATCTCTCATTTTTATTTTGTGGCCATGGGGGTGCCGTTTCACGTTTAGTGATTGAACAGGCCACTCTGAGCTGCAGTGTCTTCATCTATAAAATGGAGATCATTCTAATCCCAGCCTCCTGTGATGGTAGTGAAGATTAGGTGCTTTAGTATGCAGAAAGCACTTAGCCCATTGCCCAGCACCCACTCCGTGCTCATCAGCCTGGTTCCCTCGACCACAGTCCCTCAGTGTTTGGCAGAGGTCTGGGGGTGGTCTCGCCACAGACTCAGAGAGCTTGGCAACAGACAGCTCGAGGCTGGCTGAGCGGTCCTGCTCACCGCACCCACAGCTCCCATTCCCGAGTGCTGAGAATGTCACTGTTCGCGCGCTTCCTCTCCCCAAGCAGGCCTGAAAAAGTTGCGAGAGGAAAACCTCCAGGAATGCCGGGCCTCGCGGCACCTGGGGGACAACTCCTGATCCTGCTGCAGCTGTAGTTCAGGCCCAGGTTTAATGAAGGATAATTCCTAGACTGAGGGACTGAAGGGGAATTGGATTTGGTTGACAAAGCGAATGCAGCTTCACTGGAAAAAGTTTGCTCCCTCCCTCCTTGTGTCAAGTCCAAGACCAGAATCCTAGAAACAAGCCTGGCAGGGGTGGCCTTGCTCCTGAGGCAGGACCGGAGATGCTGCTCAACTGGTGGCCCGGCCAGAGAGCCCTGCTTCAGGAACAGTGTCCAGGGCTGGAGCATGGGCCGTGGGGCGAACCTCCCCACTCTCACTGTGAGAAGTGCTCACTGAGGGATGGAGGCTGATGCTCTGCCCAGGCTCGCGGAACAGGCCATGGACTTTGAGGCACCTGGTATGAGAAAAGCTGAGGACCAGAGGGATTCAGGCTCCTACCCAGGCCCCTCTCCAATCCGCAAGGGCTCCCAGCCCTCACTGTCACTCTCTGGCTTTGTCTCCAGTTACTCCTACATCCTACCTGGCACACTGGCCTCCTGCTGTTCCTCTGATGCTGCGACTGCAGGGCATTTGCACTGGCTGCACTGGCTGTTTCTTTTGCTGAGAATGTTCTTCACCAGACATCCATTTGGCTCCTTCATTCCCCTCCTTCAAGGCTTCTCTCCTATTGCAACTTCTGGCCCAAGTCTACTCTGATTACCCTACTTCATGCTGAAATGTGCCTACCTCCCACCCCATGCCAGCCCCCTCCTCTATTTTTCTTTGTTACCTTTTCCACAGTTTTGTCACCTGCTAACACACTGTGTAATTTAGGATTAAATCATGTCTAATATTTATTGTCTCTTTCCCCTATGATAATATAAGCCACAGGGCAGGGATGTCTGTCTATTTTAATCTCTGCTGTATTCAAAGCACCTAGAACATAATAGGTGCTCAGTGAATATGTGTTGAAAAGAGAAGGAAGGAAGGAAGGGAGGGAGGGAGGGAGGGAGGGAGGGTGGAAAGTCATGGATGCTTGGATCCCTGGCCTGGCCCCATGGACCCAGTTAGGATGACTGGAGAGGAGAGAGCTGTCAGAGCCTGTCCCAAGCCTTCACACCAGGAGGGACAGGGCTGAGGGAAATGATAAGGCTCCCAAATGCACACAGGAGGTAACAGACAGGAGTGTGGCTTAGCATCAGGAGGTAGACCTACAACCACAAAGCAAGGTCCTAGACCCCTTGCAACCCAAGAAGAGACCAGGGCAGCTTAACATGCCATCAGGACCTGCAGCCAGCCAGGCCTGGGCAAGGTGGGAAGGTCATGGTCAGAGCCAGGTGGAAAAAGGAAGGCTAGGACTTCTCTGGGGGAACTATCAGAAGAACAGAGGAATAAGAGCTTTTTGTCACTGCTCCTGCCCATGGACCGGCCAGAGAGGAAGTTCAGTACCCTCTGTAGGGCCCCAGGATGAAGCTGTGTGCCTGCTGGCACCCGGCCCCTGGCTGGCTGGTGGAGGCCATGCAGTCAGGCCACGCAGTCATTCGGAACGCCCGTGGTGAGAGCAGGTCTTCCTAAGCCAAGGGGTTTGCCTGACATCAATCCAGGGAAAGAGGCAGGTCCTTCCGGCCCCAGCCCCTGTCCCAGGGCAACCACATGAAAAATCCAGAGCCAGAGCCACCAGCCAAGCTGTCCTCAACTTCCTGACCCACTGAACCCATGAGATGTAATAAAGCATCAGGGTCTTAAGCCACTAATTTTAAGGTAATTTGTCACTCAGCAAGAGATCACCAAAACAATGGAACCTTCCAGCTGGTCTCCTCTGTGCTCCATTGTGCTAGAGAGAACAGAGGAAGATGGAAGTATCTCTGCTTGGGTTAAGGGAGAAGCATCCCTCAGGCCTGGAGTGGAGGAAGCGGCTGGTCAAGCAGCAAGGGAAACCTCGTGGGTGCCAAGATCCGGCCAGCCAGCCCTCCTTATTTCGAAGGGCTGGGCTCACTTTTTAGAAGCCCGGTGAGCCCCTTTCACGTAGGCTATTATTATCTCCATTGTGCTGAAGAAAAAGGCCAAACAGCTCAGGGCACATACGGAGTGGAGCTGGGATCCAAACCCCAGGTCTGTGCACCTGCGAAGCCCACTACAAAAAGCTGCTTCGCCAACGCCTCGGATTCTCAAGGGAGAGCCCAGCCGCGCTGTCCAGCTTGCACGGGTGTGTGTGTGTGGGGGGTTCCTGAAAGGGTCTCTTGAAACAAGCTCGGAAGCCAGCCTGGAGCACCCTTGCCTGGCTCTTCAGCTCCCCTCACAAGCAGACGTAATTCCATCCATCCACAGGAACGTGCTCCCCCCCACACACCCTCGCTGCCAACCTGCCTCACCCCTGCAGCTCTCCACAGACCTTCATGAGAACAGGCGGGGCTCAACTGATGGCCCGTTTAGCTCTCAGCAGCCAGACAGGGAAGAGGTACATCCGGAAAGGTACACTGCACCTAGGCGAGTTATACTGGGGGTGAGAGGCCCACAGCTTGGGCCCTAGCCTTGGGTTCTGTAGGCTTCAGGCAATGCCCAGAGGCAGAGCTGTCATTAAGGGACACTGCAACAGAAGGTCAGGTTCACTCAAAGTTAGAAAGCTCCATTCCTGGGACCCAGGTTGGGCGGGTAGCAATTGTGGGTCAGGCAGTGAGGAGCCTTAAGAGTACGAGGCTGCATCAGCGAACGACCCTCAGCCCCAGGTCTGCTATAGCACCTCTCCCCAGCTTCAGGAGTCTCCTAAGAATGTGGGGTTAGGAGATGGTGCTGGGGGAAGGGCAGAGAGGGATGCTCAGAGTGTGGCAGGGTTCTAAGTTTCCCTAAGTGGGGAAAGGGAGAGAATAAAGCATGAAGAGTTCACACACTCCCTCCCCTGGGCCGTCTGGATGACGATGAGGCAGAGCTGGGTCTGCGGGGGGTGGCTGGGGCCCAGCCGGGAGGGGAGGCAGCCCAAGGTAGTAGGGGCACCGGGGGACCTGGGCTGCTGGGTGAGGGGAGCCAAGCGGGGGATAGGCTCCTGCACACACCAACTCCCTCATTGCAAGTTCATCCCACCAGTAAACGAGAGGAATCTTCCCCATAAAGAGCAACTACAACTGATGCCATTACTAATCACTGGCCATAAAGCTACTACATGAAGAAGAGAGACAGAGTGATAAATCTGCAGGAGAGCTGTCTGACAGAACGATTAGACTTGGGAGACAAACATTCGTTCACAGACATCCCCACCAGGCATGTATTATTAATAAACTAGACATTGAGCTCGGCAGGTAATGAAAGGAAAGGGGACCCCGGCCTCTCCCACCCCAATAGAGTCTCCCACCATCCCTCAACCTTGGCATTGAGCTCTAACTGATATCAGCTCCCTGAGACTGGTGAGGCTGTCACATGACGCAGGGAAAGTCGTGCTCTCTGTTTCTCCCACTCCCGGGGACAGGTACAACTCACTCAGTTCCCACTGCCAACTTATATCTGGGTCCAGCTCCTCCATTCCATGTTTTATTGTCTCCCCTCCTATTATTATATAATAAATTATCCCCAAATTTATCAGCTTAAAACGACTAGCTGTTTCACTCTGGATAAGTCAGTTAAACCCTCTGAGACTCATTTTTTTAGATGGAAAGTGAGAAAAACAATAGTAAATTTATGTGAGCATCAGAAATAATATGTGAGGAACTTCCCTGGTGGCGCAGTAGTTAAGAATCCACCTGCCACCAGGGAAGTGGTTAAGAATGCAGGGTACATGGGTTTGAGCCCTGGTCTGGGAAGATCCCACATGCCTCAGAGCAACTAAGCCCATGCACCACAACTACCGAGCCAGCGCTCTAGCGCCCGCAAGCCACAACTACTGAAGCCCATGTGCCTAGAGCCCGTGCTCCGCAGCAAGAGAAGCCACCGCAATGAGAAGCCCGCGCACCGCAACGAAGAGTAGCTCCCACTCGCCACGACTAGAGAAAGCCTGCACACAGCAATGAAGACCCAACGCAACCAAAAATAAAATAAGTACATTTATAAAAAAAGAAAAAAAGAAATAATATGTGAGAAGCATCTTATAGAATGCCTGGCACATAGACGGTATCCATTAATGATCATTACTTTTACAGTAAAAGACAAAGTCAACCCAACAGCCCTTGATATTCCGATACTGCCCTGCACCACCTATGGGGTAGAGCTCACCCTGGCTCACAAGGGCCCTCCTGCCTGCTCTCAGCCTGTGTTCCCCACTCCTCTCCCTCCACCCCAGTCCTCCCCGGCTTTGCTCTTCTCACTTGGGACTACATTGACTCTTGCCATGAAGACATCAACTTTCCCACAGGCAGAATTTCTATCCATTACACTGCAGCCTCTAAATCAAATTTCTTGCACCCAAGGTAAGACTTTGGAACATCAGCTGATGAATGGACATTTTAAGCTAAATAGTCAAGAAGTTAGTATCCACATATTTATCCATACAGCAGTGTTTGTGTTATATGGACTGTTGGTTTTTATTATCTTTAAAAAAAAAAAAAAGGTGTAATGGAGGACGTCAGTCGCTAAGTGGAATTAAAGCAAGAAATGATCCAAATCATTAGACACGCTGCCACCACCGGCACTCTGTTTTCACACTGATGTTCATTGCACCAGTCTGGGTGCTGGGTGTTCCTCTGTGTGAGGAATAAGCCAGTTGAAGCGCATTGGCCAAATGCTGGGAGAAAACACGGAGGGAAGCTTCTAGAGGCTAAATGCACCGGTGGAGGAAATGCAGGCGTGCGGATTGAGAATTAGCTTCAGAAGAACATTCCAGAAGCAGAACCACACACACTAATATGGAATGCTCTCCAAAATACGTATTTAAGAGAAAAAAAGCAAAGACCAAACAGTGTGTATGATATGCTGCTATTTATATGACAAGAGAGATACGTACATATTAATATCTCTGGACAGATATGAAGAACCAAATATTAGAGGACCTCTACACAGAGAAACCAGAGGAGGGAAGGTTGGAAATGGGGAGAAGATATAATTTACCCCGTTTCTGTTTTTTTCTTACCGTGTGATGGTAGGTTGTAATACAGTGATCCAAATGCAGAGAAAATTCATGTACCCATATGTTACGCGTATACCTTGCCACACATCTCTTGGCCAAGACAAACAGGCTGACATTTCATCTCCTCTTGACAAGTTATCCCAAAAAGTGAATAAAACATCACCAAAGTCAACTTTACATTCTCCTACTCAGTCCTTTCCAGAACCCCCATCAGCAAGGCTTTTTCACGTTAAAAGATGTTCAACAAACACACGAAAAGATATTCAACATCACTAATCATTAGGGAAACGTAAATCAAAACCACAGTGAGATACCGCCTCACACCCATTAGGATGGCCACTATCAATTAAACAAAACAACAAATGCTGGTGAGGATGTAGAGAAATTGGAACCCCTGTGCATTGTTGGTGGGAATGTAATATGGTGTAGCCACTGTGGGAAACGATATGGTGGCTCTTCAAAAAGTTAAAACTACCATATGATACAACAATCCCACTTCTGTGTATGTATACAACAATCCCACAAGCAGGGTCTCGAAGAGACATTTTCACACCATGTTCATAGCAGCAATATTCACAATAGCCAAAAAGTGGAAGCAACCCAAGTGACCATTGAGGGATGGATGGATAAACAAGATGTGGTATGTGTATACATACAATGGAATAATATTCAGCCTTAAAAAGGAAAGAACTGACACTATAAACTTTGATGAACTTTGAGGAAGTTATGCTAAGTAAAACAAGCCAGTTACAAAAGGATAACTACTGCATGCTTCCACTTATATGAGATACTTAGAGTAGTCAAACTCATAGAAACAGAAAGTAGAATGGTGGTTGCCAGGGGCTGGGTGGAGAGGGAAATGGGGGGTTGCTGAATGGGTAGAGTCTCGGTCTTGCAAAATGAAAAGCTTCTGCAGACTGTTTGCACAGTATATGTTAAGAATATGTGAATATACTTAACACTACTGAATTGTACACTTAAAATGGTTAAGGTGATAAATTTTATGTGTGTGTACTTAACCACAATAAAAAATAAAAATAAATTTCCTCTGGCTCATAAATGTCAACGTACTGATAGTTATCTGACAGAGCCCCTTAGAAGTTATGTTGTATAGGGTTAATGTTTACTCTCTGTAGTTAATGTTTTAAATCATGATGACTAACACATCATGTTGAACACTTGATGTTTAAAAAGCATGTAGTCACTCTATGATCCCAGGTATATAACATCCTTGAAACGATGGCGAACAGACCAGTGGTTGCCAGCCTTAGGGTTGGAGGAGAGTCTCTTAGAGGTGATAGTGAGTTCTGTATCCTGACTGTGGGAGACGGTTACACGAAAACATACATGTGATAAAATGTCTCTATCCTCCTACATAAAAAAATCAACACACGTAAAAACTGGTAAAACCCAAATCAGGTCTGTAGTTTAGTTAGTAGTATTGTCCCAATGCCAATTTCCTGGTTTTGATCACTGTACTAGGGTTATGTCAACATTATCTTTGGAGGAAACGGTGACAGGGACAAGGAAACTTTGTACTATTTTTGCAACTTGCATGTGAGTCTAAAAGTATTCCAAAATAAAAAGACTTTTTAAAAAATATTTGGAGAACTGGTGATATTTTGTAGCTCTCCAGAGATAGAACCCACTTTATAAGGTGTAAGTTGCAGCTGGACCTCTGTACACAGGACTTTCATGCCTTCCCACAAGACTCAGGTGAAAACAAGGCCTGTCTGCACTGCACGCTGGGTGCACCATTTCACCGCACTCTTGGGTCCCCTCCACCTACAGGGGCTTCTCCCTCGGCCCATAGGGTTGTTCCTCCCTCTTTGTCATCATCATCACCTGGGAGAGCTCACGGCCCTCCTGGGCAGCAGTTACCCTCCTGTGCTGGGCACAGTGCCCCCACAGCTAAGCCTCACTGCCTCCATTGTACAGATGTGGATACTGAGGCTTGGAGACAACAAGGGACTTGCCAAGGTCCCACTGACAGCGGTTGGTACAGTGTCCTGGATTCAAGGCCAGATCTGGTGACACCCCCAGCTGGCCTCCTGTGCCCCCTTACTGCCTACCTCAGCTGCCACCTGCAGACTGGCCTCTGGCAGCAGGTGCGAGGCAAGCCAATGGGGACAGGGTGCTAATTCAAGGTCGCAGGCAGAGCAGCTGTTCTTTGAGTCCCGGTGGCCTGGGGCCACGCTGCTCTTATGTTCCCGGGTAGATAAAGTGCTCTACATAGGAGAAGCTCTCTCCCGGCTGCAGGGCCATTAGCTCGCTGACTCCTGGAAAAACCATTTGGCCAGCGCTGACAGATGTGGCCATTACACAATCACTTAGCCCCTCTCCCTGCCCCATCCAGACCTTTGGAGGGGGAGGGGCCTCGAGGCACGCAAAGCCCTGGGGAGGGTCCACACAATTCACTTTCCCAACCACCCGCCTCCTTTCTGCCCTTAGGCTGCATTTTGCCTGGCCCACGTTGCTACAGCAGGAAGCGGCTTCAGACAGCGTGGTTGCCGTGTGCTGCCGATGACCTTGTCATCCTGAGAGTTGTTCACAAACTGCCTTCATGTGCATCCTCTCCCTTGATCCCCGCAAGAACCCTACGAAGTCAGAATTAGGATAATTACTCCCACTGCACAGTTAAGAAATGAGGCACCGGAATGTCAGACAGCCAGTAGAAGGGGTTGACCTCAGGCCTCGGATTCCCAGGTCTGTGGTGTTTCACGCGCCCCATGCTGCCATCACCCTGTTGGGATGCTACCTTGTGTTGGGAACTCAAACAGCCTCAGAGCAGGGTCTCCAGCGCCAGGGGAGCGCTTCTGTCTGCCAAGTAGAGGCGTCAGGCGCCAGAGTCTTCAGCCTTGTCCCCTAGCAGCAACTTCCCATTGGCAGAGCCTGGGCGGCCGCTGACCTGGAGGCCCCAGCTTGGGTCATTTCATCCTACACCTCCCATGCTGTCTGGATCCTTTACTCAAGCTGGATGAGTGCCTCTACCACCCGTGTGTCCCAGGCAGGGCTTCACAGCCATTCAACAGCTGGCAAACCTCCTCTTCCCACCAGCAGCACAGGCTCAGCATAGAGGTTGCTGTGACATCTGGGGCACCCAACCGATCCAGGCCAGAGTTCCACAGCCGCAGCCCCAGCACTGTCTGACTATACGCCCGGGTCCCTGGCCCTGCATTGCAGCCAGGCTGCATCCAGCAGAGCCAGCGGAACCAGGGGCTGGTGGGAGGGGGCAGTGCCCACGTCCTAAGGAAGAGCACTAAAGAACAATGGCCCATCTCCTGAACGGAGCCAGGCTCAGAAAACAAGCAGTTTTGCACAGCAGCGGCAGTCCTCCCAGCTCAGAAGCCGGAGAGCAGAAGGCAGACAGCAGCAGCAAGGGAAGACTCAACCTTAAAGCCCAGCCTCCAGTGACCTGTCCAAGAGAGCGCAAAGGGAGCACCCAAGATGTTCCTAGGGTACCCAGATGACACTGCTCTTCACTAAGATACCCCGCTTTGCCTCCAAGTGGCTCAGAAAGGTGACTTAAAATTACACATACAGGTAGGGGGCAGCTCTTTTCTCTAAAATGTCCTTCCTGGTGGATTAGGGGATAGATCTTGGTTTATCCAAACCGATCACCCTGCCTCCTGCCGCGGGACTGAGGGAGCATATGGGCCTGGCTTGGCCAGGAGAACAGCTCGTGCTGGGGGAAAGGATGCTACTCTCCACACAAAGATGGCAGACCCCTGGAGCCTAACTCCCTAGCACTTAGCTCACTACCCACCTCGGATAGCAGAGGGCAGTGCTGGGGCCCTGGGGGTCCAAATTCTGAATCGAGCTTTATTGTCACTGGGAGGGGGTTCTAGACAAGGACAGGCGCCAAGGATGGCTCAAGGGGATCCCTGGGGTGTTGCACAGCCCCAGGATCCATGAGCTTCTTGGGTACAGAGTCCAGGAACACCCCCATGATTTATGTTTGTACACAAGCTCACTGCCAAGGTGTTTAGCCAAGTCCTGGAGAGAAAACACCAAATGCTGGATCCTCTGAAACCTGGCTGTGTCCAAGAGTGGAGCCCAGAAATGGAGCTATCATTTTTTTTAAATGAATATTGTAAGTCCCTTATAGCCCTTGTCTCTAAAGAAAATAAATATCCTCCTTGGGTTTGATGTGCCTAAACGGGTTGGTTTTTTCACATCTGTGCCCTGCTCTGCCTCTGGTGTGCTCTCCCAGAAGTGGGCATACTTCCAGTGTCCGCCCAGATGGCATGCCCCAGGGCAGGACCGGGGCCGCCACAATAGGCCACAGATGATAGGACCAGAGATGGACAGCCAGGCCACGCTGGGCCAAGCAGATCCACTCTCCCAGGTGTCTGGCAGGGGTTCCAAAACTACCGGGAACCTCTGCCTGGTGGAGAACCTGAGTGAGGCGTTCTGTGAGGGATAAAGCAGGCTGCAGGGAGGAAAACAGAACGCACAACCAGAGAGGAGCAGAAAGGAGGGACGACCCCACAGCCCCTGGCCCTTAGTGCCTGTCCTACTAGAGACCCAGGACTGGAGTCCCTGCCATCCTGAGCTCCATGGTATATCTCCTTTCCTTCTCTCAGTGTCACTTTTTTGACTTAAACTGACTCCGGCGGTTCCCATTACTGGCCACTAAAAGAGTCTTAAGTAAGACATTCTCTTTTCCTCTCACCCGACATCCCACACACATGCCTCCCAGCACCACAGGTTCCCATCCAAGCTCTCGGGTCCCAAGACCCAGCTGACAAGATGCCAGGTTCTCAGCCATGGATGAGGCTGCAGAGGATTTGGGGGTTGCCACACCCACTCACTAAGGAAATTATGTGGGCTGTGGAAGGGGGCATGACTTCCAGGAGAAGGCAAGTCCTCAGGCTCTGAGAGTCAAACCACCCTGTTTCCTTCTTTAGAATATGAGGTTTTTACCTGAAAAAGGTCTTCAAGCCCTTGATATGTGTGAGGCTAGCATTTATACTGCATTTCCTCTGCCAGGCAGCACTTAGGGATCGATTCATGTAACCTTCAAAGAACCCTACAAGGCTGGTACCATTATTTACCCTACCGTACGAGGCTGGTACCACTTTACAGGAGAGAACCAAAGCACAGAGAGGTTAAGTGACTTGCCCAGAGTCACACAGCCAGTAAGAGCTGGGATTTTGAACAGGTAGAATGAGCTTTTAACCACTTTAGTCAGG